>NC_133666.1:702531482-702892347 GCF_037893015.1 Macrotis lagotis
TTTTTCATTTTTTATTAAATTGATTTTTATTTTTCCAATTACATGTTATGAAAATTTTCAACATTCATCCACATACATGTGCATATTTTCAAGTGCTATCATTTCCATCCACCCTCTCTTCTCACTCCCCTCCCCTCAGTGGTGAACTGGCAGGGGAATATTATACAGACACAATTGTGTTGAACATATTGCGAGTCATTTTCGGTTTGAGGAATTAGGATGAAGGAAAAAGAAAGGAAACTATGAGACAAGGAAGGAAAAATATTAAGAGAAAAATTTAAAAAGTGAATGTAATGTTTATTCAGATTCTGGAAGGTTTGTTTTTATTTTGTTTTGTTTTTGTTTTTCTTCTGCTGGATGTGGATTGAATTGTCCATAGCTGGTCTCCTAGGTTTGTTATAGCTCTCTGAAATACTGAGAGGAGCTGCATGCATCAAGGTTGATCAACTCACAATGTCGTTGTTAATGTGGACAGTGTTCTCTTGGTTCTTCTCCCTTCACTCAGCATCAGATACTGTAATTGGTTCCATGCTTCTCTAGAATCTGACCATTTATGGTTTCTTTTTTTTTTTTTTTTTGGCTCGTTTTTGCAAGGCAATGGGGTTAACTTGTCCAAGGTCACACAGCTAGGTAATTATTGTGTCTGAGGCCAGATTTGAACTGAGGTCTTCCTATCTCCTCAGCCAGTGTTCTATCCACTGCCATTTATGGTTATAGAACAATAATATTCCATAGTAGTCATGTACCATATCTTGTTTAATCATCTCCAATGGATGGGCAGCCCCTCCATTTCCAATTCTTTGCCACTACAAAATGGGCTGCTATGAATATTTTGGAACATGTAGGGCTTTTTTATAATTTCTTCTAGTTATAGACCTAGAATTGGAATTGCTGCGTCAAAGTGCATGAACAGTTGTATTGCTCTTTGGGCATAGCTCCATATTGCTCTCCAGAAAGATTGAATCTGTTCATAACTCCACCAGCAATGCATCAATGTCCCAATCCTCTGACAACCTCTCCAGCATTGGTCACCTTCCCTTTTTGTCATCTTGGTCAATCTAATAGGTGTGGGATGATACCTCACTGTTGTGTTAATTTGCATTTCTCTAATCAGTGATGATCTGGAGCATTTTTTCCAATGATTCTATAGCTTTAATTTCTTCATTTGAAAATTGTCTGCTCTTATCCATTGACCATTTATCAATTGGAGAATGACTTGTAACCTTATAAATTGATGCAATTCTCTATGTATTTTAGAAATGAGAGCTTTATCAGAACTCCTAGCTATGAAAATTGTTTCCCCACTTTGTTTTCCCTCTAATTTTTATTTGTGCAAAACCTTTTAAATTTAATACAGTCAGAATCATCCATTTTGCAATTTATAATGTCCTCTATTTCTTATTTGGCCATAAATTTGTCCCCTTTCCAGAGATCTGACAGATGAGTATTTCTTGGTCTGTTCACTGGTCTGTGGTATCGCATGTCTAAATCCTTATTTTGGTAGAGGGTGCGAGATGTGGGCCTCTACCTAGTTTTTGTCATACTATTTTCCAGTTTAGGGAATTCATTTTCTTTTCTCTCTCTGTCTCTCTCACTTTTTTTTGGTGTTTGCAAGGCAATGGGGCGAAGTGGCTTGCCCAAGGCCACACAGCTAGGGAATTATTAAGTGTCTGAGGCCGGATTTGAACCCAGGGACTCCTGACTCCAGGGCATTCATTTCCAAGGCAAGGCTTCTGAGCCCTACCTTACCTTTGAGGAGCCGCCAGTGGCTCGCTGATGGGGAGACTCAGGCCGGGCGGAGACCCTCCCACAAATGAAGTAAGTGCGCTGCCTCGGGAAGCCCTGACTGATACTGCAGGAGACGCCTCGGGCCTGGGGATCGGAGGCGCAGGCGGCCTGGGGCGCTACTTGAACCCCACATCCTTTCCCTGGCCCAAGGGGCTGTTCTGTGATCCCCTCTCTCCCTGTTTCGGACCCCTCTGGCATCTGGGGTCCCACTGCAGGGGGGCCCTGCTACCTCAGCAATGTTGATGCCCCCACATCGGAGCAGGGCCGGAACCCCAAGAACAAAGGCCAACCCAAGGGGTCAGAAGTTCTTAGGGTGGGTCTGGCCGGGCCGGCGGGCCCCGGGCACCAGGTCTGGGCCCTGGACGCCCCCCAGGCTGCCTGACCCCCGGCCAGGAAAGGGTCCCGGGCTGCCAGGGAGGATTGGAATCCGGGGCCCCTGCCCCCGAGGCTGGGCTGAGGCCCCTCAGGGTTGGGGGCGCCTCCTGCGGGTTCCCCCCCTCCTCCTGCACCCCGAGAGGCTTTTCCTGCCGCCCCGGCCCGGGGTTCCTCCCCAAAACCTGGGGGCGGGGCCACGGGGCGGGGGGGCGGGGCGAAGGCGCCAGGGCCCCGCCCCCGGAGCGGCCCCGTGGCTGGGCGGGGCTACGGGTCTCGGGCATGCGCACAAGGCGCTCTGGTCTCGGAACTACATTTCCCAGAAGGGGAAGGGGCAAGGTGCGACGGCACCTTCCGGCCCGGGGTGGGGAGGGGGCAGGCGACCCAGGGAACTTCCGCTTCCTCCTTCCCTCCGCATCCTCTGCACTCTCAGTCTCTCCCGCTTCGCCCCCTCTCCGCCGCCGCCGGGCTGCAACTCTGCGTCCGGAGCCGGGGTGAGTGACAGGGGCCGCGCGCAGGCTCAGGCCGCGCGGCGCCGGGGCCCGGAGCCTCCTGGGAGGGGGGGCGGAGCTGGCCGCCGGAGGTAACCGCACATGCGCACTCCGCCGCCGCCACGCCTTCCTCACGCCCATTGGTCAGCCTGAGAGGGGCGCGGCTTGGCAACCAATAGGCGGCGTGGCTGCCCCGCCCCGCCCCTTCCCGGGGGGGGGCGTCCGAGATGGCCCAGCCCCCCCAAGCCTACGGGGCCTCTCTAGTCCAGGCTTGGCCCCCGGCACCCCCAGTGCCCACCTCCCGTACCCCAAGTGTCGGGGGTGCGCCCCTGCGCTTCCGGGCCCGGCTGCGTCCTGGCGCCTCAGCCAGTGGCTCCCGGGCGCGGGGGCCCCGCCATCGGGGTTCAGGGCCGGGCCGAGTCGGGGGGCTGCAGGCCCGAAGCGCCTCTAGAACGTTTGGCCGAATTCGGGGCCGGGCCCCCCGGGAGAGGGTCCCGGGCTCGACACACGGCACCCCCGGCCCCTAGACCCAGATGGCCCCGCCTGGCCGAGGCCTCCCCGCCCCGGCGTCCTGGCGACGCCCCCGGGACCCCCGAGGCAGGCAGCAGTGGGGGAGCTCACCCGCGGCACCCCCAGGCACCCGAGGGCACCGCGGCCCACAACCAGACTCATCATTCCCACCCCCCTGCCCTGTGGCTGCAGCACCCCCAGGCCCCCAGGGCCGGGCCGGCCCCCTCCCTCGCGCGCACCCTCTTGTCCGACATGGTTCCGGGGAGCATGCCCGACTGGCCCCCCTCTCCTCCGGCCCGCACCCGGCGCCGCGGGCTCTGCCGGCCTCGGGCCGAGCTTCCTGAAGGGCAGGTTGCCCAAGTCGCCCCTCCTTGATGAAGTCCAGTGGCTTGCAGTCACCCCCAGGATGTTCAGAGCCCATAACCTGGCCTCCACCCCCTGCCCATCCACCTTTCTAGACTTGTCAAGTTCCTGCCATCCAGTGACCCTGGCCTCCTGGCCAGGCCTTGGCTGCCCTGCTTGACCCGGCTCCTCAGACCCACCTGCTGCCATCCTGCCCTCCCCACAGGATCCCCGAAATCGCAAGACTTACACTGTGACCAGGTTTTTAATCCTGCCCTCCCTCACCTGCCAGAGCCTTCTCCCTCTTAGTGGAAGGAAGCTTTCCTTGACCGAGGCATCACAACTGCTTTCCCCTCATTAAACTGGAAGCTTCTTGAGGGAAGGAACGGTCTCTTTTATGTGTCTCTGGGCCCTAGCACTGTGTCTGCTCATGTAGGCATCGAATTTATTTTTTTTAGGTTTTTTCTGCAAGGCAATAGAGTTAAGTGACTTGCCCAAGGCCACACAGCTAGATCATTAAGTGTCTGAGGTCAGATTTGAACTCTGGTCATCCTAACTCCAGGCCAGTGCTCTATCCAGTGTGCCACCTAGCCGCCCCTAGGTATTGAATTTGATTAAAGGTTTATTGAATGGACTTTGTGCCGGGACACCAGGCTGAGAGTGGAAAGATGAGCTTTGGCCCAGTGGTCCTGGGACGTTCCCTCCGTGTCCTGGCTACAGTCCCATCTTCTCCTGGTGTCCCAGTCCCACTCATTCTAGGGCCATCCCTCTGGGCACTTGATCCAATTCGGCCTGTGTGTATACACTTGTTCCCCCACTTAAGCTAAGTGTTGGGGACATCCTCTTGGTATCCTAGCCTTAGTGGGTGCCTAATAAATGCTTGTTGGCTGACTCAGGAGCTTTCCTCAAGAGCCTTCACTAGTGGGAGGTTCCCAACATCAGGATGGGGTGAAGTTGTCAGGACAATCCTTTTGGAGCTGCTGTAGATAGATATGGAGGTGCCCAGGAGGAGCCCCCACTCTGAGCCATTGGGGGACTCTAAGCCTCCAATTCCAGAAAAGTTGACCCGGTCCTCACCGTCCCCATGTGCCTGTGTGGTCAGTCTCCCTTCTCGAGGTAGCCTAGACTAAAGGAAGGAAGAGAAGCCACAGCCTCCTCGAGGCCAGAGCGCATGAGGCCCATTTCACACCCACATCTGCAAGGGGGAGGGGGGGACTAGGCAGTGCCTCCTTACCATGTTTTGGTTCACACTGGGCTCAGGGTGTATTTTATTTTCTTGGCCCTGCTCTCCTCACTCTCTTCAGTCCGCAAAGTCTTCCCAGGATTCTCTGAATTCCTCATCTTCACACCGTGCAGTGGCGTGCTCACAACTTATTACCTTCATATTCTGCAGTTGGGTTCATTGCTCAGTCAACTTGTCCCACTGGGAATAGCAATAGAGGGAAAGCCAGACCGCCCCCAGAGAGCCGGAAAAGTCCAGACTCAGTGCTCCGTGTTGTCTTACTAGGCCCAGAGGCAACCCTGAGGGATTTTTAGTGAGACTCTAGACCTGGGGAAAATTGACAGTACCTTGAAGCCCAGGGATATCCCTGGGTTCAATGAACCATCGAGGGGTGACCAAACCATTATAAAGCCTGTGTACGTATGTGACCATAGTAATCCTGAGGCCGCCCTGACCCCGATGTAACAGCTGCCCCCCCCCCCGCATACCCAGCTGCCTGGCACTCATGCCAAATGTGAATCGAGGGAGCCTGGTGTCCCAGGTCGTCCCAGCAGACCATTGGCCGCTAACCTTTGTTCTTTGCCCAGGAGTTCCCAGCTTCTTTTTGACATCCAGGTGATCTGAATGGGGAAGGTGTCAGTGTTGGGGCCTCCTTGCAGGTGGAGGGTTGGCCATTCCCCAGGCCAGGGCCTTCCCTTCACTTTGCCCTTGGTCACTGGCTACCACAAAAGGGCTGCTGAGGAGACTTGGGGGGGGGGGGGCTTTGGCTTCAAAGTTAGATCTTCGTGGTCACTTTTTCAGCATCACCCCCAATGGTTTGCAGATTGGTGGAACTGTTTGTTGGGGGTGTCCTTAAGGGGGGGATGCTGGCCTCCTGACTCTCCCCCAGCTGTTCCTTTTCCTTCTCAGCTCTGTGTTCTGAAGACTTGACTTTTCCCAAAGAGGAGGAGATTTGGAAAAGGACAGAATGGCGTCTGTGCTCCTCCTTGCCAGGCCCCGCCAGGTAAGTGGGAGCTTCCTGGGACCAGAAATGCCATTGGCATTAAAGTGTAGGTCCAGTGCCTGGGATGGAAGTAGCACGTGATATTCATTCCTTCTTTCTTTTCCTTGTTTTCTAATCCAACATATTGGGGGCCATCCTAAGGCACTGAATCAGAGCTATAAGGACCTCGGGGGGGGCAGTCCCTGTCCTGGGGAAGAGCAGCCCCTGAAGCCTCATGCACCCCTCCCAAGCCAGCCCACCTTAGGATACTCCTCTAGAGAATGTTTCCCAATTCCACCCTTCCCCAACACCCCCTCCACTTGTCAGGGTGATCAGGGGTCCTGAGGGAAATGGAAGGGGTCTTACCACCAGGGTGAGTTTGATCAAACACAGGCTGTGCAACATCCACCCCCATGAGGAGGCAACTCCATTTTACAGATGAAGGGACTGAGGTCCAGAGAGAGTGGGTGACTTCCCCAAGGTCTCCCTTCCCCACAGGTGAGAGAAGCTGAGGGTCAGCAAAGGGAGGACACTTGTCCAGATCACACTGATAGTAATTTTTGGAGCCAAAAGTAGAAGAACCCTCCTCCCCCTGCCCCCCCACCAAGTTTTGTCCTTCCCATTCAAGACCAGAGGAGACCCAGAATGTCATCCTTGTATCATTTTGGTTCCTAAGGGCCCCCCCGCCAGACAGGCATCAAGCACATTGCAGGGGCCCAGAGAAGGGGACAGCATTGCTTGGGAGGGGGCTGCCGTCTCTTCCTTGGGAACAGTCCTGTCTGATTAGTTATCTGTCATCTCTTGGTTGCCTGGCTCTGCACAGTCCAGTCAGGGGCTGCCAGGGGCTGCCCTTGGGAGGAGCATTTGGACATGGGAGACTCTTGGGGCAGTTCCCCTCTCCATGCTGGCACCCCAGCTTCCTCTCAGGACAGCCCTGCCTGATTGTCCCAGACTGGCTAACACAAGTTTGGGGGAGTGCTCCGTGGGTCCCTGGTGTCTGACTGGCATTAGTATATGGGGGGCCCTCCCAGAAACCCTTTCACTTGGTGTGAGACTTTGTACTTAAGAAGAACTCATGAGGGAAGTCCAAGGTGGCGCTTGTTGAGGGGTTTGTTTATAATAAATACATTAGATTTATTCTTTTCTATTGTTCTTAAACTTGCTTGACCCATTTTAATAGCAATATTATACAGTAACAATGTTATTATTATATAATGATTTCTTATCTGTAAAGCATTTTATATGTCATCTCATCCAGTCCTCATGGTAACCATGTATGGTAGGCTTTATTATAATTCTAACTTTACGGAAGTACAGGCAGCTAGGTGGTGTGGGGCATAGAGTACTGGCCCTGGAGTCAGGAGGACCTGAG
Organism: Macrotis lagotis; assembly: GCF_037893015.1. Classification (NCBI taxonomy): domain Eukaryota; kingdom Metazoa; phylum Chordata; class Mammalia; order Peramelemorphia; family Peramelidae; genus Macrotis; species Macrotis lagotis. The sequence continues at coordinate 702,538,562 of NC_133666.1, forward strand.
GTCAAATTTGACCTCAGACACTTAATAATTACCCAATTGTGTGGTCTTGGGCAAGTCACTTAACCTCATTGCCTTACAAACAAACCCCCCCCCCAAAAAAAGAAGAAACTGAGGAAAGTGAAGTAGCTTGCTCACAACCACATAACTTAAAGTACCTTAAGTTGTCTAAATTTCATCTTTTTTTCACTTAAAACAAAGATTAAATTTTACCCATTCATCCTCCCCCCAACTGAAATAAAAAGAAAACCTTTGTTACAGATCTGTCTGGTAGAGCTAAGCATAGGCCCTTTGCGGTTGTCTCCAAAAGTAGACCCGAAAAACAACTCTGGCAGAATTAGAAGGGTGGGAGAGAAAAGGTTCCGGGCCCTTCCTCACTGTAAGCACCTTCCCTGCCTCCAGCTGGCCCTGAGCCCTTGGCTTTATCACCCCTTTTCTCTAAAATAAAGGGAGGCCACCAGATAGTCTTTTTTTTTTTTAGGTTTTTGCAAGGCAGTGGAGTTAAGTGGCTTGCTCAAGGCCATACAGCTAGGTAATTATGAAGTGTCTGAGGGTGGATTTGAACTCAAGTACTCCTGACTCCAAGGCTGGTGCTCTATCCACTACGCCACCTAGCTGCCCCACCAGATAGTCTTCTAATGCTGACGTGCTCTCCTGTGAGATGAATTCTGATCCCAGAGCTGAGCTGGTATGTCAGGGGAAAATGACTGCTCTGGAAGAGCCAGGGAAGCCTCATGGAGGGGCATCTGGGGTCCATCCCAGCTCAACTGCTTGGGACTGCTTTGGTTTTAGGTAAATTACTTCATCTTCCTGGGCCTTGGTTCCCTTACCTGTAAAATGAGAAAGATAACTAGAGGGAAAAGAGAAAAGAAGGTATCCCCGACCCCAAAATTGGGGGTTAGGGAGGAAACCAAAGGGGTCAGAAAGGCTGGGTTCTAGGTACTCCTCCCCCCGGCAAGAAGCCAGAAGCATACTTCATCTTCAAACTTCTGGACTCAGAGTTGTTTTGTTCATTGTTATCGATCAGAGTCCCCAAGTCTTTCAAAGTTGTTTTTCTTTATAATGTCATAAGAATTGAGTAAGCTGAAGTCCCAGGAAGTGAGGGTGTTTAATAGAGCAACAGTATGTTCATAGACCCCCTAGGATGAGTTCAGAGATTGCGGTGGAGAGAAAGACTGTGATCCAGGGCCTGAGTGCATCAAGGAAGGAAGGAAAGAGAATCTCTTGAGGATCCAGAGATGATGGCCACCAGGATCTGGGTTGGGGGCCAAAGTTATTTTTTCAGTACAGTTGTCTCAAAAGCACACAGTATGGGGACAGCTAGGTGGCTCAGTGGATAGAGCACCAGCCCTGGAGTCAGGAGGACCTGAGTTCATATCTATCCTCAGACACTTAATAATTACTTAGCTGTGTGACCTTGGGTGAGTCACTTAACCTCATTGTCTTGCAAAAAACAAAAACATGCAATGTGTCCATATTGCCTGCGGCTACATTTTTGTCCAGGGCTTGCCTACCTTCACTGACATCAATTGAGGTTCATCAGTGTGAAATCCAGGATGATTCCTCCCACATTATATCTTTTTCATTTAAAAAATTTGACAATGATACTTGATTTTTCTTCTTGATGTGGCATCAACATCAGTAGATTTGTAAGATAGCAAATCTTCCCTAATGTCTATTTCCTTTCTTCTTTTCTCTAAGATTGGGTCTCCCTATATCACCCAGGTTGGAAGTACAGGAGCTTCCTCAGGAGTCTGAGCCCACCCCATTGGCGCAGGGGTTTTAGCTGGCTCCATTTGCAGTCCAACAGCTTTGGGCTCCCAGGGCACTCAATGGTTGTTGTCTTTCCTTTTTGAAGAGGACCAATATGACATCATTATGTTGGGGTCAAGGTACAGTATGTCCAACTGTGGCTAATCAGACCCAGATCAGCCTGGAAGGCTCCACAACAGGTCAGGTACAGACAGTCCGTGTGGACATCGAGAATGAAGATAGCTCGGATAGAGACCTTGAGAGTCACTCCTTCTGACCCCTCCGTAGTTTTCAACAAACAGATTTGGTGTTTTAAGAGGGTGTCCAGCCCTAGATTCTGCTCTCTGCAGGGGAGCTTGAGGCCTGGCAGTACAACTCAAGAAAGTTCCTCTGTCTTCCTAAGGCCATTCTAATGGATGCGATTCTGTTTCCTGGCCTGGAGGTAGAGAAGCACCCCAAGCTCGGTGATTCTTTCAGCAGATGCTGAAGAAGCTTTAGACAAAGCGGGAGACACATTTCTGTTGAAAACAGGACTCTGGAAGGGCCCGATGCGGCTTCCTTGGGGCCAAGAGGTGGCTGTCAACAGGTATCATGAGCCACCCAGTCACATCCTCCCTGGGGAAGGATCTCTGCTGCATTTAGTCTCCATTCCCAGGAATCCTTGCGTGAGCCTCCTACCTCCCCACCACCGCCCCACCCTCTCACTTGTGTGTCAGGTTCCAGGTGTGCCCCTTGTGTTGGAGGGAGTGTGGGCAGCATCAGGAGCACCTGAGGTCTGACAAGACCGGTGGATGCCACTGCCCCAGGGGCTGAGGAGGCTCAAAGGGCATGAAGCCCAGCATTCACATACTCCTGTTCTTAGTTCAGGAGGGGTCGGCTCATCCTCTTTAGCCTTCTGAGTTTCAAGTGGCAAATGGTGGTTTAGCCAATTTCTTTAGGATTTTGACTATCAGATTTTTTTTTTGTTGTTGTTGTTGTTTTTCTTAGGTTTTTGCAAGGCAATGGGGTTAAGTGACTTGCCCAAGGCCACACAGCTAGGTAATTATTAAGTGTCTGAGGCCGGATTTGAACTCAGGTACTCCTGACTCCAGGGCCGGTGCTTTATCCACTACGCCACCTAGCCACCCCTTTGACTATCAGATTTTTAATGAAAAGACTTGTCAATTAATATTCATATTTCTCAAAGATTTTCGCCCTCTGTTTCTTTTCTTCTCATTCTGGGTTCGTCGCTTCTGCTTATATAAAGACAACTTTGTACGGCCATTTCTGAGGCCTTAATCTTGTGGCATCTGTTTGCCATGGTTGTTACCTGTTAAATGGACCAGAGGATGCAGTAGAAATGTGGGCTGTTATTGCCCCCTTGCTGCAGGAGTCAGACTCCAGGACAGCCTGCACATAGTCTCAAAAGTCTCAAAGTCTCACCCAGGGATTCAGGAGCCCAGACGCAGAGGGAGCCATGCCCCAGCCTCCTGCCTGCATGCCTTCCCCTCGACATTGAGATGAGGGATGGTTTCCTAGCTGAGCACAGGTTTCTTTGGTCTTTAAGGGGTCAGTGACCTTCAAGGATGTGGCCGTGGACTTCTCCTGGGAGGAGTGGGGGCACCTGGGCCCTGCCCAGAAGGAGCTGTACCGTGAGGTGATGCTGGAGAACTACCGGAACCTGGTGTGCCTGGGTGAGGTTCACAGGCTCCCCTGGGGACCCAGGGAAGACTCTTTGCTTCATTGTTTTAGTAAATCCTGGGAGTATCTGGAGTGAAAGGTCTTTGCATTGGACACTGGACACTGGGAACTTAAAGGGTGGTGGCTTCTTGACTTTCTTTGCCCTCAGATCCAAGATTCCCCCCCCATCCCTCCAGTGAGCATGATGCTAGAGCTTTCTGGAGGCCTCTGAGCCCCCCATCCCCCCCAGCATGTCTACTCTCGAGGGCTAAGAGTAGACTAACAGGGACTGTGGGGCTCCAACTTTCTCCTATTTCTAGGGCTTGCTGTTTCCAGTCCAGATGTCGTCTGCCAGCTGGAGCAAGGAGAGGGGCCTTGGATACCCGAGGGAAGCATCCCAGGAAGCAACTGTGCAGGTGAGTGGGTCAGGCCAGGCAGGTCAGTTGGTCATCTAAAGGGAAGAGCTTTCCTGATGGAGCCAGTGACCTCTCCTGGCAGCTGCCTGGCCTGTGGAGAAGGGCAGGGGTCTTCCTCCTCTAGCTCTCTTTGGGGTTGCCATGGGCTTGGCTGCCAGTCTCCAGTCTTGCTGCCCATCCCTGAGGATCCATTCTCTGTCTCTCTTGAACAGATTACTCTGAATTGGCCAAATCAGTGATGGGGACATCCTCTCCACCACCCTAAGTTCACTTGGTCTTTTTCCTGCCTCTGGTTCTTTGGTACCATGGGACTGAGGAAGTACTGTTCGTACATAAGGGTAGTTGGTGTGTGCTGGACCCTTTGTGTTCTTGGGACAGGAGCTGTGAAGCATAATGATGACCTCCTCTGGCCAGAACTCCTCCAAGCCCAGCCCTATCCTTGAACCTGGGACTTCCTTCTAACCTTTGGCTGTTTGGCCTAAAACTGCTGAGAGGGATTATTGTGTATTCTTTCATCATCACTAGCTTCTTGTTCCTGGATCTCAGGTTACTTTTCTAGCTCTCAGTGAGTAGTAGTCTTCTGTCCAGAAAGTGGCAGGAGCTTCACTCCCACTGGCAGTAGGTAACCTGGGCCTGGGTCTCCCCAGCTCCACCAGAGGTTCACTGTATTATTTGTGAGGAGGCATGTTTCTAATGGAATGTGTTTGTAAGGTGCATCCCAGGGTTGATTTCATTTGCATTTGTCTGATTCCTAGAGTTTAAAGAGATCTGCTTTGGGTCACCTTCCTTTCACCACTCCTTAATCAGTCCATGGTTCCCTTGGTCCATCCTGGGCTGCTTTGGCTCATCTGATCTTCTAGGGGCATTGGCTCAGAGGAGGGGCCAGGCTGTGACAGCCCACCAAGTTTCCAGTATATAGACTCCAGGAGCCCTTTCCCTTGTTCTCTTCCACCTTGCAGAGCATGATCTTGGATCCACCAGGAATGGACCCGAGGTCATCCAGGCCAGCTCTCCCCTTGACAGATGAAAGAGTCCAGGGAAATGGTGACTTCCCCATGTCACACAACTGGGAGCAAGTCTCAGAGGCAGCATTTGAACCAGGGCCTCTGACTCCAGAGCTAGGGCTTCTTCCACTGTGTGGGGATGGCTCCCTTCAGACTCACAAGGCAGCAGCATGGTATAATAGATAGATATAGGGGCAGAAAGTCCTGGGTTTGAATCCCATCTCAGACACCTCTAGCTCTGTGACCCTGAGCAAGTCTCTTAACAGCTGTCTACCTCATTTTCCTCATTTATCAATTGAGAGGGCTGTACTCAGTGACTTCTAAGGTCACTTCAAGCTTATCATCCATGATTCTTTACTTGTCTTTTTAACAGAGAAGTCTGAGAATGAAGTCCTGCCCTGGTAAGGTGAATTCTCCTTTTCTTCCATATTGGCATTTGGGAACTTCATCTATTTGCAGACTCTTCTCTATATCCAGCATCTCTTAGACATTTTCTGGAAACTTTTCTGCTCATCTTCAAAATCTTTCTCCCATTGAGAAATTCTGCCCTTTTTTTCCTACTTTTGTTGGTCTTCCAGGGAAGTATCCTCCTTTTCATCAACTCTGTCCTTTACGTGTTTATGTCTCTGTAGCGATTTTCTGAACTATAGCTTCATGTCATCCCAAGATCCTTAGGTGGGTTCATCTTCTTTATTTCATATTTTGTTTTCCCTTGTGGTGAAAATGTCAGGGTTGAGCAGAGTACTTTGCCAACAGCAGAAAAGGCTACCCAACATTCCCAACCACCCCCAGCTGTTCCATTACTGTTTATGGATCAGGCAAAAACTTTGTCTTCCCCTTTCTCTGCTGCTCTGCCACCCTCATTTCAGAAGCTTAAAAGACCAACGGGACTTGCATTGTCCTTTCATTTTATTGTTTAAATGAAGGCAGATTTGACAGGCTTGTATGATTTTTCCCAGGTTATCAGGACCAAACAGTTGACTATCAGGTTCCCAACTTACTGGCCACAAGCCTTTGTAAGCTTGTCCAGGCTGATCTTAGAAGCAGGCCTCATCTTGGATATTTATTAAATATCCCATCAATGCTATTCTCTGGAATTTTTCTCAGAATCAACGTCAAACTCTCTAGTTTTTTATAGATTTCACTCATCACCCCTTTTAACAAATCTTGAAAACATTTCTCTCTCTCTCTCTCTCTCCCCCTTTGATTCCAAATTATTCCCAATATCTATCAAAAATCAATTACCGCAATTCATCAGTCATCTTAGCAAGATCTTCAAGTTTGTTGGTATGTCCTGTCACTGGGACATCGACAGTTAATAAATGATCTAAAAGTACAGTGGGCCGGGCCGAAACGCTCCCACTCTGCCATGCAAAGGCCTGGGTTCGACTTATTGAATCCATGGCAGAAGATACTTGTGATCATGTACAAGTTGGACAGGTGCTAACTCCTTTCTTGGCTTTCCTTTAAATTACTGAGCATTTTCACCTGTAGCTTTGTAGCTATATGCTTATGTTTTTTGCTGTTCACTATGCTATCTAGCTTGGTCAATAGAGAAGGCAATTTTCATCCTGATTCTCCTTTTTCAACTTAGACCATTTTGTAAGGATTCACAGATTACCTACTTTGATTTGGTACAGCTCTGTCCAAAGAGGATCCTTTCCTCAAAGAGAAACAATCAAAGCCTAACAATAGGCAGTGTGAATCAAAGTATCAATAACTAACTGACCTCTTTCCCTTTTTTCTTTAACTCTTTGGAAGAGTGGTAGACCAAGGAGAATAATGTAGAGATGTTAGACATGAGGGCAACTAGGTGACACAGTGAATAGAGCACTGGCCCTGGAATCAGGAGGACCTGAGTTCAAATCTAGTCTCAGACACTTAATAATTGCCTAGCTGTGTGACCTTAGGCAAGTCACTTAACCCCATTGGAAAGAAGGAAGGAAGGAAGGAAGGAGGGTTAGACATGGATTTCAACAAAGGCTCTCATTCTTTACTGTGAGTTATAATGTGAGGATTTGGAAAAGTTGGTTGATAAGATTTGAAGTTAGTTGAGAGTCAGGACCCAAAGTTTGTTATTAGTGAATAGATGTTATTCGACAGGAAGCTCTCCGGAGCTTGCCCTATGAACTGCTCCTCTAACATTCAACATCTTTATTTATTGTATTAAATGAAGGCAGAGATGCTATACTTGGCTGATTAAAAGAGGAACATTTGAATTCAGAAAATTCTGCTTCTCTAGCACAAGATGGGAAGGTATGGCCAGCAATCTCACTGTGTCATGTGCCTTGTGAACCCAACTGAGTTGATGTGGTAGAGATTAGGTTGTGACCATCAACATGAGTGTCCAGGAGGAGCAAAGTGACTCCTTCAGCCCTGGTCAAGTCAGGTGAGGCTGTTCCCCTGGCAATCCTGTCCATCATGGTTCTCGATAAATAAAAATTAAAATAGGCATTTATATGGAAATTCCATATCCCACCTTCCTTTTACCATATTTCTGAGCTGTCACAACTTTGAAGAAATTCTTTTTCATTTCTTTATTTCTTATTTCTTTGCAACTTTTGGAAATGAATTTCTCCATCTCTGTTTCTCTTTTACTCTCTGTCTGTTTCTCTGTGTCTCCCTCCTTTCTTCTCTCTCTCTCTCTCTCTCTCTCTCTCTCTCTCTCTTTCCCTATTCAAGGTGGCCAGAGAAGATGAAGGGTTGAAAAGCCCTCACTATTCCCTATGTTCATGTTCTCTTTACCTGAATGACTAAAGACTCTTTAGAATTCTAAAATCTTAACTTTTTAAGAAAACTGAGTAAAATTTCAGTCCAACCTCCCACCCAAAAGAGAAATTTGCTCTGTATCACCCCTAACTGCTGGTCATCCATCCTCTATTTTGAAAAATAGCAATTTAATTCCATTATGGATAGATGCCATGGAATGGCCAAAAAACCCTGGAAATTAGGTATCTGTTATAAATTCTGTCCCTGAGAACTTTAAAAAATAAATATTTGATTTTATAGACAGGTGCCATGGGGTGGGGAAGAGAAGCAAAAAAAGCCTGGGGGGTGGAACAGTAGCAAAAAAAACCCCTTTGCTTCACATCTGAGTTTTATCTTTATTAACAATGAGATTGTGAGTAAATCACTAAATCATTTTGCGCCTCAGATTCTTCTTTTTGAAAATACAAAAACTTACTTTTCTAATGGTTGAGTTTGAATGTTAAAAAAAAAAACTTAGAAGCTATGGAAAGAGTGTATATAAACAGTACAGACTCAAACTAATTGTGATATTATAAATGTGTAAGAAACTCTTCCCACCAAGACATGTTACAACTAGATTGTGACTTAATTTTAGGAAGTTGCCTGAGGTACATAGAAGTTAAATAGCTTGGTCAAGATCACAGAGCTAGGGGGCGGCTAGGCGGTGCAGTGGATAAAGCACCGGCCTTGGAGTCAGGAGTACGTGGGTTCAAATTTGGTCTCAGACACTTAATAATTAAAAAAAAATCACAGAGCTAGTTTTTGAACTTAATTCTTCCTGACTTTAAGGAAAGAATTCTGTATGCTACCTAGCAGCCTCTATAAAGTACATATGATAACAATAATAATTCATCTTTATCTAGCACTTGAAGGATTGTGATTTTCCTTGACCCTAGGAATAGAAGATTATATTATTGTTATTGTTCTTTTTATAGTTTGCCAATCACATTTCTTGATAGTGAATACAGAAATCAGTACTATGTTTGTAGCAGTAGATAGAGATAATAATTATTTTTTATTTTTTTCAGGTTGGGAGACCAAGTTTTCAACTCCAAAGTTAGGCATTGCTATTAAAGAATCATCTCAGGAAATACTAACAAGGGTTGATATATGTGTCTCCAAGTTAGGAGAAGCCTGGAAACTGAAAGCCAACTTAGAAACTCTTCAAAGCAATAAGGAAAAGAGGATCCATAAATATGATACCTATAGAGAAGGTGAATATAATAAATGTGGGAAATCCTTCACTTTTAATTCAGGCCTTAGTGAGAAGCCTTATGAATGTTATAAATGTGGCAAGGCCTTCAGTCAGAGAGCTGAACTTAGACAACATCAGAGAATTCATACTGGAGAGAGACCTCATGAATGTCGTGAATGTGGTAAAGCCTTCCGCCGTAGTTCACAGCTTACTGAACATCAGAGAATCCATACTGGAGAGAAACCTTATGAATGTAATGTATGTGGCAAAGCATTCCGACAGAGATCAAAATTGACTCGACATCAGAGAATTCATACTGGAGAGAAAACTCACATTTGTAATGACTGTGGAAAAGCCTTCCATCAGAGCTCAGCACTCATTCAACATCAAACGGTTCATACTGGAAAGAAACCTTATGAATGTCAGGAATGTGGGAAGGCCTTCAGCCTAAGCACACGATTCATTGTACACCAACGAATTCACACTGGAGAGAAACCGTATGAATGTCATGAATGTGGAAAAGCCTTCCACCAGAGGACAGGACTTACTGAACATCAGCGAATTCATACTGGAGAGAGAGCTTATGAATGTAATAAATGTGGGAAGACCTTCTGCCAGAGAACAGGACTTACTCAGCATCAGAGAATTCATACTGGAGAGAAACCTTATGAGTGTAAGGAATGTGGCAAGGCCTTCTGCCAGAGGACAAGGCTTACTCAGCATCAGAGAATTCATACTGGAGAGAAACCTTTTGAATGTAAGGAATGTGGCAAGGCCTTTCGAGTAAGAACACTGCTTACTCAACATCAGATAATTCATACTGGAGAAAAACCTTTTGAATGTAAAGAATGTGGAAAGGCCTTTCGCCTGAGCACAGGGCTTAGTGAACATCAGAGAATTCATACTGGTGAGAAACCTTACGAATGTCATGAGTGTGGGAAGACTTTCCGTTGGAGTGCAGGACTTAGTAGACATCAAACAATTCATAGTGGAGAGAAACCTTTTGAATGTAGTGAATGTGGGAAGGCCTTCCGCCTGAGCACAGCACTCACAGAACATCAGAGAATTCATACTGGAGAGAAACCTTTTGAATGTAATGAATGTGGAAAAGCCTTCCGTCTGAGTATAGGACTTACTGAACATCAGAGAAATCATACTGGAGAAAAACCATATGAATGCAGTGAATGTGGAAAGGCCTTCAGCCAGAGTACACAACTTAATCGACACCAGAGAATTCATACTGGAGAGAAACCATATGAATGCAAAGAATGTGGGAAGGCCTTTTGCCAAAGAGCAAATCTCACACAACATCAGACAGTTCACACTGGTGAGAAGCCTTATGAATGTAATGAGTGTGGGAAAGCTTTTAGCCAAAGCACAGCACTTACTGGACATCTAAGAATTCATACTGGAGAAAAACCATATGAATGTAATGAATGTGGGAAGGCCTTCCGTCTCAGAACAGGACTTACTGAACATCAACGAATTCATACTGGACAGAAACCATATGAATGTAATGAATGTGGGAAGGCTTTTCGCCTGAGCAAACAGCTTACTCAACATTACAGAATTCACACTGGAGACAGGCTTTATGAAAGTAGAGCCTTTTGAAAGAAATGAGTTTGTGGTTCGTATTGAGAAAGCATTCTTTTTAAAAAACTAGAAATTTCAATCTAAGGGAAACCCTTTAGGCAAATGTAATTTTCATCTAATTTTATACAACAGCTGTTCCAAACCTTTTCCTCTCTGTTCAAGTCCCCAGTAACCACCTTCCCCAACTTCGTTTGCAGCAGATGACTCACTAATAATTTACTGAGAATTTTGTTCCAATTTGAAATGAGCTCAATGTCTTGCCCCTGATAATCACAGAGGAAAAAGTTATCTGTACTCCTTCCTGATTGCTCTTCTTGTCCATCATCCCATTCATTCTTAATCCTCTCCAATTTCAAATCATTTGCCAAGTCTTATCAATTTTATCTCTACAACCTGTCTCCTACTCACATAGCCACCACCTTAGTTCATGCCTTTATCATTATTACAATAGCTTCCTAATTAATCTCCTTGTTTCCATTCTCTTTGTGATCCAATCAATTTATAATCAAGAAGCATGAGGCTTTCTATATTGTTCCCCCATTCAAGAATCTTCAGTGGCTTCCTTTTACCTCTAGTACAAAATACAAACTTCTTTTCCATGAAGCTTCTCCTAAGTTAACTTTCACCTGTCTGTCTAGTGTTATTTCACTTTGCTTCCCCTCATGAATTCTGATGGTCCAAATGAACTGGCCAACTTTCTGTTCCCTGAACCTGACATTCTGTCTCGTGCCTTTGCACCTTTCTGTTGATCTGGAATATTTTCTCTTCTACATTCTATCTCTTGAAATTCCTAACTCCCTTCAGCATTTAGTTGACGTGTTTTTCCCCTACATAGGTCCTTTTCTTGGTCATTCCAAATGTTGCTTCATGATGCCTGCCCCCTTACCCAATAACTTAGTGAATGAATTTTGCAAATAATCATCCATGCATATTTTCATTTAGGGGATGGATTGCTTTATTTCTGTCTTATAATCTTAACCCCATGTCTTACATTTCATTGGAACTTAATAAATCTTTGTTGAATTGACTTTGTTTGATATACCATTTTCCATCATCACTAAGTTGTTTAGGTTGTATTGGATTTATTTGAACTATATCTCGTTTTTTTTTATTTTTATCAGTTATATTAATTTTTTACCTTTGCTCACACAAGTCCCTGGTCAGACTGTACACAGACATCAATAGTTCATTTTTTGTGTGTTAAAATAAAATTGTGACTTTTTTTGTGATTTTTCCAAGAAAGAAAGAATTTGAGAGTTAGAAAGGATATTAGAGGCGATCTGGTACAACCCATGCTCCAAAGAAATTCCCCCCGCTCTTAAATGCTTAAGGAGTGGTTATCTAATGTCTACTTGGAAGACCTCCAATAAGGAGGACACAGCACCTCTCAAGGTAGTCCAATTTTTTATTCTGTTGTTCATTCATGTCTGAGTCTTCATGACCTCGTTTGGGGTTTTCTTGGCAAAGATACAGAAGTGGTGTGCCATTTCCTTCCCCTTTTTTCCTGACTTCAAGTGTAAACACCTCCTCCACACGACAGTCCGTTAAATAATTGAACACCACTAGCATATCCTCCCAAGTTTACTTTTCTCCAGTCCAAGCAGACATATTTCTTTCAATCGATCTTCAGTGACCTTCAGCATCCTGATTTCCTTCTTATGAACACTGAAGATTTGCATTGTTTTTCTTACACCATGATGCCCAGAAATGAAAACAATATTCCAGATGAGCTCTGACCAGGAAATAGTATGATAGGATTATTATATCCCTATTCCTGGAAGCCCTCTGAGTGCAGCCCAAGATTTCATTAGCTTCAGGGCTGCCACATCACACTGCTGACTCAATGAGTTCACAATGCACTCAAAACCTCAGATGTTTTTCAAACAACTATTGTCCAACTATCCCATTTTGTACTTGTGAAGGTAATGCCTGAAACCAAAGTTATAGACTTTACATTTATCTTTGCTGAATTGTATTTTGTTAGATTCATCCCAGTGTTCTATTTGTGGCATCTGCAAAGTTGATGAGTCTATTGTCTATGCCTTTATTCATATCATTGATAAAAATGTTAATATTAGACCAAAAAATAGAAAAATCTTTTCAGGAACTATAAATAATGAGACAAAGTCTGAATTTGTTCTAAATACAAATGATAGATTTTGAACTGGTGATGTTACCTCAACAAAACATGATTTGTTGTCATATATTTGAAGAGAAATGTGAAGTTGACCACCTTTGTAGGTTGAGAAATTCAGGCAAAATAGAATTTCTAATTCCAGTAGAATATAGACTATAGCCTATAGAATGTATTTCAATGTCTTCCATATTATTTTCCATAGAACTTAATTGCACAAAGACAAAAAAATGTATGTCTTCCTCCTACTCCCCAACCCAGAATCTTACATATTTTGAGCTTACAGAGAAATCTCTGGGGCTTTTCATTAATTAAATATTCTCTCTGGCTTATGCTTGGACCTAGTCTCCTCCTCAGGAATATAAGAATCTTGATCCTTTCAGTGCTTTCCTATGAGTATTTAATGATTCAGCTTTTGGCTTCAGCTTGTTGCCCCCATTACAATAGACTCTATTTTTCCCTTCTTCAGAAATGATTTTTTCTCCTTGAGTTCCTTCTTTCGGGCTTACCAACAATTCCATCCTACTCACTTATTTCTGCTCTTTATTCTGCATCCCCAATGTCTTGATTAATTTTGCTTAACTCTGCTTTTTTGTTCTAAGGAAAGTTTTTATTGGGAAGTAGGGGAGGAGTCGGTGGGAACTGACAATTATGTTTTTTTTTAAAAAAAGGAAAGAACATCAATAAAGTGTTTAAAAAGAAAACAAAGATCCCTGAGTCAAGTTGACATATACTCATTAATTGCTATTCTTTGAGTCTGACCATTCACCTAGTTCTGAATTCATCTAAAGTATTATCATCTAATTCATATTGCTCCATCTTCTTCACAAAAATAGTTACCAGTTTGCTAATATGTAATTTATATCTACAGCATTCCCCTTATCTACTAGTTTAGAAATCCTGCCCAGAAAAGAATGTTTACTCTAGCATGGCTTGTTCTTGGTGAAGCCCTGCTGGCCTCGGGTGATGACCATTTTGCTGTTTTGGCTATTCACTAATCATCTCCATTAACATCTGTTCTAGAATTTTCCTAGGAATCAAGGTCAAGTGGACTGGTCTATCTATGACTTGCAGACCCTAAGCTTTTTCCCCTTTTAGAAAATTGGAATAGCATTTGTCTTTCAGTATTGTGGTACCTCTCTTCTCACACACAGTCTGAAATATTATTGACAGTGGCTTAATAAACATATCTGACAGTTCTTTCAAGACCCTTGGATCAATTTTATCTGGACCAAGTAACTTAAATTCATTCACAACAGCTAGGGGCTTTCTTTTTATCTCCATACTCATCTTGAATATGAAATGTTGGTCATTTTTGTTTCTTTTAGTAGATGCTTCTTTATCTCCACGCCTTGTGCTTTTCTTGAAGTTTTTTGTTTTGTTTTGTTTTTTTTGGTTTTTGCAAGGCAGTGGGGTTAAGTGATTTGCCCATGGTAGACAAAATATAAACACCAAGCAATAGTAGGCCCTTTAGGTCTGAGTCTTGATTTGAACTCAGGTCCTCCTGACTCCAGAGCTGGTGCTCTATCCACTGTGCCATCTAGGTACCCCTCTTGAAGATGATATTGATGATCAGTAAGTGTGAAGGTTCAGTCTGGTCTATTTATCTTTAGCCTTTCTCATTCCCTTTTTAAAGATCTGTATTTCTGTCTTTTTTGCTATCCTTATATATTTCCAACTCCAAAAGATATGATTTTTACCTTGAAAAGTCATAATGAGTTATTTGTATATAACTTCTTCTTTTACCAAAGTTGTTGCATAAGCAGCAGTTATTTCCATGGTGTTGTTTTGTGATTGAAAATGACCAAGTATCCCAGGAAATTTTTTTTTGGGGGGTCACCTATGAGAATACAATAAAACCAATTATCCCAACCTCTTTTACTTTTGATTAAGAGCTTGTGAGCCATTTTTCCATTTAGCAAGAAATTCTGGGTGGCTAAGTTGCATAGTGGATAGAGTCAGGAGGACCTGAGTTCAAAGGCACTTAATAATGACCTAGCTGTGTGGCCTTGGACAAGTCACTTAACCCCATTGCCTTACCAAAAAAAAAAAAAAGAAATCCTTATTGTATCCTAGCTATCCTAGTAAGATTGATGTGATTCCATTCATTTAATAATTCTGACCTCTTTTGGGTCTTTGGACAAAGGCTCATATTTAGAAGAACAGAGATAAAAAGCATAACAAAAGCCACTTTACCGTTTTTATTTTCCTCACCAGACAAAATGACTCTGCCTAGTTTTCTCATAGTTTCATATAAGAAACAAAATAATCATATTAGAAACTCCCAGTTCTACATTTAGACCTTTGTCATCATCTCATCCAACTCCCTCATTTTGTCATTGAGCTGAGACCCACAGAAGGTAAGTATCATCCCCAAAGTCACATCGTTAATAAGTCAGAGCTAAGACTCGCACTCGTCTTCCCTTTGGTACCAACTCCATCTCTGTTTCTATTACATTTCCATTAATCCTTCATACAACTTTCCTAGGCAATGCAGGCTTTTGTTTTTGCATGTGACCCATCAGACAGTCGGCAGATATTTTTTAAGTGCCTACTATTGCTTGATGTTTGTATTTTTCCACCATGTACAATCTTGATGTGTGTTTGCATGTAGTCTGTGTGCAACTCTGATGTATAATTAGGTCAGACTCAGAGGTGCCTTACAGTAAAAGTCAAGAAGGGCAGCCAAGGTGGTGCAGTGGATAGAGCTTTGGCCCTGGGTTCAGGAGGAACTGAGTTCAATTTCTGCCTCAGGAACTTGATACTGTGTGACCTAGGGCAAGTCACTTAACCCTGATTGCCTAACAAGAAAGAAAAGAATAAAAATCAAGAAAATCTTTCCCTATTCTCTTTTTAAGTTGATGCCTTTTTATTTTTATGTCATATTCATTTCCGAATATTACCCATCCACTCGTGCAGCCTTTAGCAAAAGCAGCCAACATATTAACTACATATTACAGTATATGTATTATAAAAACTTCTTTAATTTCAGAGATGGGGCATCTTCAACTTAGATTGCCAAACAAAACTAAAATTCTAGGTTTCCAGGAAATAAAAGACTCTATAATTCTCCAAAGTCCATCCAAGTCACCTCCTCTTTGCATGACGTGAGGTCATCTTTTCTTGTTCCTTCTCCCAATCCCACTCCAGCAACAGTGTGAGATACCATTGGTTATTACTATATGTATACATATTTTCTCTCTTTTTATTTTTAGATTTTTCAAGGCAATGGGGTTAAGTGGCTTACCCAAGGCCACATGGCTAGGTAATTATTAAGTGTCTGAGGTCAGATTTAAACCTAGGTACTCCTGACTCCAAGGCTGGTGCTCTATCCTCTCCACCACCTAGCTACCCCGTACATATTTTCATGATCTCATACCAATGGCATCCTAACTAAAGACAGAATATGAAATGAGTATCACT
Source organism: Macrotis lagotis (assembly GCF_037893015.1). Taxonomy (NCBI): domain Eukaryota; kingdom Metazoa; phylum Chordata; class Mammalia; order Peramelemorphia; family Peramelidae; genus Macrotis; species Macrotis lagotis. The sequence goes on from NC_133666.1 coordinate 702,554,483, forward strand.
CGCATAGATAGGATCACTGAAGCCATGAGTGTTGATGACATCATTAAGAAGAAGACAAAAGGACCCAGGACAAAGCCTACATTTGGTGGACATAACACAGTTGATGAATCAGCAAAGAAATCAGGGTAACAGAAAGCTATCAAAGAACAATATCACAAAAAAACTAGAGAGAAGAGAATATCTAGAACGGGGGGTGAGGAATGTCCAGCCTACATACCATGTAAGACCCATGGTCTGGCACTGCCATAACAACCACAGATAGGACTCGAAATTCAATAAATCTAGGAGCTTCTTAATTAAACATTTGACCAAATATAGCAGGCAAATAATGCTAAAAATATCAAAATGACTTGGCAGATTTCAGAAGAGAAGGTGCTCACCAGAGTCAGAAGCTAAAATAATGAGGAGAATGAGGACTAAAAAGAGTCCTCTGTGTTTAACTGTTGGAAGATATTTGATAACTTTGGGAAGAACCATTTCAATGGACTCTGCTGCTGGTGTTGGGGAAGATGCTCAAAAAGGGTTAGTGAGTTCCTGGGAGGAGAATGAATGGGAATATAGAATTTGGCATCTGAAGAAAGAAAGAACAATAATTTCAGGGAATGTCTGAATGAAATGAATATTTTTTTAAGAATGGAGAAAATCCCAGCACTTAGCACAGAGTGCTTAATAATGCTTGTTAATTTGGTCATGTTGACAAGCAGTAGAGAAGGATCCACTGGTTAGAGATTAAAGATAACAAAGAGGGTGGTCAAAGGTTTAAACTGAGAGAGGATCCAAAATAGATTAGCCTCAATATAGACAACACATTTCTGCAACTATAGAGACTAGAATTAGAAGCAGACTTAAGGTACAGAAGTGGAAGGAGGAAACCTGCCAGATGGACTCAGTTTTCTTGGTAAAATAGAGATATGAGGTTCCCAGTCGGGGAATCTGAGAATCACAGAATTTAGGAGTTGGAAAGGATTCATACATAAAAGGAATTGCCCCTACATTATCCTGGACCAGTGGTTGTCCAACCATGACTTGAAGACCTCCAAGAAGAAATGTGCCTCCTTTCATGGCAGTGCATTTCACCTCTGGTCATAGGGACTAAATGTGCTCCTAATCTGCCCTTTGGGGACAAAGAATGCAGCTCCCTCTTCATGGCAGCACTTAATATCCTTGAAGCCACCTAACAATCATATTCCAAAGATGATGCAGTGGATAGAACACCAATGTACAAATCCATCTCCAGTCAGTCTTATTCAGGACCCAGATGGCTCTGGAGGAGAAAGTGAGGCTGGTGACTTAGCAACAGTGCCCCCTCACTCATATCCAATTGATGTGCTTGTCATGGCATCACATACCTGATGTTGTGGTCTTCTCTGAGAATAAGATAAGCATCATCATCATCATCATCATCATCATCATCATCATCATCATCATATTCCCCAAGCTGTTCATTGTTTGTTCTCCATGCTAAATGTGCCCAGTTCCCTTCACCTGAATCCTCAAATTACCATGAACTTGTCATCTTGAAGAATGATTTATTAATCTCATGCTGCATCATTTGATAATCGTATTCTGCAATCCATCCTTTTCCCCATTTTTTCAACTTATCAGGAGTTAATGGTATGGAGTCATGTGATCATTCCTGATTCCCAATGCATCTGCTCATTAACCAGTTTGGGCTAGGTTCTCCCCAGGGCACCAATCTCCTGTCTTTGCTTTTCCTCATCAAAGTTAGGGTTGACTTGATCTCCAAGGTCAAACTGGGGAGAACCTGATTGAGATGATTTTTGTTTTTCTAGTCAAGATTGCTAGAAACAGCTTGGCCTCATCAAGCAACTAGCATTCCTTAAGTGTTTAGTTGTGTGACTCCATTTGGGGTTTTCTTGGCAGATGTACTGGAATGGTTTGTCATTTCCTTCTCATGCTCATTTTGTAGATGAAGAAACTGAAACAAACAGGATTAAGTGACTTGCTCAAGGTCACCTAGCTAGTATCTAAGATCAGATTTTTTTCTCTTTTTTTCCCAATTATATGTAGTTTTCAACATTTATCCATTTGCAAGTTTATGAGTTCCACATTTTTCTACATTCCCTTCCCTTCTTCCTCCCCCATGGCAGCAAACAATATGGCAAAAGTTGTACATATATAATCTGTGTTCAACATACTTCCATATTAATCACGTTGTAAAAGAGGAATTAGAACTAAAGGGAAAGGGTGGCTAGGTGGCGCAGTGGATAAAGCACTGGCCCTGGAGTCAGAAGTACCTGGGTTCAAATCTGGTCTCAGACACTTAATAATTACCTAGCTGTGTGGCCTTGGGCAAGCCACTTAACCCCGTTTGCCTTACAAAAACCTAAAAAAAAAAAAACTAAAGGGAAAAACATGAAAAAGAAAAGATATAAAAGAAAAAAAATTTTCTTTTTAGGTTTTTGCAAGGCAAACGGGGTTAAGTGGCTTGCCCGAAGCCACACAGCTAGTATTAAGTATCTGAGACCGGATTTGAACCCAGGTACTCCTGACTCCAGGGCCGATGCTTTATCCAGTACGCCACCTAGTAGCCCATAAAAGAAAAGTTTTTAAAATGAACATAGTATATTTTGTTCTGCATTCAGACTCAGCAGGATTTTTGTCATTGTTGTTTTCTGGATGTGGATGTCATTTTTCATAACAGATCCCTCAGGGATGTCCAATCCCTGAGCTGTTGAAACGAACTGCATCCATCATGGTTTATCTAACTCACAATGTTGCTGTTAGTGTACAATGTTCTGGTTCTGCTTACTTTGCTGTGCATCCGTTCATTCCAGGATTTTCTAAAATCAGGCTGTTCATGATTTCCTACAGAACAATGGTATTCATAACATTCATATACCATAATTTGTTCAATCATTCCTCAACTGATGGACATCCTCTCCATTTCCAGTTCTTTGCTGAGAAGCAATGTGTTATAAGTCTGAGGTTTAGTCCTTGGAATGATCATCCATTGGGGAATGCAAATGAGTTGATATTGTCTAGACATGCATATACACATCTAGACACATACTCACCTATGTATGCATATATGCATTTACATACAACTATATGTTCACACATATGTAGGTTGGTGGTTGATGGATCAAGTCCCTTTTCTCCCTAAGATTAGAATCATGAAGTTTTTTCCCTCCTGGAGTCCAGAGCAGCCTCTCTTTGTAAAACCTCAAAGGAAAGCCTCAAACAACTTAAAGGAGTGATTCAGTTGTCCAATTGCCAAAATAATGAACTTCCAGGTCATTCTCCCTTACTTGGGCTCTAGTCATTTAGAATGAAAGAGCTCTTATGGGCATTCTAGGAATTTATATAATGGTTTCTTCTGCTTACTCTTGCAGATTGTTGCTTGTAATTTTCTTCATACTCTTAATTTACTATTAAGATGACCGCCTGGGCTAGAAATTCCAATAATGCTGAGCACAGCCCAGGAAAAATAGTGAGGTTTTTGATAGTACCTTGATTCCTAAAGATAATTACATTTCTATACCCTGAATAAAAATAAGACAGGGCTTCCAGGCTTCTCTATGCCATCCCACCTAGATTCCCTGGGAAATGCAAAATTCTGGCATCCCTGATGCGCAAGCGGTGCTGGGAAGGCCCTTCAACACAATGTCATCCAATCCCTTCAATTTTTAGCTGAGACACAGATCCAGATTTGGGATTTGTCCAAGACTCCACAGGTGGAAGAGGACAGTCAGATTCTGAATCCAGATCCTCTCACTTCAAAGCCAGCATTCATTCCGTTGGCCTTTACTTCCTGCATAAGAGACATGCTGGTGAGTTGCCTTTGGCACTAATGCTCTACCTGATAATTCCTAAAATAGAACTATATCAGACTATGTAAATTAGGCCTCATTTGATGCTCGGAGACCCTCGGTAAGGTAGGTGTTATCTCTCCACCACCAGCTGCACTGCTTCATTTCAACTGCACAACCATGATGCCCCTGTAGCTAGTGATGATGATGATGATGATGTTTCTTCTTCATTCCGGAAGAAGACCACGAGATCAGGAAGGTGATGCCATGACAAGCACATGAATTGGATTTGAGTGAGGGGGAGCTGTGCTAAGCCACCAGCCTCGTCTCCTCCAGAGTCATCTGGGTCCAGTAGCCAGATATGGATCAGAACAACTGGAGATGCCTCTGGATGGGAGGCAGTCAGGGTGAAGTGACCTGCCCAAGGTCACACAGCTACCAAGCGTCCAAGCTTCCCGCCTCGGGATTCCCAGGCCAGCGCCCTGGCGGCATCGCCTGGCTGCCCTGCACCAGTACCTCTGGGCACACTGGAGTGCAGGCTCCTCTTGGGAGCGCAGGGCTGGCTTTCTTTTTATTAGCGTGGATGTGTGTGTGTGCGTATTTAGGTTTTGGCAAGGCAATGGGGGTAAGAGGCTCGCCCAGGCCACACAGCGAGGTCACTGCAGTGTCTGAGGCCGGATTTGAACCCAGGCCCCCCACTCCAGGTGCTCCCCGGGGCCTCGGCCCTGGACTCAGACCCAGGGGAAAGCTTAAGAGGGGCCCACGCCGCCACTGTCCCGGGAGGAAGAGGCGCCCCTCCGCGGCCCTGGGCCCGGCGCCCCTCGGCCCGGCGCCCCTCGGCCCGGCCCCACTCCAGCCCGCCCCGGCCTCGGGCCCCCCGGCTCTGCTGGGCCTGAAGGTGGGGGCGGGGGGGCCTCACCCCGTGGGGCACCCCGAGTCCCCCCCCCTCGGATTTCCGGTGAAGACCGGGACATGGGGGGGGGGCATGACAAGCACGTGACTCGGATGGGGGGCCCCGCCTCCGAGGCCGGCGCTCTCGCCCGGCGCCCCCTAGCGGAAGCCGGGGCTCCGAGCATGCGCAACAGCGGCCGCGGCGTCACATCTGTTCCCCCGCCTCCCGGGACGGAGCGAGGGAGAGCTGTGCGCCTGCGCGGAGCGCGACCACGCCCCGGGCGGTCTGGGGGCGTGGCGCCCGGGAGCCAATCCGCAGGCACGACCCGCCCCTGGGGGTGGGGTCCCCCCGGGCTCCCAGCCCCCCTTCGCTCGCCAGGGGGGCCGGTCCGGAGGGAAACCCCTCCCCCAGCGGCGCCTCCCTCTGACAGAAGGGGCTGCGGGCCCGGGGGAGGGTCTTGGGGGGCTCGGCCCCACCCCCGCGGGGTCCCGGGGAGACTCACAGCCGGGCCGGAGCCCGAGGGGGGCTGTGCCCCAGTGAAGCCCGGCGCTGCCAGTCGGGGCTCCCCGCCCCCGCCCCCGCCCCTGCCAGTCGGGGCTCCCCGCCCCCGGCCCCGCCCCCTGCCAGTCGGGGCTCCCCGCCCCCGGCCCCGCCCCCTGCCAGTCGGGGCTCCCCGCCCCCGGCCCCGCCCCTGCCAGTCGAGGCTCCCCGCCCCCGGCCCCGCCCCTGCCAGTCGGGGCTCCCCGCCCCCGGCCCCGCCCCCGCCCCTGCCAGTCGGGGCTCCCCGCCCCCGGCCCCGCCCCCTGCCAGTCGGGGCTCCCCGCCCCCCGGCCCCGCCCCTGCCAGTCGGGGCTCCCCGCCCCCGGCCCCGCCCCTGCCAGTCGGGGCTCCCCTGGCGGCCTCAGCCCCCCCAGCCCTCAGGGTCCCCCCTGCCCCCCAGCCGCCGACAGAGGTCAGCTTTCCTTCCAGGCCGTTCTCTCTCCCCACGGGAGTCGGGGTCGCGCGGGGACGGGAGGCTCCTGCTCCCTCCATCTCCTCCAGCGGGGCCGGCCCAGAAGTCCGCTGAGCCCCCCAGCCGGCCGAGCACCCCAACTGTGGAGCGCGGCGGGCGGCGGCCCCTCCGACATGCACACCCCAGGGCGGGGGCTGCCTGGTGCCCCCCACTGTCAGCTGGAGCCCACCAGTCACTGGGCCGGGGCGCCTCACCGCTTGTTATCCAGGCCCACTCCCCTGCCCTGGCCTGGTTTCTGCAGACAAGAGCCTGGGCCCAGCGCCCCTGAGTCCTCGCCGGGGTCTCGGGGTCACTCCCTGTGCCTCCGGGCATCCACTTGCCCACCCAAGTGCCCGAGATGAGAGACCCCCGCCCCGAGGATGGCCGACAGCCGCTGGGGAGGGGGCCTCGTGGCGCTGCCTTCCCGGCACAAGCAAAGGGTCACAGAGTGGCCGGGGCTGAGCCGAGGCAGCCTCCCCCCTTCAGACCAAGCTCACGTTTGTCTTTGCTTGCCAGCTTACCAGGCTGGAAGGAAATGCTTAGGAAGCACAGAATGAGGGGTTTGAAAATATCTCACTTTTCCTCACCACCCCTGGCAGGAGGTGCCATTATTACCCCCATTTTATAGCTGGGGAAACTGAGGCAGGCAGCCCAGGGTCACCCAGCTGGTGAGGATGGAAGGCCTAGCTTCCTCAGGGCCCAGCACTCTGCACAGCGGCATCTCCTAAAGGCCTTGCTGGGGGTTGACTCCCCCCACCAGCCGCCTTCTCCCTCTCCTGCTGAGACCTCCATGGGCTTCTGACCTCACCCCTCAGCAGGAAGGAGAACCTGTCTTTGGGCTCTTCCTCCGATCAGCCTCAGTTTCTTCCAAATTTCCACTCCCCTCACACCTACAATGCGCCTGCCTTCCCCATCACCTCCTTAATTAGTTCAGGCCCCTCTTCCTTTCTCCCCCCCAGAAGTCAGAAGGAGACCCCAAGTCAATCAGTCATCAATTAGGACCTACGGGGCATCATCCCCCCATGCTGAGCACTAGAGCCAGAACCAGCCTCCCATCCTCCAGGGTGGCACAGCATGCAGCCAAGAACGTCTAAAGAGTGGCCTCCAGGGGTGGTGAGGCTGGGGAGCTGGATCTGCCAGCACCAGTGCAGGGAGGACCACCGAGTTCAGGGGGACCTGGAAGGCTTAATCTGGGGTCCTGGCGATTTCAGAGCACGCTTGAGGGTCAAAAGTCCCGGAAGACACTTCCCTCTGTCTGCCTTGGTTTCCTCAACTGTAAAATGGGGATAAGAATGACCACTCCCTCCCAGGTAGGCATGAGGATCATCCGGGCATCCCAGGAAATATGCAGGGTGAGGACAGAGGGGGCTGCCAAGGCTTAGGTTGGGAAAAGAGAATTAAGCGGGAGTCCTTTAGTCTTTTTTTCCTTTTTGGGGGGAATCATTACTTGTTACGCACAAACAAGTTTTGCACTCAAAGGTAGAAAAAGGAGCAGCAGCAGGTCAGCAGCTCCTTGCTGAGTGAGTGACTCCAGCCTGCCCTGTGCAAACAGCAGGAGCCCACTCCATGTGGCCCAAGGAAGCCCAGTCACTGAAGGAGCCACTCCCCTGCCTCCTGCCAGCATGCCTTCCCCTCCGGGGGGATGGTGCCTGGCCGAGCACACACATACCTGGTCTTTCAGGGCTCCTTGACCTTCCGAACATGGCCGTGGACTTCTCCTGGGAGGAGTGGGGGCAGCTGGGCCCCCCCCAGAAGGAGCTTTATGGGGAGGTGATGCTGGACAGCTAAAGCAATCTGGTTTGCCTGGGTGAGGAGGTTCCCCCAGGCCCCTTCCTCCCTTAGTGAATGCCTCCACATGTCTCAAGTATTAAGCACCTACTGTTTACTGGTGGGGATCGGAGATTGCCCATCCTCCGGTGGCCTACCTGTTCTCAGCCTCAGTTGAACTTCTTTTCTTTCTGACTGCATATACCCCAGCAGATCCATTCCCTATTATGTCAGTAAGCATGATGCTGAAGCCCTTCAGGAGGTTCCTGGAGCCCCTCTGAGCCCCCCACCCCACCCCCAGCATGCCCACTTTCCAGGGCTAAGAGTGGACTCAGAGGGGCTGTGGGGCTCCAACTTTCTCCTATTTCTAGGGCTTGCTGTTTCCAGTCCAGATGTCGCCTGCCAGCTGGAGCAAGGAGAGGGGCCTTGGATACCTGAAGGAAGCGTCCCAGGAAGCAACTGTGCAGGTGAGTGGGTCAGGCCAGGCAGGTCAGTTGGTCATCTAAAGGGAAGAGCTTTCCTGATGGAGCCAGCGACCTCTCCTGGCAGCTGCCTGGCCTGTGGAGAAGGGCAGTCAGCTGGGGAGGGGTCTTCCTCCTTTAGCTCTTTTTGGGGTTGCCATGAGCTTGGCTGCCAGTCTCCAGTCTTGCTGCCCATCTCTGAGGATCCATTGAATAGATTACTCTGAATTGACCAAATCAGTGATGGGGACATCCTCTCTGCCACCCTAAGTCCACTTGGAGTTTTTCTGCCTCTGGCTCCTTGGGACCATGGGACTGATGAAATACTGTTTGTACATAAGGGTAGTTGGTGTGTGCTGGACCCTTTGTGTTCTTGGGACAGGAGCTGTGAAGCATAATGATGACCTCCTCTGGCCAGAACTCCTCCAAGCCCAGCCCCATCCTTGAATCCAGGGCTTCCTTCCAGCCTTTGGCTGTTTGGCCTAAAACTCTGCATCATCTCTAGCTTCTTGTTTCTGGATCTCAGGGCCCAAGGGTAGCTCTCAGTGAGAGTCTAGAAAGTGGCAGGAGCTTCACTCCCACTCGCAATGGGTAACCTGGATCTGGGTCTCCCCAGCTCCACCAGAGGCTCACTGTATTAGTTGTGAGACATGTTTCTAATGGAATGTGTATGTAAGGGGCATCCCAGGGTTGATTTCATCTGAGGAAGTTGGGTGGTGCAGTGGATAGAGCAAACACAGGCTCTGGAGTCTGGAGGACCTGAGTTCAAAGTCAGCCTCAGACACTTGACATGAACTAGCTGTGTGACCTTGGGCAGGTCACTTCACACTGAGTGCCTTGCATTTAGGCCCATCTCCAGTCGTCCTGGCCCCTGGACCCAGATGGCTCTGGAGGAGAAAGTGAGGAAGGTGATGTAGCACAGCTGGTGACTATATGTGTCATGGCATTACAAGAACACAAACAATCCAACTAGAAAGGTTTTCTTTTGGTTGTTGATACTTGGAAGTAAGAGGTTGGGGCTTGGGGAACTCTCCATTCATATACTTGAACATTTATCTTTCAGAAAAATGGGTTTTACTTGTATAAATTGGTCGTTTTAGATTTGAGATGGCAGAATTTGAACACAAATATTTAAGGTAATTCTCTCCGTTCATCCCATCCCCATCCCCACCCTTAGTCCAGCTATTCCTTTTTCTAAAATTGTATAGATAACCTTTCATTATCCAAAGTAGTTTTTCAAAGTCCAAGTCACCTCTTTGCCTCTGGAATTCTTGATTAGAACATGCATTCCTCTCTCCTCTCTTGCAGCCCTAATTCCCTTTACTATTTTCATTAGTTCGTTTTCCCACATAAATCCCCTCCCAGCTCCGCTGTATCTCTATTTTTCATCCCAGTTCATCCCTTCCCACAGACTGGCTCTTTCTGTGGACTCACCTTCCCCCAACTTGTACCTCCAGTAGCAGAAGCGGCTCTGGCTGCTTTCAGGGAGCCACCCTTCCTCAGCCCTTCTCTGGGCTAGGCACTATGCTAAGTCCTGAGGACACAAATATGAATAAAATGGGCAGCCCCTGCCTTCAAGGAGCTTACAGTCTAATATGTGAAGAACACTGAAGGAAGTTGTGGGGCAGGTATCAGAGGATACAAGGCAGGGACAAGACGTTGGCGGAGAGGGGAGACATAGGGGCCAAGTTCTGAGCCTTCAGTCCGAGGGGAAAGGAGGCCAAGGGGCTGAGGAGGAAAGCTGAGAGATGAGGTTTCAGGTGCTTGGCCTGAGGTCAGGATGTCCTTGGAGTTCAATCCATGGAGAGGGGCTAGTGGAGAATGGAGGGAGTGTGACCACACCTTTATGAGAGCCTAGAGCCCTCACCCAGATGACATCTCATCTGTACTGATAGGAAAGTGACTCTGGGCTTCACTTGTGACAGAAAGGGAGCTGCTGTCATCTCTTCTTCACTGCTCAGTAAGCTTGGATGCTCCAGTTGCTGTCTTTGAGGACCGTCAGGACAGTTCTCCTGCATCCAATTTGAGAAATGCTGTTGAAATTCGCTTGGTCCAGAAGGAAGGCCTCTTCTCGTCCTCTCCTTCAGTGCCTCCCACAGAGACAGGAATCTCCCCTGAAGCACTTCTCTAGCTGATGATTCTCACATCTCAGCCTCAGAGAGAAGCCCCTTCTTGACCCTACTGTGGAAGGCATATGGTGGTGCCATCTCCCAGGAGCCACAGCTTTCTGCCCCTGAAGCAACAGTCTGAGCCCCTGTTGCCTCTTAGGTGGGGATAACAGTTTCTCATCTCCTTGAGAGCCATGGGAAAGAGGGCTCACAGTTTACCATGTGATTGCAGTTAGATGGAACCTTGAAGAAGGCAGCCCAATACACTGGAAAGATGGCTAGAAGTGGGGTCCAGATCTCCAAGCCCAGTGTGACTGGTATCCCACTTTCACTGCCTGGAGTGATGGGATTCCATTATGCCAAGGCAGGTAAGGAGGACAAGAAGTCCTGCTCCCCAAAGCTCAGCAGCTGGATGCCCTCATCATAGCCTGGGCAGAACCTATAGGTTTCAAGGAGAAGAGGAGCCCCTTTTGCTGGAGCACAAAGTAGAAACCATCAACCCTTGCCTTGGAGTCCTGAATCACGGTGCCATGCTTATCAGGATATTGGGGCAACTATCTGGTTGAGGGACCTCTGTGCTAGGCAGAGAGGATGCAAGGGTCCCTCCCACAGCAGCACATACTTCAGGAAGGATGGGAGGTGGCAGCAAATCTCGATGGAGGTGTGGTGGCCGGGACACTCAGTCACAGCTCTGGTCAGTGGGTCATAGACTAAAAGAAAGAGGCTGTGGCCCCATTCCAAGTTATTGCAGGAGCCTTTATTGGTGGCACCTTGACCCTTGACAGCTCCATCAGGCCAGGTAGGCCACATGTAGGCAGCAGTGATTCCAGGCAGGCAGTAGAGTCATTGATACCTACTTGGAATGGAGGTGAAGAAGGGCAGAGCCCAAGGGAGTCCTGGACAGGGGTTTAGGAGGTCCTGGGTTCAGCCAAGAGTGCAAGACAGCTGAGGAATCCAAGGAATGACAGTGATTGTTCCATTGACTGGGGGCATGGAGGGGGGAAGGTTTTTGCTAGGATTATTCCTCACTTTTATGAGTGGGATGGTCTTTGAGGTAAGAAAGTGACCTTTCTACTTGATCATGGAGGGGGTTGGGACATTTCCCCCTGAACATCTGAGTCACTATCTGCCTTCTTTCCAAATCTGGGTAGGGAAGTCTTAACTTTGGGTCCTCTTGGCAGTGCTGGCATTCTGCCAGGGATGGTAACCTATCAGTGTGCCTAGTCAGGGTCAAGACACAACAGGGTTCAGCAAGCCAGTTAGTAAGTTTCTATAGCAAATTAAAATGTGAGAAGTCAGCATAATAAGGTCTGCCCCACACAGTAAGATCTGGTATAGGGGATGGCAGAGTCAGTCACCCGGCTTAAGAACCACCCAGGAAGTACCCAGCAAACAGCCACCACTTGGGCTTTGGCAAGTCCCTGATTCACTAAAGGCATTTAAGATTTGGTAGGGAGGGATGGTGATGTATGTTTGTGGGGGGTAGGGGGGAGAGGGTGAAGGGAGTGTTTGTTTTAACATTCGGGAATTTGATTTCAATACAGTTCGTTTCCAAAGTTAAAGAAGGGAGAGTTTGGAACTGACCCTCCCTCTGTCTCAATTTCCTCCTCTGTCAAATGGACAGGAAAGAAACAGGGTTTGCTAAGTATTTACTGTGTGCAGGCACTGGCCCTAATGCTGTCCAGATCTAGTCTCATGGGTTCCTCACAGCAACCCGGAGGAGGGCAGTTAAGGACGATGAGGCAGACAGAAGCCCAGAGTCACCCATAGGTAGTATGAGTGAGGCTGGATTTGAATGCAGGTCTTCAGGACTAGACCTGGCCTCTCTCTGTTGTGCCAGCAGCTCCCTGAGGCCCAGGGAGAACCAAAAGGACAGGTGATGGTCAGAGGCATTTCGGATCTGATCATCCCAGTATGAGGCATGAACAAAGGTGGCATCCAAATTCCCACCTGACCCACTGTTCACTCCACCAGGCTCCCTCTCTTGGGAAGCCCCAAACCCACCTTGGCCTCAATCTCTTGGGGTTTTTTATATTTTTGGTTTTTTAATTTTAAATTTTATTTTCATCCATTTGTACATATATCTTTCCAAGTTACAGAATTTCCCTCTACCCTCCCTTCCCACCACCCTCCCCTCAGCAGGGAACAGTCACATTAGCATTTTACATAAATATTTTGTTAAACATATTTACAAATTAGTAATTTTTGGCAAGAGCAATTAAGATTAAGGGAAGGATACATAAGGGATTATATTTATAAAATGTTCATCAGATTTGAAAGGGTTTTTTTTTCCTGTGTTCTGATTTGGTTTTCCTCCTTTGGTTGGGGAATAATATAGTCCATAATATGTTAAACATGGTTGTCCTAGCTCTCTGGACTGTTGAAAGGAGCTGCTTCCATCAAGGTTGTTTATCTCATAATGATGCTGATGTGTACATTGTTCTTTTGACTCTACTCCCTTCACTCCGCATCAGATCCCCTAAGTCATTCCCTGCTTCGCTAGAGTCCAACCATTCATGGTTTCTTATAGAACAATAATATTCCATAATATTCATGTACCATCTCACTTGTTTAGTCATTCCCCAATGGATGGGCATCCCTGCAATTTCCAATTCTTCACCATTACAAAAAGAGCTGCTATGAATATTTTGGAACCTGTAGAACTTTTCCCTTTTTTATAATTTCTTCTGGATATAGAACTTGAATTGGAACTGCTGGGTCAAAAGGTAAGAACAGTTTTGTCGCTCTTCTGAAAGGTTGGATCTGTTCGCCTCTTGTTCAAAGCCTGGCCATTCCTTACTATTTGACTCTTTGCTTCTGGTATTCCTTGTGGAAGCACACCTGCAAGGTTATCTTGGATCCTCTGGTCCTTCCACTCGACTCCCATACTGAGATGCTCAACCCTCCCATTTTGTATTTTGATAAACAGATGATGTGCCTGCCCCTCCCCAGCAGGAAGACTGTTGCTAGCGCGCAGTGTGGCAACATTCATTTATTAAGCATTTACACCAAGAGCTTCTGTTCTAATGGGGGGAGATGAGGGATGGCATCATGTAAAAGGGATCTGAAAAGCCTGGTAGCTGCTTCTATTGGAGTCCAGAGAGTCCAAAGAAGAGAGGGGAGGAAATGAAGCATGGCTGACCCTAGCCTGTCTGCAATGGAGACTCCTTAAGGAACTCACCAGTGGGTCCCAAAATGCTTGAAATGCCCAAAAAAGGTGCCTGCATCTGGTCCTGGAGGTGAGAGGCAGGCCCTGGATTTTGTGGACACAAATCATTGGGGGTTAAGCGGTGTTCTTGAGGAGCAAATGTGTGAAGAGAGCCGGGCCACTGAGGAGGAGGAATGGGTAGAGATGGCAGGGGAAGCCCCCCTGGACCTGGGCTGTGGGTTTGGGGGGGTGCCGAGAACTCTCCTTTCACAAATAAGCGCCGCCCCCCCTGCGCCGCCCCACGGTGTTGGTCCGGATGGCCGAGGCCGCTGCCAGGCCTGAGTCTGTGGCCGCTCCCCAACGTGTCAGCGCCGCCTTCCTTCCCCCACGCGAGGCGCCAGTCCCAGGGCCTCCGTTCCTCGGTTCTGCCGCGGGAGGCCGGAGGATGAGGCCCCGGGCCCGCAGGGCGGCGCGCGGAGCCCGGCTGCCGGCCCTGGGCCAGGAAGGCGCCGCGGGCCCGCTGCGCGGTGGTGCCAGGCGCTGCCTCCGGCGGGGGGCGCGGGGGGCCCGGCCCCGGGCCGAGAGGCGGCTCGGGGCGCGGCCCGCGTCCGCCTGGGCCCCGGGCCGCCCCTGCCTGGGCCTCGGGCCGCCCCTGGGCCCCGGCGCCCGGCCCGGCCGGCCAGGCCCCGCGCACGCGCGGTCGTGGGCACAGCGCCGGACTGCGTTTCCCACAAGGCCGAGCGGGGGCGCCTTTGGCCTCCGGGCGGGGTTCCGGTGCGGAGGGGCCGTCACTTCCTCCGCGTCCAGGCCCCGCGTCCTGCGTGTTTTTGCGCTCGCCTCGGTCTCGCTCCTTCCTCAGGCGCCGCCGGGGCCGGGGCCGCGGACCCCGAGTCCGGGGTGAGTTGGGGCGCCGGGGGGCGGGGCGCGACGTTCGGGCCTCCCCCGCGAGTGCGCCGTTGGTGCCTGAGGCCCCGCCCCTGCCGGCGCGCGCGCCCATTGGCCAGCGCCTCCTCCGGCCCCGCCCCTCCCCGCGGGGCTCCCGAGGGCCCCCCTGGGGGCGGGGGGCCCAGACGCCCCCCGTGACCCCCGTGACCCCCCGGCAGGACGCGCCTCCGGCCGCAGCATGGCCTCGGGGCCCCGGGCAGCGGGGCGCCAGGTAAGCGGGGCCCAGAGCCCAGGCCCGGGGGCCGCGGCCGAGGCGCCCCGGGGGCGGGGGGCGGGGGGCGGGGCCGGGCCCCCCACGGCCGGGGAGGGGCTCCCCATTCCAGTTCTGTGGCCCCTCGGGGCAGGGCCTCGGGGTGCGGAGCCGGCCCGTTGGCCCACCCGAGGTGAGGCGGCTGCTCTGTGATCTGAGAGCTGCCCATCTGGGCACTGGGGGCGCCCGGACGCAGCCCGCGCCGCCCGGGGCCTTCCCAGCGCTGCGCTCCCGCTCCCGCTCCTGCTCCTGGCGGCGGCGCTTCATTTGCACAAACCCTTGATTCAGTGTCAAATTTAGCCGCGTGTGTCCTGGAACCTTGGCCCCTTTACCAGAAATGTGATGAGCCAGCTGTTCCTTGTGCTTCCAACGGGCTTGTGGCATCACCTGGTATGGCTGTGTGAGATGTTCGTCTTTGCCTAGTTTCTGCCATGCTGTCTTGCAGTGTCCCCACCAAGAAACTGGCGCCTTGAGGGTGGGACTCCAGCACATACTCAGTCCCTCATCACTTCTTTGTCCATAATCAATACTTCCTCAGCAAGAAGGATGAGCTTTCTAGTCCTTGGCCGGCCCATCCCTCTCCTTACAATCCCTGGGGGCCAGAAGACTAGAGTGAAGCTGACCTTTGCCAGAGATGGGTCAGGGTTAGCATTAGGTTGCCTGGGCATGAGGTTTGGGGCTGCCTCCTCCCCTTCCTCTGTGCACAGACATAGCAACCAGATGGGTCCATTGAAGCCACATGGATGAGCCGAGACCTTGCACAGAGCGCTGATGAAGAAGAGACGGGCCAAGAATCTGAGGTTCGGGTGCTTCTCCAAAGACTGACCCTTGGTGCAGGCTCGCCGCCATCCCCGTTACCTCAGCGCTAACAGGACGTCGTACCCGGGATGTTCTCACACTGGTGGGAGACTCAGATGAGAGTCTGCCTCGGATGTGCTGCCTGAGGAGGCAGAGCAGCTAAAGAGCCTGTCCCCGAGCTGGAGTCACATCTGCATCTGGTCTGCCCATGGCCCTTGGACAGGTTTCTCACCCCCTCTTTATTTTAGACAGCTCTTGAATGCAGCAGAGAAGAATCATGGGATCTGAAATTGAGGCAGAGGTCACTGAGTCTCTGTCCCTCATTTTACAGATGAGGAAACTGAGGGAGGCAGGTCACTGGTCCCTAATTGCATTTGTAAGGGAAGCTTCCTCTCCTAAGGATTCACCCACCGGTGAAAGCAGAGGTCTGTTCCAAATACCCATCACTATCTATAGAAATGTCTTTTGATATTATTCTAATTATCTATATTATTATATTATTACCACAGACTATTGAGTATCCCATGTCACTTTGCATTGATTCAGGTGGCAAGCTGGTTATCATCAATTCCTTTGGATTTTGAATATCAGAAGTTTTTTTTTCTTTGTTTTAGAGGTTTTGGGGAGACAGGGTTAAATGACTTGCTCAGGGTCACACAGCTAGTAAGTGTTTGATGCTAGATTCGAATTCAGGTCCTGCTTATTCCAGGGCTGGTGCTCAATCCATTGTACCACCTACTTTCCTCAAATGTCAGATTTTAGTAGAAATATTTTTCAAAGATTTTCCCCCTCTGTTTCTTTTCTTCTTATTTTGGGTTCATCACTTCTGCTTATACAAAGACAACTTTGTACAGTCATTTCTGAGGCCTTAATGCTTGTGGCACCTTTTTGCCATGGTTGTTACACATTAAATGAACCAGAGGATGCAGTAGAAATGTGGGGCTGTTATTGCCCCCTTGCTGCAGGAGTCAGACTCCAGGACAGCCTGCGCATACAGCAGGAGCCCACTCGATGTCTCACCCAGGGATTCAGAAGCCCAGACAGTGAGGGAGCCGCTCTGCTCTTTCAGGAGTCAGTGACCTTCAAGGATGTGGCCGTGGACTTCTCCTGGGAGGAGTGGGGGCATCTGGGCCCTGCCCAGAAGGAGCTGTACCGTGAGGTGATGCTGGAGAACTACCGCAACCTGGTGTGCCTGGGTGAGGTTCACAGGCTCCCCTGGGGACCCAGGGAAGACTCTTTGCTTCATTGTTTTAGTAAATCCTGGGAGTATCTGGAGTGTAGACTGTAACTATTTGCCAAGAGGCAGAACACAGATGAAAGGTCTTTGCATTGGACACTGGACACTGGGAACTTAAAGGGCGGTGGCTTCTTGACTTTCTTTGCCCTCAGATCCAAGATTCCCCCCCCATCCCTCCAGTGAGCATGATGCTAGAGCTTTCTGGAGGCCTCTGAGCCCCCCATCCCCCCCAGCATGTCTACTCTCGAGGGCTAAGAGTAGACTAACAGGGACTGTGGGGCTCCAACTTTCTCCTATTTCTAGGGCTTGCTGTTTCCAGTCCAGATGTCGTCTGCCAGCTGGAGCAAGGAGAGGGGCCTTGGATACCTGAGGGAGGCATCCCAGGAAGCCGCTGTGCAGGTAAGTGAGTCAGTCAGTCATCTAAGGGGAAGCGCTTTCCTGGTGGAGCCAGCGACCTCTCCTGGCAGCTGACTGACCTGTGGAGGACTGAGCTGCCCCTTAGAGTCTGTCACCTTCACCCCAGCCTGCCCCTTCCAGGCCTCTCCCACTGCCTTGGACAGATAAGTCTCAGCTGAGGAGCAGTCTTATTCTTGTTCTTCTGAGGTCCATGAAGTCGACTAAAGAGAATAAGAAGTGTTTTAAAATATAAAGGAAAAATCATGTAAAGGGCAGGATCTCTGCTTGGGGTACATGTGATGGTGTTCAGTGGCAGCCCTAGAATGGCAAAGCTGCTCTTGTTGACGCACTCTTTTCGTTTCCTCTGGCAGTCTCAGAGCAGAGATGGCCAGATGGGAGGTGATGCCCAAGATAAGTTGGGAAGGAGTGAGAGCCCCAGGCTGCCAGTGTGTGTTCAGGAGATCTGTCCTGGGTGCACCTGGGAGGGGGGGCCTGTTGAGCTGCTGTCAGTTGTGTGTGAAGGGTCATAGTGAGCTGGTCAGCAGCTACAAGACAGGAGAAGGACCAACTCACATCAAGTCTGCGTGCATTTATGAAGGCGTTGGGCTGAGCCCTGGAGTTGCCAAGAAAGGCCAAAAAGAGACAAGGCTCCCTTCCTTCACACACACAATAGGATCCAAAATGCAAGAAGGGAGAGGAGGGGGCCCACTCAGGACTGGTGGCAAAGCCCAGAGTATGTAGGAAGGCAGGTCTGTGCCCTTCAACACAAAGGACTTATTTTTATTTCTTTAAATATATATTTTTTAATTGTCAACAATTTTTTCCCTCCTTTCCATTTCTTACCACCATCACTTGGAAAAAAATACAGTATTTTGCCTCGTAACAGATAAACATATTGAAATAAATTCTCATTTCCTCCCATCTGTAAATGGGCGTTTCATTCAGTTTATCACTTCTGTTATGATGTGGGCAGCATTTTTCATTATCTTGTTTTCCAAATTCATAGCTAGTCATTACCTTGATCAGAATTCATAAGTGTTTTTGCCTTCAGACCTCTGACACTGCCTCGTCACCTCACACAGGCCTATTGAAAAAGCCTGGGACAAGTCTCTCCCCACTCCAGTCCTTCATTCAGTATCCAAGTAATTTTCCATGTCCTCTGGTTGGCATTCAGAGTCCCTCCTAACCTTCCAGTCTTTAGACTCCCCCCGCCTCCATCACATAGTCTTCAGTTCAGTGATGCTGGCCTCCTGACTCTTCGATGAACAAGATACTGAGTCTCCCATCTGCATGCAATCCTGTTGCCCTGACTCTCCATCTACTGGCTGCCCTGGCTTCCTTCAAGTCCCATTTAAAATTCCACCAACCATGGGAAGCCTTTTCTGTTGGTAATCTCCAGTTTATCCTGTCTGTACTTTGTTCACCCTTAGTTTTTCCCATTCGCCTTCCTCATTAGTCTGTGAACTCTTAAGAACAGAGATTGTTGGAATTAGGGTCAGAAATGATTCTCACTCTAACCTGTGCATGGAATAGCATTGGCCAAATGGTAGGAATTTAATGACTGTTTGTTAACTGACTCAGTGTTGTACATGTCATCTGGTTCACTGATCAACCTCAACCAGATCAATTTGACTGCTGGTGTAGTAGAGTTGGAGATCTGGTATTGCCAAGGCTGCTTCCTCCTCACCTCTTTTCATTATTTCCTTTAAGATTTTTTACTTTTTCTTCCTTGCAGATGAATTTTGTTCTTTTTTTCCTAATTCCCTGAAGTAACCTATTTTGGAGTTTAATTGATATGGCTTTGAATTAGTAAATAAATTTAGGTATTGTCATTTTTATTATTTTATTATATATAGTGCTTATTTCCACCAATTGATATTAATAATAATTAATAATAATAATCTTCAGTTATTTAGCTTTCCTTCGTGCTATTATTGTTTCATAGTTGGATTCATATAATTATTGTGTATATCTTGGCAGATAGACTCCCCAGTATTTAAATTTAAGTTATATGCAGAAATAGTAATGATTTATGTAAGTTTATTTGCTATCCTTCACCTTTGCTAAAGTTACTGTTACAATTTTATATTTGACTCTAGAGTTCTTTTTTTAAAAAAAATTATTTAGGGATCTTTCGTTAAGTATACTGTCAAATCAAATGAGAAAAGATAATTTTTTTTCCTCCTTCCCTCAGTTTCTTTTTTTGTTCTTATTGCTTTAACTGGTATTTCTAGGAATATATTAAAAAGTAGTGGTGACAGCAGCCATTCTTGCTTTAACCCCAATCTTACTGGAAAGAATTCTAATTTATCCTCATTACACATAATGCTGAATTTTGGTTTCAGATAAATGAATTATTAGGAAAAAGTCCATGTAGTCATGTTTTCTAATGTTTTTAATAAAAAAAAAATGAGAGTTGTGTTTTGTCAAAACCATTTTCTGCATTGATCTCCTAGCATTTTAATACTGTCTATGGGGTTTTCTTGGCAAAAAAATATTGGAGTGGTTTATATTTCCTTCTCCAGTGGATCACTTTTTTTGTGATTGAGATCGCCATACTCTGATGATTTTTGTTCTTATTAATATGGTCAGTTACTGTTTATTAGCAGCAAGGTGGCACTGGATACTTACTGTTTGACATTGGGCAAGTCACTTCACTGACCTGCCTCAGTTTCCTCAACTATAAAATGACTATCATAATAGCAACTAACTGCTATAGTTGTTATGAGGATCAGTGAGATCACATTTGGGAATCATTTAGCACAGTGTTTGGGACATAGTAAGTACTTAAATTTCCCTCCCTCCTAACTTCAAATTTTCCCCTGAAAACAGTCAAGATCAGGTAAATTTTTCTCATGCCATTCAATTGTAGAGCTTAAACAAAGCTCAAATCTAGATAAACAAACCAAGGAAAAACTCAATATCCTAAGAAAATAATCTTGGTTAGGGAGATAGGAAGGAAGAATGGATTTATTAAGAATTTACTTTAAAAATAGTCTCATTTTGTTCTCACAACAAATGTGGGATATAGTTACATTATGACCCCATTTTGCAATTGAAAAAACTGTGATAAAGAGAGTTAAGTGTCTTACCCATAGTCCCACAGCTAAGTATCTAAGGCTTGATTTGAACTCAGGTCTTTCTGATTGAGTCCAGCATTTTAGCTACTGTGCCACCTAGAGAGTAACTCCAAAGACAATCATGGCCTCATAAAAAATTCAAGTAAAGTCTCCAAGGGAAAAATGTCCAGAGACTGCAGAGCCACTGGAAGTAATACAAGAGGTGCAGCCTGGAGAAGCTAAATGAAAATTGGCACCTTAACATAAAAGTAGGGGGCAGCTAGGTAGTGCAGTGAATGGAGCACCAGACTGGAGTCAGGAGGACCTGAGTTCAAATATGTTCTCAAACACTTTATAATTACCTAGGTGTGTGATCTTAGGCAAGTCACTTAACCCCATTGTCTTGCAAAAATAAAAAAAAGCCATAAAGGTAGAAAACCTCATTCAGGATTGTATATCCTTAAACTTATATTGAGTCAGATGAAAGACAGCAACTCAGTGGACAAGAATTATTAATCAAATCCAAAAGATTGAGGGGAAAAGAGAAAATGTGTGAAATATAATATCCAAAACATTTGCCTTGGAAGGCAGGTGAGATATATAATCTAAGGAAGGAAACAAGCATTTAGTAAGTGCCTCCTATGTACTTGGCTTTACAAAGATGATTTCATTTTGTCTTTACAACAATTCTGAGAAGTTTATGCTATTATAGCCATTTTATAGTTGAGGAAACTGAGGCAAACAAGTTATTTGGATTTGAACTCAGGTTGTCTAGAGTCCAGACCAAGGGCCCTATTCCCCATACCTCCTAACTGCAGGTTATCAAATTATCTGAAAACTATCAGCAGAAAAAGGTGTCAGTACCAGGTTGTCAAGAAACTATTACTTGAAAACTTCCAGAACTCTTTGAATCAGAGATCAAAGTAAAAACAGAAACAATCCTGTCACCTCTGAAAAAAATCCCTAATTAAAAATTCCTAGGTACACCATAGCCAAAATTCAGAAGTTATAAGTGAAGGAAAAAAGCATAAGTGACCAATAGTAAAAATTCAAGTACTACTAAGGAACTATAACAAATATCATACAAGACTTAGCAACTGCCACTTAAGTAAGAGGAGAACTTGGAATATGATATTCCAAAAGTGGATGGGATAATTTATATTTAAGACAACCTATGCATGAAAAGCAAATATCTAAAGGGAAATGAACATTTAATGGAAGAGAGGATTTCCAAGTGTTCCTGATGAAATAGATAGAACTGAGTAGATAACTTGAAATGGAAATGCAGGTGTCAGTAGAAGCAGTAATTTATTGTATTTATTGTATTTATTTATTTATTTGTATTTAATCAAAACAATATGAAGGGATAAATTATTTACACATTAATTGAGGGGTAAGAAATAGATTTGTTCTCAGAACCTTAATATCTTTAAGAGTCTTAGGACAAAGTTATAATAACAGAAATCTATGAATTGTCTAATTTATTTTTAATGATTTTAGAAGACAAAAATGAGAGGCACCAGGGAAGAAAAGATGAAAGAGGATGAAGGAAATTACTACTGCATAAAAGCAGTGCATAAGATGAAGTATATATAGTCATCCAGTGCTTAGCATAGTGCCTGGTACATGGTAGGCACTTAAAAAATGCTTATTGATTGAGCAAGTCCATCATTCCCTCAAGGAAATTAATGGAGCGAATGAATGGGCTTCACCTGAATCTCACTTTCATCTGAATTGGCTATGAATAAAGATTAAACATAGTTATACACAGAGATTTTTCTCAGAAAGGAAATAGAGGACAAGAACAAGGGAAAGGAGAATAATAGCTTGTTAGGAGGATAAATTGTTGAGGAAAATAAGCTCAATTGGTAGAAAAATCTTAAGTAGACAAAAAGAACAAAGGAAAAACTGGCATTGGTGACAAGGGAAAGGCATGAAAAGAGTGACACCAGAGGAGAGGGGCCGTTAGCTTTTAAATCTTAAGCATAATGCATGCCTCCACTTTTCTACCCCCTTATTTGAGATGCAAGCAAAGAGCTGCCTTGCTGGATTTCTTTGGACCTCACCTTCATGTCTTCCTTCTTCAGGAAATTTTTCATTATCCTGCAAAGCTGAATCTGCCTGGTACTTGCATCAAATCATTACCCTTGGGCCTTTTAATTGAACTCTCTTCTTTAAGGGCAAGGATTCCATTTAAGGAGTGGACCCTCCTTGGTCTTTTACCCATTTAGCACTGCTACACTGCTTTTGGATTTCTACATCATGCTTCATCCCAGCTACCTTCCTCCCCTTTTCCTCCCCACCCCACTCCCATCACTTTCCAGCTTCCCTTTTTTGTGTTTTGTTTTGCTTGTAGTAGATGGGAGGCTCCTTGAAAGCAGGGATTGTCATTGGGGTTTTTTTTGGGGGGGGGTAGTTTTTTGTAGGGCAATGGGGTTAAGTGGCCTGCCCAAGGCCACACTGCTAGGTAATTATTAAGTGTCTGAGGCCGGATTTGAACTCAGGCGCTCCTGACTACAGAGCAGGTGCTCTATCCACTGCTCCACCTAGCCGTGCCGCCCCGCCTTGTCCTTGTTTTTATTTGTTTTTGTATCCCTAGTGCTTAGCACCGTGCCTGCATACATTGTAGAAGCTTAATAAATATTTATTGACTGATTGGAAGGATATTCTACAATTAACAATCTGAACTGGGCATGTTAATGAGATCAGCTCCGCCCTAAAATAGAAGAGGGTAGTGGACTGTATTAGGAGGTAGAATCTGATAATGTGGTTTATAAGAAACATAAGAATTCACAAAGGTAAAATGAAGGACTGGAGCAAAGTCTCATGCTTCAGCAGTCACGATTTCAGATAAGACTATAGTAAATAGGCTAAATGAAAGTGCTAAGCAGGGAAATTAAATTATGTTTGATTTCCATAGCCAATTAGTCAATTTCAGTACATGGTATATATGCATTGTATAGCATCTAAGTAATTAAAAGCAAAGGAATTGAATCACCAGTGAGAAATAAATGAGAGATCTATAATAGTGGAAGAATGTAACAGACTCCTTTCAGACTTAGACAAATTAACCTACCCCAACCAAAAACCTTTAAGGATCTACATAATACTTTAGGGGAAAAAATAGATATGGTCACTTTTTAATGGGAATAGAAAAGAATTTACATACAACTCTACTATACATGACACCTTTATAAAAATTGTCCATTGTCTCACCATAAAATGTTGAAAAGCAGAAGTGCTACTAAACACTACATAATAAATGCAATATACAATAAAAGGCTTTAACTAAAGAATTAAAAGTAATTGGAGGTGGGGGTGGCTAGGTGGCAAGGTGGATACAGCACAGGCCCTGTAGTAAGGAGTACCTGAGTTCAAATTTGGCCTCAGGCATTTAATAATTAACCTAGCTGTGTGGCCTTGGTCAAGCCACTTAACCCCATTGTCTTGCAAAAACCTAAGGAAAAAGAAAAGTAATTGGAGGCTAACAATTCTAAACAAATGGTGGGTAAGTCAAAGAACAAATTGTAACAACAGAATATATTTTAAAGAACAAAATACACCCAATCTTATGGAATGTAGTTAAAGTAAATCTCAGGAAAAATTTAATATCTAAATGCTTTCATCTATAAAAGAAAGTATAAATGAAAATATATACAATGTAAAATTTTTGATAAATCAAAAAATCTGAAGCTAAGTAATTATCAAAAACTCAGCAGTCTTATATGAACAAAACTGATAAATAGATGAATATAAAATACCCATATTAACAAAAGAAGAAACAAACCTTTAGATAACCAGTATCAGGAAAATAAATTGAACAAGTGACAAATGAACTCTAAAAAGAAAGAAAATACTACAGAACCAGATGGGTTTGCGATTGAAAGCAATCAGATTTTCATAGAAGTTAATTCTAATACTGCTTGAATTGTCTGCTGTCATAAGAAAAGAAGATGCCAATTCATTCTCTGATTCAAAGAGAATCTCAATATCTAAACCAGGGCGAGACAAAACAAACTAAATCCCTAATAAACATTGATACAGTCTAAGAGACAAATTGAGTCACATTAGCTTAATAAGAATAAATAAGAATTTGCTTGTGAATCCATCTAGTCCTGAATTTTTTTTTCCCCTCTGAAAGTTCATTTGTTTTGTATTCAATTTGTTTTTCTGAGTTTGAATTGTTTAAATTCTTTCTTATTCTATTAATCTGGGTACTTTGTTTTGATAAATATTCATTGCAGATTTTAGAGGCTTGTAGCTGGACAAAATATGTATGTAGTTATAGCCTTAATTTCTTCTTCATGTGTAGTGAACAAAAATTTCATTTTTTAATCCTGGTTTTGGGTTTTTTCGTTCTTTTTCATCAAGTCAGCTAATGGATTTATCTAAGTGTTTGTTTTTTCTTTCAATTTATATCTTTGAGTTTATGAATTTGTTTTGCTTTTTAATTGAAGCTTTAGAATTTGTTAATTTTATAGTTTTTTTAAGTTAAATGTCCAGTTTGCTAATCTGTTCTGTCATTTATTGATGCTGCTATTTATAAATGTGCATAGGATTGCTTTAGTTACAATCTTAAAATATCTTCATATTGTTTCATTATCATAACTATTTTTAATAAAATTTGTCATTTTTTTTTGGTTTTTACAAGGCAATGGGGTTAAGTGACTTGTCCAGGGTCACACAGCTAAGTAAGTATTAAGTGTCTAGGGTCAAATTTGAACTCAGGTCTTCCCAACTCCATGGCTGGTACTCAATTCAATGTGCTACCTAGCTGCTCCCCCAAATTTGTCATTTTCTTGATTTCTACTTTGACCAGCTTGTTTTTTAAGATTAAGTCTCCATCTTTTTTTCAACATCTCTTAATTCTTATAATTTTTATTGCATTATTGTCAGCAAATAACGTGCTTAATACTTCTATTTTTGCACATGTATGTTTCTTTGTCCTAATATATAATCTTTGTAAAGGTACTACAGGTAACTGAAAATATTTATATTCCCTTTTGAACTCAAGTAACTAGATATAGCATTTTATAATATCCAGCTTCTCTAAAATTCCATTCAGGCCTTAACTTATTTCTAGTTTATTACTTTTATTAGATTTTTCTAGGTCTGGAAAGGATACCCTATTTTGATTTTATAGTATTTCTCCCTGAAAGATTTTCCTTTAAGCACTTAGGAGCTTTGGCATCCAATTCATTTTATGTTAAGTATTGATGATGATTTATTGTCTGTGGAACCTTTTAGTAAAATGTACTTTCTCTGTGTCTTTTAATTGTCTATTTTTTATTATTTCCTGGTCTGAAATAATGATCATCCCCCCTGCTTTTTTGAATAAAGCTAAAACATAAAAGGATTTTGCACCAAACCTTTCTTTTAATGTTCAATGTCTTTATGTTCAAATGGTTTTTGACTAGCACTGTTAGATTCTGCTTTTTAATCTCTGCATTCCACTTCCATTTCACAGTTACAGTTTTGACTCACTGAATGCCTGTCCATCTCATTCTTTTCTGCTTTTTTCTTGCTTCTGCTCTCTACCTTCTTCATTTTGTTCCTTCCCATACACCCCTTTTTTTTCTTTTTATGCTCTGACCCTATCCTTTGGGCCTAGAGTTTGTTTTTGTTATACTTAATTGTTTACATTAATCTACCTTTCTTATTAGTCCCTCCATTAGTCTCCCTCTGCTCCCTTCTGTTTCCTTGTTGAGTTGAATAATTTATTTCTACACCAAAATTGTTGAGTATAATTGTTCTACCTTCTTTTGAGCAATTTATATAAAAGTAAGTTTAAAGTAAACCCTGATCCCTCACATTTGTAGTCTTATTGCACATTCCCATTATGAACTAGGTGTCCCTTTCTCCTCTAGTTTTTTTAACCTAAAATATATTTTTCCTTCCTTTTTCTTCTTTCAGGATCATCAATACATAACAAAACCACTTACAGGCTCTCTTATAAGATTCCCTCATGATCCCTGATATTGATGGGGTTCTGAAGAGACATATGTGTCATCTCTCCATATTTTAATATAAACAGTTCATCCTTTAGTCCTTTATAATTGCTCATTCATATTAACCTTTTTATAGTTATCTTGAATCCTCTGTATTTCAAAATTTCTAATCAGTTCTGATCTTTTCTTCAAAAATTCTTAGGGAGTGGCTAGGTGGCGTAGTAAATAAAGCTCCGGCCCTGGAATCATGAATAGCTGGGTTCAAATCTGGTCTCAGACACTTAATAATTACCTAGCTGTGTGGCCTTGGGCAAGTCACTTAACCCCATTTGCCTTGCAAAAAAAACTAAAAAAAAAGAATTCTTAGAAGTCCTCTATTTCCTTGAAGGTCAATTTTCTTCAACTGTAGTTTTGCTTAGTTAAAATGTTAAATTAGTTAAATTATTCAGGATTGCAAGGTTTTATCCTTTGCTATTTGGAAGGGAGAGGAGACAGGAGAGAGGAAAGGGAAGGGAAGTGAAAGAAAGGGAAATGGGGAAGAGAGGGAAAGGACCTGGAGAGCAAATGAAGTGGATGAAACATAGCTGTTTTCAGGTATTTGGAGAGGGATTCATAGAGTGGAAAGAGCACTGAGTCTGAAATCAAAAAGAGCTGGGTTCAAATCCAGCCTCAGATACTTCCTAGCTGTGTGACCCTGAACATCACTTCACTTCAGATTGCCTCAGTTTCCTCTTCTGTAAAATGGGGATCACAGCACCTGCCTCCCAAGCCTGTAAGAATCAAGTGAGATCAAGTGAATAGTTTTAGCTCCTGGAATGTGGAATGTGGTAAGGGCTCCTTCAATGTGAACTATAATATTACTATTAGTATTCTTCTCAGTAGCCCCAGAAAGATGAAGCAGGAGAATAGGGAGAAGGCACAAGAGAACATGAGAGTCACCCAAAGTGGAGTGCACTACTTGGGGAAGCTCCTGACCAGCCTCTGCTGGGGGAGGACCCTTGATTGGGATGTTGTGATAGACCGGGTGACTTCCAGTTCTCTCAGTCTGTGATTCTGTCCTTTGATGACCTCCTTTTTTACTGTTCTTAAAAGGTTCATATTGAGAAAAGAGTCGCTGGTGCTTTTTCTGAACTTTTCTGTACCCTAATAAACTCTTTCTAAAATTTTCGGTGTGACTTCTATGTTTCCTTTTATGTTTACAATATGAGGTGAGAAAGCATAGCATCAGTTATCTGAGCCAGTCCTTTGCTCTTTCATATACATTTTTGTAGAATGTGATCTTTGTTTCCTTTCAGCAGCACCACTATGAATAGACAGTCAATTAGAGAACATTTATTAAGCACCTCCTATTTGCTAGGTTGTGCCTGATTCTTTGTAACCCTATTAGGAGTTTTCTTGGCAGAGATACTGGAGTGGTTTGCCATCTTCTTTTTCATACTTCTACCAAATTTTATTTAATAATAAATCTAAAATCTAATAAGGTAGCTAAGTGTTGCCATGGTTAGAGTACTGTGCCTGAAGTCAGGAAAACCTAAGTTTGAATTTGACCTCAGACACTTAGTAACTATATGACACTGAGCAAGTCACTTAATTCTGTTTGCCTCATTTCTTCATCTATTAAATGAGCTTGAGAAGCAAATGCTCTCTGCCAAAAAAAAACACTAATTGGAGTCACAAAGGCCCTCTTGAAAAACTGAACAACAAAAGTGTATAAGAGAAGGCATTCAGATTGAGGTTTGGAAAAAGTTTCTTGCTGAAGAAAGAATACCTTAGCTTGAACCCTGAAGGCAGCCAGGGAAGCCAGGAAGCAGAGGATGAGGGAGACAGTTCCATCTTGGGGGAAGCACATGACAATACCTGGAATCAGGAGAATGGATTGTTTTTAGAACAGCCACAAGGCTAGTATTAATATCACAAAATAAGGAAAGGAAGGAAGGTGTAAGAAGACTGAAAAGGTAGGAAGGGGGCAGGTTATATAGAGTTTTGAACTCCAAATGGAATTCTGTGTTTGATTCTAAAGGTAACAGGGAGCTACTGTAGTTTATGGAATAGAGGAGCAATAGGGTCAGTCCTGCTCATAAGGAAAATCCCTTTGGTGGCTGAGTGGAGTATGGATTGGAGAGGGCAGAGCCTTGATGAAGGACTTTCCCTTGCCCCTACCCACCCGGGGCAGCCACTACAGTAGTCAAGATATGAGATGATGAGGGCCTGAACCAAACTGATGGTAACATCTGAAGAGAAAAGGTGATATGAAGGCAGAAACAGTAGAACTGGACAACTGATTGGATATACATGGTGAGAGTTAGTAGTTAAGGATAAAACTTAGGTTGTGAATCTGGGAGATGGGAAGGATGATGTGCTCTCAATTGTAATAGTTTGGTGTGTGAATTGTCTCATTTTTGCCCCTTAATGCTATTTGTAACATTTGGGCAAGATATTTAACCTCATAGCCTCAATTTCCTTATCTGTAAGATGAGAAATTTGGATTATAACAGAGGATCTTAACTTGGTTATCTCTGAACTTTTTTATTTTTATTTTTTGCAAGGCACTAGGATTAAGTGACTTGCCCATGGTCACATAACTAGGTAATTATTAAGTGTCTGAGGGCAAATTTGAACACAGGTACTCTTGACTCCAGGGCGCCACCTAACTGCCCCCTTCTCTGAACTTTTTTTTTTTTAGATTTTTCAAGGCAATGGGGTTAAGTGGCTTGCCCAAGGCCACACAGCTAGGTAATTATCAAGTGTCTGAGGTCGGATTTGAACCCAGGTACTCCTGACTCCAAGGCTGGTGCTCTATTCACTGCACCACCTAGCCGCCCCTTCTCTGAACTTTTTTAAAAAAATATTTTGGTAAGTGTAGATCTATCTACATGGTTTCCTGGTGATCTCATATATTTTATTTTATGCATTTAAAAACATAATTTTAAGAAGAGATCCATAGGTTTTCACCAGATTGCCAAAGGTATCCATGATATACCAAAAAAGCTAAAAATCCCTGGACTGAGATAATTTTTTTTTTTGGTTTTTGGTTTTTGCAAGGCAATGGAGTTAAGTGACTTGCCCAAGGTCAGCTAAGTATTAAGTCTCTGAGGCCGGACTTGAACTCAGGGTCTCCTGACTCCAGGGTGAGTAGATAATCTTTCAATTATCTTCTAACCCTAACAATCTATGAATCAACCTATCTAGTTTAGATTGCCAGAATATACATTTTTAATGTTATTTTGTCCAATTACATGCAAAGATAGTTTTTAACATTCATCTTATTGTTTTTATTTTTGTTTTTTAGATTTTTCAAGGCAATGGGGTTAAGTGGCTTGCCCAAGGCCACATGGCTAGGTAATTATTAAATGTTAAGTGTCTGAGGCTGGATTTAAACTCAGTTACTCCTGACTCCAAGGCCAGTGCTCTATCCACTGTGCCACCTAGCCACCCCATTTATCTTATTGTAAGCTTTAAATTCCATATTTCTATACCACCCTCCCTTCCTTCTCCCCTCCCTAGGGCAGTGAGTAATCTGATATAGGTTATACAAGAGCAGCCATACTTTATGTTGATGGCCTCCATATTTTCCATCTGCTTGTCCTGATTCTTCCCTTTAGAATTTAGAATTCTTTTTAGAACATAAAAGGTAGGAAGGGCCTTGGAGTTGGACAACAAAACCTTATGTCACAATTCAACTTTGACAATTGGGTAGCATAGTGTCCTTAAGCAAGTCATTAAATCAGCCTGAGCCTCAGTTTCCTCTTTGGGACACATCCTACATATTGGGACACAATTTGTTTTCTCCATGTTATAACTAAGAAAACTGAGAGTCAAGGAGGTTCTACATTCCGCCCCTAATCCCACAGCTACTGTCAAAAACAGGATTTGAACACAGTTCTTCCTGGGGTTACCACCAACACTCAAGAATTACTTAAGTCTTTTACATATCAGAGCTAGAGAGGGTTGTTTCTGGGCCTATCTCCACATTCACCCCTCTAAGATACACTTGACTTTCAAAAAATATTTGCGATAATGATAATATGTATTTATGTAGCCCTTGAAGGATTGTGAAAGAACTTTACTTATTCCTACAGAACTAAGGTTCTTTTTGCCAAGAACATACCTTGATAGAGATTTAAGTAAAAGCTGTGTATAGGGCAGATGATGCAGAGGACATTTACTTTTTGTTTGTTTCTTTCTTTCAGTTTGGGAAACTAGACTTGAAACCAAAGAGTCAGCTTCACATCAGAGACTTCTGACACAAGAATCATCTCAGAAAAGACTCGAAAGAGAAAATCCCTGTGATTTTCACTGGGGAGAAGTCCAAGAATATAATGCTAGTTTAGAGAGGCAGCAGGACAATGAGAAAAATGTCCCTAAATATGGTATACATAGAGAGAGCAAGTATAATGAATGTGGGAAATCATTTAATTATATATCAGACCTCCTAGAGTATAAGCCAGTTCATAATGGAGAAAAATGTTATGAGTATAAGGAATATGGGAAGGCCTTCTCCAGGACACAGTTTATTAAACAGAAGAAAATTCAGACTAGAGAGAAGTTTTGTGAGTGTAAAATATGTGGGAAGGCCTTCTGCCACTGCTCAAAGCTTGATCAAAATCAGATGGTTCATACCAGAGAAAACACTTATGTATGCAGTGACTATGAGAAAGGCTTCCACCAGAGATCAACACTTATTCAGCATCAAACTCTTCATTCTGGAAAGAAACCTAATGAATACAATGAATCTGGGAGAATCTTCAGCTCAAGATTTATAGGACATCAACAAATTCATCCTGGAGAGAAGCCTCATGAATGTATTGACTGTGGGAAGGCTTTTCATCATAGGACAGGACTTATTGAACATCAAAGAATTCATAGTGGGGAGAGAGCTTATGAATGTTATGAATGTGGGAAAGCCTTCTGCCAGAAACCAGGACTTATTCAGCATCAGAGAATTCATACTGGAGAGAAACCTTATGAGTGTAAGGAATGTGGAAAAGCCTTCTGTAGGAATTCACAGCTTACTGAACATAAGAGAATTCATACTGGAGAGAAACCTTATGAATGCAGTGAATGTGGAAAGGTCTTCCGACAGCGCTCAAAACTTACTAGACATCAGATAATTCATACCAGAGAGAAAATTTTCATATGTAGTGACTGTGGAAAAGCCTTCCACCAAAGTTCAGCACTTATTCAACATCAGACAATCCATACTGGAGAAAAACCTTATGAATGCAATGAATGTGGGAAGGCCTTTAGCTTGAGCACACGATTATTTATACATCAGCGGATTCATACTGGAGAGAAGCCTTATGAATGTATGAATTGTGGGAAAGCCTTCCATCATAGAACAGGACTTACTGAACATCAGAGAATTCATACTGGAGA
This sequence comes from Macrotis lagotis, assembly GCF_037893015.1. Classification (NCBI taxonomy): domain Eukaryota; kingdom Metazoa; phylum Chordata; class Mammalia; order Peramelemorphia; family Peramelidae; genus Macrotis; species Macrotis lagotis. Next base: position 702,585,632 of record NC_133666.1, read on the forward strand.
GAGAGCTTATGAATGTTATGAATGCGGGAAAGCCTTCTGTCAGAGAGCAGGACTTACTCAGCATCAGAGAATTCATACCAGAGAGAAACCTTATGAATGTAAGGAATGTGGGAAAACTTTTTGTCAGAGAATAGGACTTACTCAACATGAGAGAATCCATACCGGAGAGAAACCTTATGAATGTAATGAATGTGGGAAGGCCTTCCGAGTGAGGACACAACTTACTCAACATCAGATTATCCACACAGGAGAGAAACCTTATGAATGTAATGAATGTGGGAAGACTTTTTGCCAGAGCTCACAGCTGACTAGACACCAGATAATTCATACTGGAGAGAAACCATATGAATGCAATGAATGTGGGAAGTCTTTCCGCCGAAGTGCTGGCCTTAGCCGACATCAAACAATTCATACTGGAGAAAAGCCTTTTGAATGTAAAGAATGTGGGAAGGCCTTTAGGCTTAGCACAGCACTCACAGAGCATCAGAGAATTCATACTGGAGAGAAACCTTTTGAATGTAATGAATGTGGAAAAGCCTTTCGTCTGAGTATAGGACTTACTGAGCATCAGAGAAATCATACAGGAGAGAAACCATATGAATGCATTGAATGTGGGAAGGCCTTTAGCCAGAGTACACAACTTAATCGACACCAGAGAATTCATACTGGAGAGAAACCATATGAATGTAATGAATGTGGAAAGGCCTTTGGCCAAAGATCACATCTTACTCAACATCAGACAGTTCACACTGGAGAAAAGCCTTATGAATGTAATGAATGTGGAAAAGCCTTTAGCCGAAGTACTGGTCTTACTGGACATCTGAGAATTCATACTGGAGAGAAACCTTATGAATGCAATGAATGTGGGAAGACCTTCCGCCTAAAGACTGGACTTGCTGAACATCAACGAATCCATACTGGAGAGAAACCATATCAGTGTAATGAATGTGGGAATAATTTTCGCCTGAGCAAACAGCTTACTCAGCATTACAGAATTCATACTGGAGAAACACCTTATGAAGGTAAAGCCTTGTGAATATAAGATTTTCAACCTGAGTACCCACTTTACCAAAAATTAATGATTTCAAACTAAAGAGAAGTCCTAGAGGAGAAGCAAATTCCAGTTAATTTTCCACAGAAGCAGTTCCAAACTACTTCATCCTCTTCTGAACAATCCATTTTCTCCAACACTTATTTTGCAGGTGACTTAGATTCTTAATATGCTGGGGGGTGGAGGGTGGAGGGAGGGAATGATCACAATATGACAGACTCTACTCAGCTCCTTTTTTCTTTTTTTTTTTTTTAGTCATGAGGGGGTATTCCTGCTTCTTGACAAAGCTGTTGCCTTTTATTACTCCCTAAATCTTACATCTGTCCTTCACATTCCATATCCAAACAATCTATAAATCTTGCCAATTTTACCTTCTCAACATGTTTAGCGTTGTTGTCTTCCACTCAACTCATATGGGCACCTTCTTCCAAGCGTCCTCCTTTGTCAACAGGACCTCTGGAATAACCTTCCAATTGGTCTCCCTGGTTCCAGCATTTCCATATATCAGTCTGTGTACCTCAGATGATGTTGCCAGAAGAGTCCCTTAGAGCAAAAGCCTAATCCCTATATGAAGCTGTTGAAGAGTCTCCAATAGCTTGCTGGTCCTCCTAGATGAATTAATAACTTCTCTTGGGGATGCTGAAAGTTCTGTGTTTTCTAAAACCATCCTACCTTTCCAGATTTTCATATTTGTTCCCATTTTTTTCTCTATTCCAACCACATTGGCCTTCTTTCTCTTCCATGAAGATGATATTCCAACCCCTTCCTTTGTGCCTTTGTACAAACTGTGCCCTTTGGGCCTGTAATGTTTTCTCTCTTCCTCCATTTAGAATCCAAGACTGTCATCAAGGCTTAACTCAAGTTCTGTCTTTTATATTAGCCCTTTTATTGGTTATCTCACTATTGTTTCCTGCTCTGTGTTTCAGGTTTCCTTACTCTGTGTCATATACCTCACCTGGATCCCAGTCACTTTGTTCTGTGTATCTCATTATGATCTGTATATCATGTTTCCTTAAGTAGAAATCAATTGAATTGATTTGGGACAATAAACCTTTCTAAGGCAGATTCATTCCTTATAAATAAAAGCACTGTACTGCAAGGCAATTCTAAAATAAGTCCAAATTCTCTTCACTGCCTAAAAGATTGATTAATCAGCACAGAATAAAAAAGCAAACAGGACATATTGCCGAAAGTTGAAATCAAAAAACGGATTGGAGAGAAATAACCATATTGTTATACTGTGAAATGGCACAGGGTTAGTGCAAAATGATTTGGTATTACTCAAGAACTGCAAAAGTTGGCCCCATGTTGAACCAATGGAACTATCTAATATCCTCCACCCTTGAAGCCCTCCTTGTCCTGTTATTTCTGCTCCTGCCTTGCCAATCCTCAACACTGGGTTACTCCCACTATTACTGGAGAAAGTCACACAACAGTGTTATGTGGGTCCTTTATACAAATGTGTGTTCTCTGAACTCCACTAAGTCTTCACTGCCATATGTCACCTTTTAATTTGTCCCAGTTGACTCACATCTTGCTACCTGTTCCAGACTTCTCCACCTCTCACTGCAGCTCAGCCAAGAAGTTCACCTGCTTTCCTGTAGAAAAGATAGAAAAGCATGAATATCCTCTTTTTTTCTAATTCTACATCTTAAAACTGCTCCTTGTCATCCCATAATTCTGCTTTGCCTCAGTCTCTAGCAGTTCTCCTTGTCAAAGCCCACTTCAGCCAATCAGAAAACACTGATTAAACATCAATCTGTGTGCCAGATATTTTGCTAAGTTCTGGGACACAAAAAGAGGTGAGACAACCCCTGTCCTCAAGAAGTTTGCAATCTAATGAGAGAGATGACACAGTTTCTATGAAGCAATCTATATACAGGTTAAATGGGAAAATGTATTCTAAGCTACACCCTTTTACAGGAGAAGAAACTGAGACTCAAAAAGTTTAATGCCTGACCCAGAGACACACAGCCAGATATCCCAAGGGTACACTAGGCTTCTAGTTCCAATTCATCCTCCTCATGACTGCCAAAGTGTTTGGAGTGTACAGATCTGAACATAAATGGTGCCCTACTCAGGAATCTTTTTTTTTTAGGTTTTTGCAAGGCAAATGGGGTTAAGTGGCTTGCCCAAGGCCATACAGCTAGGTTATTATTAAGTGTCAAATTATTAAGTGTCAAATCCATTTGAACCCAGGTACTCCTGACTCCAGGGCCAGTGCTTTATCCACTACCACCACCTAGCCGCCCCTCTACTCAGGAATCTTGAGTGGTTCCCAGTTGCCTCCAAGATAATTCATAAAGTCTCAGCCTAATAAAAGTTTTCATACTCTGACATCAGTTGATTTCAGACTTCTTAATGTCCATTAGAGAGTTCAGATGATTACTTGAAAACAGGAGAGGTCACCAGCCTTTTCTCCCTTTTCCCCAATATTTAATAAGATATGTTTGATTTTGTGGACGGTCTGTGGCCCCAGAATAAACATGGACTATGTATGTATATGCAAAAGACCTTAAAAGATTATAAAGATTAAAGCCATAGACAATGGAATAAAATATAGGATTCAGTGGACCAACCTTTAGTCTTACAGCAGGATGTGAGAAGGGCTTCCAAATAGGGTTCTGGACACTTAGAACTTAGGAAATACTTTGTGAGGCATTGAGATCTTTAGCATTAGGCAGGTTGTTTATCCTACCAAAGCAAGCATCAACAGTTGAGGGCGTGGGTCTAAGCAGAAAGCAGGAGTCCAAAGAAGATCATGACAGCAGTAATAATAATTAACCTGTAACATTCAAGGTTAGTGAGGTACTTTTCAGATGTTATATAATCCTCACAACAGCCCTAGGAGGCACATGTCATCTTATAAATGAGGAAAATTAGGAACAGAGATTAATCAATTTGCCCAGGGACACACAATTACTAAGTGACTGAGGCAGAATTTGCATTCAAGTCTTCTTGAATCGAAGTCCTACACGATCCAGTGTTACCAATATTGTGCCCCCTGTAAATTGGATGACTATATCTTCTATGCATTTGTCCATGCCTATGATAAAACATTAAACAATGCAGGACCAAGCTTTCTGGAGCATTACACCATAAACTTTGTGCCATGCTGACACAACCATTAAACACCTATTCTTTTAGTGCCATCAATCTAACCAGTTCTGATTTGACTGTATTGTCATCCATATTTTTCCCATCCTCTACACTAAAATATTGTCATCCAGTTTATCAGAAAATTGTTAGAATCTAGAAAAATCTAGTTTGGTCAAGCTTGTCTAAAGGAAAATTAAGTTAATCTCATATTTTTTTGTTTGGTTGGTTTTTTTAGGTTTTTTTTGCAAGGCAAATGGGGTTAAGTGGCTTGCCCAAGGCCACACAGCTAGGTAATTAAGTGTCTGACACTGGATTTGAACCCAGGTCCTCCTGACTCCAAGGCCAGTGCTTTATCCATTATGCCACCTAGCTGCCCCCTTATGCTTTTTTCTTAAAAAATCCACATTGACTTCCTTTGCTAGATATTTGCCAAATATCCCTTTTAAAATCCTCGCTTATAATTGATAGACTCTTTGAAAAGAAATAATATAATAGCTCATCTCCAGTCTTGTGATCCCTCCTCATTCTTGGTGGTCTTTCAGCTGCCATTGATAATAACTCCCAGGTGACATTTTCCAGTTCAGCACCCCATTAATATCAGCTCTGCACCAGTTGTAGTTACACCATTCCCCATAAAGTTCATTCTTATTGATAGAAAAAAAAAAAGACAGTGCACAATTTTCCCTTCTCACTGTAGCAGTTATTGTAATGCTTTCCATATCTCGGTCAAAGGTGTAGCCCCTTATTGATTCTCTTTTCTCTCAGTATAACATTTTTAATATTTTGTTTTTCCAATGACATGAAAAGGTAGTTTTTGCCCATCTTTTTTTTTGGGGGGGGGCAGTGTTGCAAGGTAAGACCACAGAGCTAGGTAATCAAGTGTTTGAGGACATATTTTTACTCAAGTCCTTCTGACTCCAGGGTCGGTGCTCTATCCACTGTGCCACCTCGTTGCCCCCTCCCCATCATTTTTTTTCAAGTTTTACATTTTTTCTCCTTCCCACCCTAATCCCCTGTCCCTGAAAGAAAACAATCTGATATAGACTCTACATTTATAATCATGCTAAACCACACTGATCATGTTGTGAGAAAAGAATAAAATCCAAACAGAAGAAAGGACACAGAGAGAAAAAATGATGTAATACATAAGACAACTTTTAAAAATTGAAGAAAAGGGGGGCTAGATGGCATAGTGGATAGACCTCCAGCCCTAGAGTCAGGAGTACCTGAGTTCAAATCTGGCCTCAGACACTTAATAATTACCTAAGTGTGTGACCTTGGGCAAGCCACTTAACTCCATTTGCCTTGCAAAAAAAAAAAATGAAAATAAATTTTGGTCTTTCCGATAGAGCTTTTCAAAGAAGAATCTAAACCTTTTCTGATGTCTTTGGCATCTCTACTTGGCCTCAGCTCATTCTGGACTGTAACATTCCTGACACCAACTGTCCTATGTTCTAACATTATTTTTTTCCTGCCTGTCTCCATCTTCTATATTTTTTTTGTAAAATGCATATCAATTGGAATTTCTTCCTTGAGCTGACTTCCTTTAAAATCTCCCTCTTGTTTCTCTAAACTTGTTAAAATCTGCTTGCCCCAAACCTAAGGTGCCTATCAAATGATGTCCAGTTTTCTTCTTAATCATAAATTCTAGGATGGAATGATCCATATTTTCCCCCACCTATACCAAAATGTCATGATATAGTTTTTTAATTTATTTATTTGGTTTTGGCAAGGCAATATTGGGTTAAGTGACTTGCCTAAGATCACACAGCTAGGTCATTATTAAGTGTCTGAGGCCAGATTTCATGATATAGTTTATCATAAAATTGTTAGCATCTAGGAAAATGTTTTGCACATATATCAATCATCTAATTTAGTCATCTCAGACAAAAGGGAAATTATCATCTTGCTTTTTTTCATAATTTGTCCACATTGCTCCCCTTCTAGTTATTCGCTGGAGCTCAAGAGAAATAAAAACATTTTAATGATAGCTGGATTTCCCTCCCTGAGCCAAACAACCTGAGGCTAGTGGTAGAAAGGGGAAAGCTAGAATTAACCACTCAAGAGTTGGTTTCCTTCACTTCCTTAGAATTTTTTCTGCTGTATGAGAGTGGACTGAAGCCAAGGGAAGGTACTAAAAAGAAAGTCACACCTGATGAGAAGTTAGGTACAAAGAATTGCGACTGTTCAAGGGTGGGGGCCAATGTGGAAGGAGAAACTAGTTTTCCTAAGTCCTCTCCACTAGACACTTCTGAAAGCATAAGACCAAAAGATGCTGAAGAGGACTCTTGCCTAAGGATTTTTTTAATTTTTCCTGGATTTAGGGTCTTGAGTACTGTTTTAATCCTTCTGCTGTTCTCATGCTGATTTTTCCAGCATTGATAGCCCCTGACCTCAAGAAGCCCACCATCTAATTGGGGAAATAAAATGAAAAAGAAAACAGGAAATAATCAACAGAGGTAAGAATCTAGAATTATGGGAAAATTTGTAAAGTTTCTAATAGAAAGAAGGAAGTCAGGAAGGTCAATAATCAAATTGGAGGTGAGAGTGCTCAGAAATGGGAGATAGCCAGAGAAAATGTGTAAAGCCTAAGAGTACAGTGTCTGTTTTGAAGATTGGAAATATTTTCCTATGAGTTGTTTTTTTTCCTTTTTTCCCTTCTAAAATAATTTTATGTCATTTCAGGTTTATTTTGATGCATTATTTTGGAGTTTAATAAACTTTTCCTTTTACAAAAGTTTGTTCTTTTTCTCAGTGAAATATTACAACTGAATTTTGTTTTAAATTCTATTTCTACAACTGTTTTTTCTCAAATTTATTTTTCTAATTTCCTATATGTAGTTGTCTACATTGTACTTAAATCTTTTGTATTCTGGTATTAAATTTACATGTGAAATTCCTGTATTCAAATCATGCTGTTTGAGATGTGAAATATGATTTAGTTGCCTATCAATGTATAAATGGAATTCTGTCATTGCTGCTCATTTACATATTTGCTCCACTTTTAATTGCTAAGTGACACAGATCATTGATTTATTGTGTTCCTCTGGTATAAGAAGTTGTGGGCCCATTGGGTACACAGTAGAGCAGACTGTTGACCAAATGGAATATAAATGACCTCAAAGGTATTGTGATCAGTTAGGAAGCTTACATTGAGTACCAGCCATGGAGCACAGACTGTGCCAAGTGCTATGGGAAGCAAATAGAAAAAAAAAAAGAGACAGCCCCTGCACTCAGGAACTCCTAGATCTTCTGATTTTAGAGTGGATGCAGAGAATAAAAATAAGGCTATATGAAGGCACTGTAGAGTCCAAATACTTTCTCCTCTGTTTCCCACCAAACAGAACAGGCTACTTCTTGAAAGACCTTGAGGCCATCTTGAGCCCGAAGTGGCCCAGGAGAATCAAGATGGAGCTATTGACACAGCAATCTGGTCACCTGGGGCCTTAAGAGAGACCAGCCTGGGAGGCAAGGCTGCACCTCAAAGAGAGTCACTACACCCTGCCTTGTTGCCCAGTGGGTTTCTGTACAGGGAGGAGAGAATCCTGCATCCACTGGAACCACCTGTATACATGCTGAGCACCATTACTCTGGTGAAGTACACCCATTTTTTAGTTGTTAGTCTATGAATGTCTTATTTCCTTCCATACCAAGTCTGAACTCCCGATCAAAGGATTAGGAAGTAGTGAGGCAATTCCTGCCACAGACAGAGCCAGGGAAAATCTTCTGTTCTCTCTGAATTGCCTGATCCACTGATTCATTCACAGCAATCAGATATACTGACAATAGGAGATGACATGCATAGTACTGAGAGAGGAAAAAAGATGGTCCAGAAAATAGAAGCCATGATAACCAAAGGACCCAACATAGGATAGACTGAATATTTGAGTCATTAAAGGAGAGTGCAGTCTGCTACTTCCAAAAGGGACAGTTCACCCAAGGTCAGTCAATAGGCATTAAGTGCTTATTCTGTGCCAGGCCCTGTCCTGGATATAGAGAAAGTCTAATGATAGCCCCTGACATCAAGAAGTTCACCATCTAATTGGGGAAATAAGATGAAAAAAAAAAAACCAGGAAATAATCAACAGAGGTAAGAATCTAGAATTATGGGAAAATTTATAAATTTTCTAATAGAAGGTAAGATTTTAGTTTGGGACTAAAGGAAGTCAGGAAGGTCAGTAATCAATTTGGAGGTGAGTGTTCAGAAACAGGAGATAACCAGAGAAAATGTGTAAAGCCTAACAGTAGATAAGAGTGTCTGTCTTGAACAGCAAAGAGGCCACAGACCCTGGATTAAAGAATAAATGAGAGGAGTGGACATAATGTACAAGAAGGTGGGGAAAAGTAGGAAGGGCTTTGAATGCCAAATTGAGTGTTTTGCATTTGATCCTGGAAAGGAAAGGGAACCAATGGAGTTAAGTAGGAGACCTTGGCAACAGATTGCATTTGGGAGACTGATAGTAAATTGGAATCCTAGAGATTGGTGCCCTGGACATGATTAGAAATTGGGGCAAATAACTGAAGCCAGGTCCCAGTTTTTCAGGGGAAAAAAAGCTCATCCCTTAACTCCATAAAGTCATTTTTGTGGGGAGTACTAGGGAGAAGAGATAATGAATTCAGTTTTGGAAACTGAGTTTAAGATGTCTATTTGGACATCCAGTTAAAGGTGTATAAAAGACAATTGGAATTGTGTGATTGAAGGTCAGCAAAGAGTTTGGGACAGAACAGGTAGATTTAAGATTCATCAGCCTAGAGATTAAAAATAAATTTTGTTAAAACTCTAATTGCTAAGGGGTCTAAAGTGAGGTAGTTTAGAGGGAGATGAGAACAGGACCTGGGACAGAACCTGAAGGAAAACCTATGATTAAAGTGTAAGAGAGGTTGGAGATCAGGGAAGAGAGAGGAGTATCCCAAAAACTCAGAAAAGAGAATGCTGAGAAGAGACCAGCAGAGTTTGCAGAATCAAGCAAAAGAAATGAATATTGAGAATACTGAGTCATTGATAGGAGAGAGCAGACTCCATTAATTGGTTGCATTGGAATCAGATTGTCAAGAATTAAGAGTGTGTGGGTGAGGGTTCCAGCATTTGTTCTCCTTAAATGGAGTAATCAGAAGATCAGGACTGAAGAAGAAAAAGGAGTTTATTCCCTCTTCTGAAGAAGGGGACATAATGTCCTTTAACTTGTATTACAGATTTTAGGAGGAAGGACAAGTATGGAGGAATGCAAACCCCCTTTCATCCTAGTCCTTAACTCAGCCCCATCCTCCTGGCCTGCTACCGATTGGCTCACAATCTTTCCACTAGCTAATCTGACTAATGGGTGCAAAGCATTTCAAACCCTATTTGCATAATTATTCAGATCCACTTGTACCCTATCAGATAGATAACCCTATATCCTGCCAATCAGTGTAGTGCTGTATAACCTGGGTTAAACCTGACTTTGGGGAAGTGGAAACTGCAATTCAGGCTGACAAGGACTTGGGGAAAAGGGAGGCTCAGCAAAACCATGAGGGAAGCTTCACTTAGTTATAATCCCACTCAAGAGGAAGAGTAGAGCAAGTGAAGGCATGCACCTTTTGTAGATGATATTAAGGAGTATCTATGAGAGGGAGGAGAGACATGGGAAGTTAGGGGAGATACAGGGATTTTTAGGATGGGGGAAAACATCGGCATGTGGGAGGATAAAAGGGAAGGAGTCAGTCCCCAGGGAGAGATTGAAAATTATTAAAGTCCAATTAGATTAATTATTAAATTATTATTAATTATTAAAGTCCCATCCGATTCATGCACGTGTGTGGGGTTGCTAGCAGGCAGTCTAGCAAATCCATTTAATTACAGCACCAGACAGACTTTTAAAGAAGAAAACCACATCATTTAAATATAAGAAAATTAAGTTAGAATGTCCCAGGCTGTGTTCAAGGCTAAGACCCTTGGCTCAACATTTTCCCAGGAAGACCAGATGTGTCTTTATCTGGCAAGCAGTTTCTTTTTGTTTGCTTTTTTTGTGTGTGATGATAAACAGAGGTCCATGGAAAACTTTTGCAGGAGGGTCAGGTGAGCTCAGAACAAGTCAAACTGACCTTTTTCTGAACTCCTGCAGTTCTCAACAGAAAATAAGTGAAAGAGGGGAGAAGATGAGATAGAATGGAATCATTTGTGCATGAAGAGGGGCTGTCTTAGCCAAGAGAAAGGCCATTTCTTGTGAGATGGGTGAAGAAGGAGATAATGTGGCAAAGGACTCTAGGAAAAGTGAGATTAAGAAAGAAGGGAGAATTCACAACAAATACCCTCAAATTTTCGATTTGAATTTGAAGTAAGAGTCTTAGTCAAGAGGAGAGGGGAAAGTGGATCCATGGGAAGTGAAAGATGGGATAAAAAAAAGAAGAGACCATTTGGAAGTTGGATAACTAATTAATTAGGGAGATATGGTAGGATTGACTAGTAGCAGAGGTTGTGTAGTATAAAGGATTGTCTAGCACTCGAGGTTGTATAACATTTGTGAAGTAGGCCTATCAATACAGCTGCATGATTTTTTTTCCACTTTTGTTCAGTAGCCTGTGTGTAGGAGCAAAGGCAGCAGATGATGGGAATGATCCAAGGCTGAAACCTGACAGAGCACAGTTGTTGACAGGATAAGGGAGATAAGGGACTGAAGCCAGGTCCCTATTTTTCAGAGAGAAAAGGCTTGTCTCTTAACTCCAGAGTCATCTTTGAGGGGTACAACTTGGGAAGAAACCCATTATCACTCCAAACACCAATAGCCACCATTGGGTTGGTAAGCCCAAAAGACCTAGAAACATTCATTTCTCCCGAACCACTGTCCTGCTTCTAGATTGGCCTCCATAGCCATTGTCCAAGTGAACAAACCCTCGGGAGGAAACCAGCCATCCCCCCAAAAGTACTAACCAGCTGCCACCCTCTACAGTACAAGCTACTCTAGAGTAGCAAAGATGTCCTTTGGAAGAGGTGATGGGTAGTATATCCTGTCTGGATTAAGCCACTACTACCACTTGGACTAAAGCCACAGGTGGAGACTGCCCAGAACCAGCTTGATCAGACATCAAAGATATCAAGGTCATCCGCTGCATCTTGGACCATCATCAGTTATCCTGACTTGTCTTGCCACTAGACTTCAGTGACACTGGAAGAGAGAGTGAGGCAAATGTCTTTGTGCAGCTCTGCCTCACTTAAATCCAATTCATATAGGAGTCAAGACATCACCCTGCAATGTCAACGAATCTCTCCAAAAACAAAAGTCAGACAACAATTATTTTATTGTCTTTTACTATGTTTCTATTTTACCTACCTCAGATTCCTGGGACAACAGACTTGTGATGAAGCAGCAAATGTGAATACAATAAGAACTGTAGTCATTAAATTTAGGCCATAGAATCATCTTCTCACTGAACTAACTGAAGCACCTGTAGGATTTGGTAGCTCTTGGGTGTCTGAGAAGCCTTCTTAAGGGCCACACTGCCACCTCCTGGTGAGAGGAGAGACCTAGAAAAGGTGCTCTAAGAATTGGCTGATTTACCTAACCCTGGCCTGCTGTTACCTGTTACAGTAAGGGGTTTTCATCAAAATAGCCTTCTGAACCTGTCTGGGTATGAGCAGTCCCAGGTGGACACAACTGTCCACCCAGACACAGGCACTATGATGTCATGTTGGTCCTCTGCAAGCATAAAAGACAAAGAACACCAAGTGTCTAAGACTGGAGTTGAATTCATGGAGGTAAGTCTTCCTGACTTCATGTCTGGCACTCTATCCATTGTACCACCTAGGTACCCAAGTTTCCACATTCTTGTATTTATTACTATTTAATGTCTGTTCATCCGACCTCTCTAATGGATTGTATATTCTTTGAACCCCAAAAGTACATCATACATTTCTTCTGTGATTTCCAACATAATCCAATAGACTATCAAAAATTCTTTATTAATTTTGTGGGAGAAATAGTACTGCCATGAATATTTCTTTTAGTTTTTTTTGCAAGGCAATGGGGTTAAGGGACTTCCCCAAGGTCACGCAGCTAGGTAATTATTACGTGTCTAAGGCCAAATTCAAACTCAGGTACTCCTGATTCCAGGAGCGGTGTGCTGTTTACCGAGCCACCTAGCTGCCCCCCACTCTGTGAATATTTTTATTTTTACTTTTTTTTTTTTTAGGTTTTTTTGCAAGGCAATGGGGTTAAGTGGCTTGCCCAAGGTCACACAACTAGGTCATTATTAAGTGTCTGAGGTCACATTTGAACTCAGGTACTCCTGACTCCAGGGCCGGTGCTCTCTATCCACTGAGCCACCTAGCCACCCCAATATTTTCTTATTTCCTTGGACGTATAAACTCAATAGTTGGATTGCTAAATCAGAATATGTGCATAGTTTTATAATTTTTCATAATTCCAAATTCTTTCCCCAAATATTTGGAACAGTACCAGTAATGAAGTAGTTTTCTTATTTCTCAGTTAACATTGAACTTTTTCATCTTTTATCATGTTAATTTCAGTCATTTTAATTATATTTCAGCACATATTTAAATGACAGTTGATAATTTGCATCCCTGGTGGGGCAGAAATATCATTTTAACTTTGACCTTATCTATTGGGGAATCTTGCAATTCTCTGTCAGATTTTTATAGGAAAGATTTTGTGAAAAGATTTTCCCTTTAATTCATGTCTTTCCATCTTGTTCTATTTGTATTTTGTTTGTGCAAAAGCCTTTTATTTTTATGTAGTCAGTGTTCTATTTCACATTTTAAAATCTTTATCATACCAGATTGAAAATTACATAATTATGAGAGATGTTACTTTTCATTCTCTACTAACTTTTTAGCAATGTGATTTATATTTTCCTAATTTATCCATTCGGATTTTATTGTGTTTCAAGTTACAAAAAACTGAGCCGCACCTATATCTTTATATGCTGTCTACTTTTCTCAACAATTCAAACTGCATAATGAGCTCTTTTCCTGGTACTTTGTGTCCCTGAGATTAAAAAAAAATCAGACAGACAGACTGCTGTCCAAGTCTCCATGCTAATAGTCTGTTAAATTGATGTTTTTCATTTTTTCCCTTGGCACCAAAAAGTTCTGACAATGACTTCTTTAGTCATACCGGCTCCTTTGCCCAAACTTTATCTATTAATATTCTTGACCTTTTTTCTTTATAGGAATTTTGCTATGTTCACTGATGCTGTTTAGTAATTTGAATAGTATTGCTGAAAATCTACGGCTTCATTTTAGTAATGCATCATTTCTGCTGTATATAGCCTTTCTGCTTATTTCTTGTATTTTCATCGAAATTATTTAATTCAGTTTTTGAGTGTTATCTTCATGGAATGATTCCTAGATACTTAATGCATTTGATGATTTGAATTGCTCGAAACCCTGATTTCATCGACTATTCTGGCTGAATTCAACTCGGGATTCTCTTCCTGCACTGCGCGTGGACTCTGCCTCGGGGCCTGGAGCTCCTTCCTCTGGGTTGTCCAAGGCTCGAGTCCTTCTCCATTTCTGGACGTGTCTCCCCTCGGTCCTGCCGGCTCCACGCCGCTTTCCTCTGACCCGGTCTGCGGCGCGGCGGGCATGTGCCCACCCGGGCGCGGCAGGCATGTGCCCACCGGGCGCGGGGCCCCTGCTCCGGCCCCCGCCGGGGCTGGCCCGGGGGCGCTCGCGCGAGTCTTTTCCCCAAGTGCAGTGTCTGAAGGGCGGCCGGTCTGGGGCAGACCCCGACTCCGGCCTCTCCAGGGGCGCATTAGCCGGGCAGCCGGCCGGGAGCAAGGCGGGGCGCTGCCCCGGGGAGGCCGCCCTCGGGGGCCCGGAGGGGAGGCTCTGCGCATGCGCGCCGCGCCGCCCGCCGCCGGACTACCTTTCCCAAAAGGCTGTTCGGCGCGTCCCCAGAGTCCGGGCCGGGGTCCGTCGCCGTTGTCATGGAGACGGCACTTCCGCTCCCCGCCGGATCCTCGTCAACCTGGGCACCGGGGCCGCCTCGGGACAGCCCCGTCCTCAGCGGCCGCCGCCGCCGCCCGAGCCGAACCCCGGGCCGGGGTGAGTCGGGGTCCGAGGGCGGCCTGGGCTGGGGGGGGGGAGGGCAGGAAGGGGGTGCGGAGAGGGGAAGCGATGCCCGGGCCGAGAGCAGCGCGCCTGCGCGGCCCCGCCCCCGAGAGGCGCCCGGCGGCGTCGGAGCCAATCAGCGCCGCCCTTCCTCCGCGAGCCGCTCGAGGTCCCGCCCCCCGGGAGGGCCTTTTCCGGGGACGAGCCATGGCCTAGGGGCCGAGGAAGGCGCGGGGGGCGTGGCCGGCCCGCCCCTCCCCCAGGCCGGAGCCGGCCCCCGCCGACCCGCCCCCCGGGGCGTCTGCTCCCCAGATCTGCCTCGGAAGGAGCGCGGAGCACCAGGAGGCCATGGCCCCGGGGCCCCCGCCCGCCCGGGCCCGCCAGGTGAGGGGCGCCGGGGGTGGGCGCGGGGGGCGGGGGGCGGGGCCCGGGGGCCCGGGGGCGGCCGGGAGAGCCCCGAGTCTTGGTGTTCCAGGAGCCCGTGACCTTCAGCGACGTGGCCGTGGACTTCACCCCCGAGGAGTGGGGGCGCCTGGACGCCTCCCAGAAGAGCCTCTACCGGGACGTGATCCTGGAGAATTACAGGAACCTGGTGTGCCTGGGTAAGGGGGCCCCGGCCCGCCGCGGGGGGCCTGGCCCCGGGCCCCGCGCCCCCCAGAGGCAGCCAGGGGGCCCCGCGCCCCCCCAGAGGCGGCCAGGGGGCCCCGCGCCCCCCCAGAGGCGGCCAGGGGGCTCCGCGCCCCCCCAGAGGCGGCCAGGGCCCCGGGCTCCGCGCCCCCCCAGAGGCGGCCATGGCCCCGGGCCCCGCGCCCCCCCAGAGGCGGCCAGGGGGCCCCGGCCCCGCGCCCCCCCAGAGGCGGCCAGGGGGCCCCGCGCCCCCCCCAGAGGCGGCCAGGGGGCCCCGCGCCCCCCCAGAGGCGGCCAGGGGGCCCCCGCGCCCCCCCAGAGGCAGCCATGGCCCCGGGCCCCGCGCCCCCCAGAGGCGCAGCCGACCCCTCCCTGGGAGGGCGGGGGCCGGGCCGGGGCTTGGGGGTCTGCGGGGCTCCAGCACTGCCGTGTCCCCCGAGCAGGACTCGCGGCTTCCAAACCTGACGTGATCGAGCAGCTGGAGCGAGGCGAAGCCCCCTGGATGCCGGAGGGGGCCGCGCCGGGAAGCCCCTGGCCAGGTGAGTGGCCCTGGCAGTGCCGGCTCGCCCCGCTGCCCCAGGCCGAGGGCCGCCATGCCCCTGAGTGACCGCCGGTCCGCCTTGCCGGATGATCCCAAGACCCAAAGGGCGGCCCCTGTAGACTTCCCGGCCACGGCCATTCCCTGTTCTTGAGCAACTGCCATTCCTTCCAATGGATTCAGGATTGCTTGGGCCTAATTGCTCAGTTGACCGCTCTGCCCTTCTCTTTCAGTAGGGTGGTGCGTTCATTTATTCCTTTCTTGGCTCCCTCCCTGCACCATAGAGCAGGCCGGCATCAGGCAGACCCCACCAGAGCGGGTAGTCCATGTGGATAAGCCACCAGCAGATGCTTGGGATCAGGACGCTGGCCTCGACCACTTTGAGACCCAGGAAGGAGCCTGGCGGAAATGTGGGCTATATCCGCATCGAACATTAAACCCGGGATCTCAAGCTGTAGGGTGGCACCCTAAAAACGAGGGGACAGAAGGTAGTGGGAAGCTAGGAGGAGCACGGGGGCAGAATCTGACCCCAAGACCTGGTCCTGGACTAAATACCTTATTTAGTGATGTGTCCAGACCCGACTCACTTGGGTGGCTGAACAGAGGATGGTGGGGGCAGGCAGAAGCCCCCTCACCATGTGAGGAGACCAGTCCCTGCCTTTGGGCACAAACATGTCCAAGAGGAAAGGTGAGTTACAGAGAGGTTACAGGAGAGTCCTTGGAGCCCCAGGAGAGCAGGGAATGGATAGCATTGTCAAACCTTAACTCAAGATAAGTAAGGGGTCAGTCACAAAAAACCCATTGGACTCCCTCATTACAATCCTTGGTCACATCAGAAGAGAAGCTCGCAAGGAAGGAAACCAAATTCTTAGGGAGGAGAATTGGATGAAGGTGTAGAGACAGTTTCTGCAACTGGGAGAGGAGCGGAAGCCAGGGTCTGGGCTGGGAGAGGAGGCAGGACAGTGAGAGCCGGGGTCAAACCTGCAAATGGGGTGACAGACGGGACCCATCTAGGGTCAGGATCCCAGAAAAGAGCCAGAAATCCGGGGGGGGGGGTACCTGGCCGAGCACGAGCTGACAGGGAGGCTAAAGAAGCCAACCCTGTTTCTGCCCACCACTCAGGGTAGTTCACCTCCATTCCAGGCCCCCCAAACTCCCCACCCCCCAGCAGAAACTAGAAGCTCAAGAAAACCTTGTTAATTTTAGAAGATAAAAGGGGCTTCTGGCAATGTTCTCATTTTGGGTAATTTCCTGGGGGAGGGCTCATGGAGACAGTTTGCATGTCTCCCACTTATTTCCCAAAGTGCTTGGGACTCTTCAGAGCTCTGTCTATGCTGGGGCAAGCACACACATTTCCTGATGCCCTGGTGACCCCCTTTGCTTCTTGTGGAGCTACTCTTCTCTGGGTTTCATCCTCAGCACATTTTCTGGGGGCCTCAATTGTTTGCCTCTTGTTTTTTGGAGACTGAGTCACTCTTATCTTGGACCGGGCATCCACTGGAGAATCTTGCCATTGCCACTTGTTCTTTGTAGATTGTCAGAAGATTTTTTTCTCTCTGCCCCATCTCTTTTTCATCTTCTAGCTATATTTATTTTATCTGAAAAAAGCTTTTTAGGTCACCAAAGTGTCTGTTTCATCTATTTTAATCTTGGTGTCCCACTTTGTTGTAAATTCATCCCACACTTAGGAGAGATAGTAACTTTCCAGTTTTTATAACTTTTTAATAGTGTAACTATTTTTCCCCTTTGGGATTTATGGTGTTATGTGCTGCAAAAACCAGGACCATGTCTGTAATTTATCTCCAGTTTTCCAATCATTCATATGTTGGATGAGTGCTTTTCCTTGTATTTTGGGTCTTTGATTTTTGGGAAGGCCAGACCACATAGGATTCAGGTTTCTTTCCTACTCTTACTTATTTAATTCATTATATCAATCAGCTTTTCCATTATTTCTTGCCTAATACCCCAACGTTTTGGTAATTGGTGCTATTGGTATTGCCAGATCCTTTTCATTACTACCCCCCCCTTCCCTACCACTATTTTCTCTTTAATGTTCTTGAACTTTTTCCCCCTCCATGTGAATTTTGTTATTCTGCTCTCTGATACTATAATTTGAATGGTGCAGGATTAGATAGATTAATTAATATATATTATAATTATATAATTCCAATGCTATGTTGTCAAAGTTACCCACGATTATTCACTGTCTCTGTATTTAGTTCTTCATTTTTTTTTAGATTTTTTTTTTCCAAGGCAATGAGGTTAAGTGGCTTGCCCAAAGCCACACAGCTAGGTAATTATTAAGTGTCTGAGGCCACATTTGAACTCAGGCACTCCTGACTCCAGGGCTGGTGCTCTATCCACTGCACCACCTCACCACCTCACCACCCCTAATTCTTCATTTTTGTGAAAATTATTTTTGAGTTGTACTTATGTTCTTTGGGTGTGTCTTCATATGGTAATTAATAGATATCAATGTATTTTGCCACCTTAATTGTTGGAAGCTCTCTAGAACTTGAATCCTGCTTGAGTTAGGATTTCTCTCTGGCAATTGTCCTTTTCATTCTGGCAGTCTTCACTCTACCTTTCTGTATAATTTCTGGGAAATTCTTGTGCTCAAGATTCATTTGTATTTTTATGGAGCACAATCATTCCTAGTTTACCTTATCGTGTTTTTTCTTCTATCCCTTTTGATTTGGAAAGATATGAGGTCATCTTTCAGTTTTTTTTTCATTTAAAATAATTTTGCTCTATTGTTTGTTCTACCATCTCTAACATAATTTTTTTCAGTTATGTCTGAATCCCTCTACTCCTCAGAGTTGCCCCTCTAAGCTAAGTAAATCTTAGTCAGCATTAGGAGAGGCAGATTGTCTGGCACGGGAGGGTCTTGGATCTTCTACTGAGATCCAGACCACAGCTAGAGGAGCCACTGGAGAGCATCCTGGGAGCCTGTGTGTCTCCTGGGCTGTCTCATCTGTGCTCCACAAATGGGGTTAAGTGGCTTGCTCAAGGCCACACAGCTAGGTAATTATTAAGTGTCTGAGACCGGATTTGAACCCAGGTACTCCTGACTCCAAGGCTGGTGCTTTATCCACTATGCCACCTAGCCACGCCATTGCTAGCCATTCTTTTCTCCATTGTTGGTGATGATGCAAAAATCACCTTAATTTGTTAATTTTTATTGGTTTGATCTGGGATTTCAGTAAAGGAGAGAATTCTTGACATTTGACCTCCCTCCACTGATGTGTATCAGCTCCTAGTCAGCACTAGGTAGACTTAGAGAATGTCCTTCAGCGTGGAAGTTTAGTGACTTGGCCCCAGCGGTCCAGCCAGCATGTTTCTGATGCCCATTCTGACCACTCTGATGCATCATCTCTTCTTGAAAGACAAGTGTAAAAAATGTACAAAGTTTGGGTTTGTCAAACACATTGTGCAGTTTCTTGAATGGAATTCAATGAGCTCTTGCTCTTTTTTCTTTCTTGTTTTTTTTTAATTTAATATTTTATTTCTCTCCAATTATATGTAAAAACAATTTTAATGTTCTTTTTTCGAATTTTGAGTTCTAAATTCTCTCTCTTTTTGAATGTAATTTATTTTTTCCAATTTACATGAAAAGATAATTTTCAACATTCTTCTTTCTGTAAGCTTTTGAGTTCCACATTTTTCTACCTCTCCCCTTCCCATGGCAGCAAACAATATGATATGGGTTATCCATATACAATCCTGTTTAACATATTAGTCATGTTGTGAAGGAATAATCAGAGCTAAGGGGAAAAAACACCAAAAAACAAGTTTTTAAAAGTGAAAATAGCCTGCTTCAGTCTTCATTCACTCTCCATAGTTTCTTCTCTGCATGTGGCTGGCATGTTCCATCATACAATTCTAGAAGACTTGTGATGGAACATGCCATCCACACCCAGAGAAGAAGCTATGGAGTCTGAATATAGACCATACTTATTTTCCATTTTAAATATTTATTTTATGCTTTATGTTATTTCTTTTGTTCTGTTTCTTCTTTCACAGCATGACTAATATGGAAGTATGTTTAATATAGTTATCCATATATAACTTTGATCAGATTACTGGCTGTTAAGGGGGGGAGGGAGAGGATGGAGGGAAGGACTTGTGTTGGATCATTGTATGACTACCGAGAAAAGCAAAGTCACTCATAGTTGGTCATCACAGTGTTGCAGTTTAATGTGTATAATATTCTTCTGATTCTCACTTCAGTTTGTATCATTTCATGTAGGTCTTTCCAGGATTTTCTTTTTCTTTTTTAAATTTTACTTATTTAAGGCAATGGGGTTAAGTGACTTGGCCAAAGTCACACAGCTAAGTGATTGTTCAGTGTCTGAGCTCAGGTCCTCCTGACTCCACTGTGCCACCTAGTGGCCCCTTTCTAGGATTTTTCTGAGAGCATCCTGCTCATCATTTCTTAGAACATTTCAATTTCTAATTCTTTGCCACCACTAAAAGAGTTGTAAAATGTTTTTGTACTTACAAGTCCTTTTCCTTTGTTTTTTATTTCCTTGGGATGCAAATCTAGTTCAGGGTATTGTTCAGTCAAAGAATGTGCCTGGTTGTATGGCCCTTTGGGCTGAGCTCCAGAAAGGTTGGATCAGTTCACAGCTCCACCCACAGCACAGGCGTGTTTTCATGTTCTTGCATCTTCTCCAGCATCCATCATTTGCTTTCTCTCATGTTTGCCTGTCTGATAGGTATGAGGTGCCTGTGACTACAGGGAGCTTTGATTCATCTGTCTGACAACTGCATCTTCATAGCCTCTGACCATCTATAATGCTCCTCCCTTTGGATTTAGTTCCAGGCCCTGATTGGTGCCCATCACAGGGTCTCTCCACATTTGGGTTTGAATAGACCCCCTCTGTTGGCTGTACATTTTTATCTGACATGGTCACTGCGGACAAAGAGAGGAGCATCCACCTCTTCTGCTTTGTAGCCCGCCAGGCAGTTGTCCGAGGGCTGTTTTAGGGGTGCCCGACTGCTGAGGGGAGTGGCTTACTTCTGTCCCGTCATGGGCTCCCCAAAAGAGACAGCAAAGGAGTCACTTCTGTCCAAACTTGTGGAAGAGATTCTTTATTCTCCCTCAGAAAAGGAACTGCTACATATACCCCCCACCCACACACCACATATCAAATATATATGTGTGTATATATGTATATATATATATATATATATATATATATATATATATATATCCCTGCACACATACACACACACACCCATACTACGTGCATTCCAGAATGATTAGAAAAGAATTAAGTCGCTTATTCAGGATGCTGGTATCCAAGCCTTGTTGGATGTTAAACAGCCTTTGCAAGGCTCCTCTAGTCTTCACATTTCCCGTCTCCTGAACCCAAAGGCTGATCTTCTATTCATTGGTTCCTCAGTGATTGAGGAATACCCAGATAGCGGTGTCTCCCCCAGCCCCTCATATGAAGCCCTTTTCAGTTCTGATGGGGATGGAAACATGTCCCAGACCCCGAGCCATGCCCTTTACAAACATGATCTCATTTGAGCCTCACAGCAACCAGGAAGGAAACCAAGGCAGGCAGCATTGGAGTGTCTTGCCCAGGGCCACAGATCAGAAGTGACTGAGCCCATTTTTGAACTCAGGTCTCTCTGACTCCAATCTCTGTGTTCCATCCATTGCCTGCCTGGCTGCCTTTTATGTACTAGAGCATATCAGAAGTGAGGTCATGTGCTTGTGGCCATGGTCAGACCCCAGCAAGTGCTGGTTGTTTAAGGTCAAGGTTTGATTCCTGTGGGCTGGGCCTGGGGTATGGAGAGGTGAAGGAGCATCACTGAACTAATCATGCACCACACCCCACTTACAGCAGCTATCAAAATGCTGACACCTTTATCAGGTGATCAAACCTTTCTTGATGAGATCAAAGACATTAGAAATGGGGCATAAAAATCCTTAGTCATTTTTTTTGGAAGGGATGAAAACCCTTTTTTGCTAGTTGTTTTTTAGTTATCTCCAACTCTTCATGACCCCATTAGGGTCATTTCCCACTCATCTTAAAGATGAGGAAACTAAGGCAAACAGGGTTAAAGGACTTGCCCATCGGGGACAGGTCTGGACTCCAGAAAGGAGTCTTCCTGACTCTCTGAACCATGGCGCCACCTCGTGGGCTGTCGGGTCATTTCTGGTAGTGGGTGGGAGGGGGAATAAAAGGATGATTTCAGAAATGGAGTGTTTGGGTGACCAGCCACCTTAGAGGAAAGCCTCTGCCCTCTCCTCAAACCGAGGTTGATCTTGTGAATTAGACAGCCATGGGCCTCATGCCGTGGGCAGAAAAGAGCTTCCAGGAGCTTGGCCACACTGAATTCTGGAAGTGTTTATGGGATAGGATGCTCTTTGTTTGGCATAATGTTGTGTCCCATACCACCTTAGTAAATTCTCTTTTCTAAAAACTAGTTACTGGCAGACTAGTTGTTATCAATTGATCATCTGAGGGGTGAGTGATCAATCAGGGCTCATAAGTTGAGGGGGAGAAATTCCAGGGTTTCCCATAGAATTTCAAGGAGCAGGTAGGCATTGGATAGTGGAAATGTGGAAAAGGAAAGTTTTTTTATGTTTTGGAGATATTTGGGGAGCCAATCAGAATTAAGTAACTTGGCCAGAATCACACAGGTAGTCAGTGTCAGATGCTGGATGTGAACTCAGGTCCTCCTGCCTCCAAGGGCTGGTGCTCGCTCTGTTGTATCAAAGATTTAAGGATGACTTTGAGGATTTGAGCTTGAGGGACTGGGAGGATTGCCCAAACAGAGAAATTTGGGAGACAGACAGACTTAAGAGCTAGACACTGGTTTCTGTTTTGGACCTGTTGGACCTCCAGAAGCGATCACTGATAATATAGATAGGAAGTGATGTATGTCCCTGAGGTTCAGAAGAGACAGTAGGGCTTAGTTATAGGACCAAATAGAACAGGCTCATATGAGGCAGCGGGCCTTCCTGTTCTTGAGTCTGGCATTCTGGCCATTGTCCCATCTGCCCTCCCTAAGTCTGAGTCATCTGCATCCAGATGGTACTGAACCCCTGGAGATGATGATCTCTTCAATGGAGAGCAAAGCCAGGCTGGGAAGCTGGGAAAGGTGGGGCAACCAAGTTTGGGGAGGATGATGAAGGGAGGCCATCGAGAAAGAGCCACATTCTGGGGAGAAGAGGACAGGCATTTGTGTTCCAGATCTGACAAGTAAACATTCTCCATTAACATCAGGTAGGACTTGCCCGCAGCATCCAGATTATGTTTACCGGACCCTTCTGACTCCATTACCTTAGGGAGAGACCTTGGTTTTCTAATGGTGAAAAAAGAATGAGTCACTTCTCTCAGAAACTTGTGAGGGTGAATGTGAAAGTGTTTTTTTTAATATACCATAAAGGGGTGGCTAGGTGGCTCAGTGAATAGAACATCAGCCCTGGAGTCAGAGGCTTAATAATTGCCTAGCTACATGACCTTGGGCAAGTCACTTAACCCCATTGCCTTGCAAAAACCAAAAAAAAATCTATATACATGTATATGTGTGTGTGTGTATATGTATATGTACATATGTATATACCGTAAGTGTCTATAGAGACAGAAGAGGCATGATTCTTTGTTCTATTAAGAGTTTGATAGTCATTTTTCTTGAAAGAGGAGGCAAAAGACAGTGCTGAGTGTACAGCATGGGGAAGAAGGGATATTGACTTTTTTTTCCTTTATTTCAGATCCCAGAATGGGGCCAGAAGCCAAGGAGCCCACTCCAAAGCTGGAACGACCCCCAGGAGTCAGTCCTTGTGTCTCCATGCCAGGAGAAGCTTGGGGTAGGGCCCTTGGATTAGAGATGGAGCACCTCAGTGAGATCCATTCTCAGCAGGTTAGAGTTCCCCAGAAAAAGGCTCCTGTTAAAGTGCAAGGTGAGGAGTGGAAGAGAGCTGGTGACAGCTTCAGTCCAGAGTCTGACCTGTGTCCCCAGCAGCAAGTTTCCGTTGTTGAGACTCTCTATAAATGTGATATACACAGGAGGGGTCTCAGTTTGTGTTCAGACCTGAGGAAACGTAATGGAATCTGCCCCAAGAAGATACTGGCCAAACAAAAGGGATGTGGAAATTCCATCAGTTATCATTCAGAGCTTTCTGAAAAAAGGCATCCTGAAGAGCATCCTTGCGGGTGTGACGAACTTGGGAAGGCCTTCCCCCAGGCAGTCCCCACTAGAGAGAAGTTCCCGGGTCGAACAGCTCGCTCCGAAGAGAGGCCGTATGAATGTAGCGAGTGTGGGAGGGCCTTCAACCATGTCTCTTCCCTCAACTCCCATCAGAGGACGCACACTGGGGAGAGACCCTACGAATGTAACGAGTGCGGGAAGGCATTTTGCCGGAGCACGCACCTCATCGAGCACCAGACGATTCACACCGGGGAGAAACCATATGAGTGCAGTGAATGTGGCAGGGCCTTCCGCCAGAGCGCACAGCTGACTCGACACCAGAGAATTCACACTGGAGAGAAACCTTATAAATGCCAGGAGTGTGGGAAGGCCTTTAACCACAGTTCCTCCCTTACTTCCCATCACAGAATTCATACTGGAGAGAGACCCTATGAATGTAACGAGTGCGGCAAGGCCTTCAACCACTTCTCTTCCCTTACTTCCCATTACAGAATTCACACTGGGGAGAAGCCCTATGAGTGCAGCATCTGTGGCAAAGCCTTCTACCACAGTTCATCCCTCACCTTCCATGCCAGAATTCACACGGGGGAGAGGCCCTATGAATGCAATGACTGTGGGAAAACCTTCAATCACATTTCCTCCCTCATTTCCCATCACCGGATCCACACAGGAGAGAAACCTTATGAATGCCACCATTGTGGCAGGGCTTTCCGCCGCAGCACGCATCTCAGTCGACATCAGGTCGTCCACACCGGAAACAAACTCAGTGAGTGAGGGAACCATGGGCGACCCTCGTGGAGAGGAGCCTGACGATGTCACAAATGTATGCAAGACTTCAGGGGGTACACATGATTGGGAATTGGAGGTCAACCCACATGCAGTCCATAGAGGAAGCTTGCTGCCATCTCCGCCTAAGGCCTTGCTTTTAAAAGACCTTTCCTTCTCTCAGTTCCCCTGCCATCTCTGACTGCCCAGGCCTTGAGAAAAGAGCTGGTGATCTGAGAGGCCTTCTTTCAACTTCACTTTTGAAAAATTCCAGTCTTCCAGTCTTCTCCCTTCTGTCCAAAGGCCTCCTAGATCTTCCTCCCTGATTTCACCAGGACCCACTCCAACAACCTTCCTCTTTTCCATGAATCTTTCATGTCTTTTTCCGCTGTCTCACCCCATCAACGAGCCTCGGGCACTTCAGAAATAAAGGAGTGAAGGGAGGGGGAGCCCTTCACCCCCCCCCCGCCCTTCCACCTACCTGATCCTTCATTGCTAAGCTGCTTGTTATACTCTAAACCCCTTGAAATCTGAATCATTCTATTAAAAGTGCCCTCTTAATTGTCGACCCAAGGGCTCCTTCCCTGGTCTTCACAGAGGACGTGGCTCTTTTTCTCCTCCCTCTGCTTCCCAGCATCTTTAACTTCTCCTTTGTTGATTCTTCCTTTTGCTGACCTCTTAGGATGGACATTTTCAAGGTTTTGGAATTTTCATTCAATCCCAGGGCTTCTGTAGTATCCTTAGGAAGTGACTACATACATTTACCTCAGATGCGGTACATCAATCATCCGTGGCTTTTGTTTGATTTGTTATTTTTATTCTTCAATTTTTAAAGTTAATCATTGTTGTTACAACACCTTTAATTCTCTAAATAGATCCCTCCCCTACCTCTGGATTGGAAGAGCCTTCCCTTGTAGAGTCCATTCCCACTGCCCTCGGCCTCTGCAGAAATAGGAGGGAGACACATCTTCTCCCTTGGGACCATGCTTGGTCATAAAGAATTCAGGGTGGATTTCTGGAGGTGCTTTTTCCTTTCTGTTTACATTGTTGTTTTCATCACTGTTTTGTTGTTGTTGTTGTATTCACTTTTTGTCAGATTATTTCATTCATCTCAGACTTCTCTGAATTCCTCATATTTATTGTTTTGGTAGAGTCACGTTCTTTGTTTAGCCATTCCCTCATTTATTGGGGGTATTGTTTCTAGTTCTTTGCCGCTACAAAAGGTGTTGTGAATAAATCTTTTGGCAAACATGGGACCTTTTTTTCCTATCTTGGATCTCCTTCATGGTGGGATTTCTGAGTCAAGGGGATGGACAAAATCTTGAAATAGCACAATTCCAAGTAGCTTTCTAGGATTGTTGAACCACTTAATAATTCTACTAACTGTGCATTAGTGTACCTGTCTTTCTATGATGCCTTCAACCCTGCTTCCAAATATTAGCATGTTTTGTCATCAAAACTTCAGAGCCGAATTGATTTGCATTCATAATTGGATATAATCTTTCATAGGGTCATTAGTAGTTTGAAATTGTTGAACCACTTAATAATTCTACTAACTGTGCATTAGTGTACCTGTCTTTCTATGATGCCTTCAACCCCACTTCCAAATATTAGCATGTTTTGTCATCAAAATTTCAGAGCCGAATTGATTTGCATTCATAATTGGACATAATCTTTCATAGGGTCATTAGTAGTTTGAAATTGTTCTTTTGAGAAGCGTTCATACTATTTCACCACATCAAACAGGGAATGACTCTTGGTTTGTCTATGTCTTAGTTCCAGTTGTATTTTCAATTTATTCAGACATGTCTGATTCTTGGTTTTCCTATTTGGAGTTTTCTTGGCAGAAACACTGGAGTGGAATGGAGTGTATTTTAGATATCAGATGCTTATTAGAGATGACTAATGCAATATGTTTTCCCCAGTTGTCAGTTTTCCTTCTTATTATAGTTCCTTTGATGTTTATTTGGGCAAAATTCTTAAAATACTCTTGTTTACTCTTTTCTAATCATTTCTATCTTGTTTGGCTAAAAATTCACTTCTTTAGCCAGACCTCAGCCTGATTCAACTCTGTTCCATTTTTTATGGCATGATTTTTGGTATTCAGGGTGCAGATATGCTTTGAATTTATTTTGCTGTGTGGTGTAAGATGCTGATCTGGAGCCGATTTCTATCAAACTCCTATCTTATTTTCCCAGCGATTTTTTGCGCAGAGGGAGTCCCCCCCCCAAGTAATTTGTTCTTGTTATTTCACTTCTCAGGAATCAAGATTCTGAATCTTCCTTGTCTGATCTTTTCTGGGTGCATTTTTAATTCTTTGCTGCCTCCAGGCTCTCTTCTATCCCTTCTGTCCTCTCTCTCTGCTGCTCCTGCACTTTGATTCTTAACTTCACCTGCCTATGTCAGGATTTCAGGGTCTTCCCTTCTCCTCTTTCTTCCCCCTCTAGTCCTTCTGTTCATTCATCAGCGTTGTGACCTGTCTGCCACGTTCCAGGATGGGGCTAAGGCTCAGGCCTAGAGAGACCAAAGCAAACCATTCTGGGTCTGTTGAGGGGAAACAACATGAATGCCAGTGAGTGAGTGCACAGGAGAATCTGTACAGAGTCAAGTGTGCCAGGGAGGTGCTAGCCCTGGCCTCCTGCAGGAGGTGGCATTTGAAGTGGACTGGGATTCTAAAGGGAGGCTCTGGAAAGGCCCCTTCAGGGTGCATGAGGGAGAGTAAGGATGTGCCGGAGCCTTGAAACCTATGCCATGGTTTATAGTTTATGTGGAGACGGTTCAACCACCAAGGCCTCCTGAGTAGGGAGCAACAGAGAGGGTCTGATGCGGGTGGAGGAAGCAGAGGGAAGGGCAGAACCTCTCAGTGTTGAGAGAACCCATGGGGAGGGAGACCCACGGGAGTAGAGGAAGGGGCTACGTCCAAAGCTGACTTGATGAACTGAGCCAGCCTGATGGCAAGGAGACACTGCAGGGGAAGAAGCTCAGACTCAAAAGAGAATTGTGCGGATGAAACAAGGACAGGTAATAGAACAAATATCAATTCAAAGCATTTTCTGAAGCATCCAAAGTGTCCAGCAACTGTCCTAGGCCCTGGAGACACAAACATAAAAAAAAGCAAAGCCATGCCAGCTCCAAAAGAGCTGCCCTCCGAGGATGACTGCTCACTGCTGAGGTGTGTGGGGGGGAGGTGGGGAAGGAAAAAAAAGGTTGGGTCAGGGAGCTGCAGGTCTGGGCTCGCAGGACGGAGCCCAGTCAGGAGGTCTTGCAGTCATCAAGGCAAGAGTGGGTGAGGGCTGAGGCAGTGTGAGTGGAGAGAGGAGCATGAGGGGTTGAGGACTGCATGCGAGGTGAAGACATGGTAGCCCACCTTCTGAAGGAGCTCCACTTGGGGCAACAGCCCTTGTGGATGCAGGACAAATGGAGAGTTGGTCTGGAGGGATGGAGGAAGGCAGGGAGACGTCTCCTTGAGACCTTTCCCCCAGGAGCTGGGGTGTTCTCTGAGGCAGCTGCAGTGTCCCACCATTAGGCCTGAGGGGGGCAGTATGACCCAGGGTGAGGGGCTTAGCTCTAGCTGCCTCAATGCCTTCAACTATACAATGGGGAGAAAAGATTTGTAAAGTGCAGTATGAGAGGGTGATGGACCTTGTCCGAGTCCTGTCCTGACGGCTGAAACGGGGTTGGACAGGGAAATGGAGGCTGGGAGAGGGAGAGGACCCTGGCAAGGGCAGGCAGAGTGCTGCCTCTGCTCCCCAGCTTCTCTGCCTTTGTCCTCAGTATGAGCACAGGGACTGTGGAGGAAGAGCCCCTCCTGCCTGGGGTCCTGAGGGCACTGACCTATGTGATTTCTGAGCCTGGAGAACACCAGTGCCCCAAGAAGTCTTTGCCAGCACTCGTCATGCCAGTGTCTTCCATCTGCATCCTCTAGGGAGCTGGTTTGCCTCATCAGTTGGACTGGGAGCTTCTTGAGGGCAGGGGCTGGCCCACAGGAGCCACTTTTATTGATGTCTGCTCACTGACCACCTGCCATCCCACCAAGGGCCGACCTTGTGCTGGGTGGACTCCAGAGAGCTTCCTAACCACCCGGAGAGCAGCTTCTGGCCTGCTCTCATTCCCTGACCACCACCATTTCTGGTCACAAGGCTCTTCAGGTGGATGAC
The DNA here is from genome assembly GCF_037893015.1 of Macrotis lagotis. Classification (NCBI taxonomy): domain Eukaryota; kingdom Metazoa; phylum Chordata; class Mammalia; order Peramelemorphia; family Peramelidae; genus Macrotis; species Macrotis lagotis. The sequence continues at coordinate 702,614,086 of NC_133666.1, forward strand.
CTCCTTGCATCTCCACCACCCAGGTGTTATTGCCACATCATGGAGCAGGAGACGGTTTGGAGCGTCTCAGGGATGGGCTCAAGTTACCCAGTGGGTGTCTGGGACCACCGTCCAATCCCCTGGGGGGCTGCCAAGGCCCCTGCTAACCTTGTCTCATACTTTTCTCCACTTCAGAATCTTCCTTCTGCCTGGAATCCCCCTTCCCTCTGCCTCTACCGCAGCTTCTTGGAGACCAGGCTTGCATTTTGTCACCTCTTTTACCTCTTCCTTCATTGCCAAGGTCATTAATCACTCTCTGCACTCATTCCTTGGCATTTGGGACTTTTATATTAAAATTATTTCTACCTAAAAAATGATCAAAGAATATGAACAAATAGTTCTCCAAAGTGTTGTAGATTATTAATGACCATATGAAGTGCTCCAAATCATTTTTTTAGGGGGTTTTTTGGGTAAGGCAATGGGGTTAAAATGACTTGCCCAAGGCCACACAGCTAGGTCATTATTAAGTGTGTGAGGCCGCATTTGAACTCGGGTCCTCCTGACTCCAGGGCCGGTGTTCTATCCACTGCAACCTAGCTGCCCCCCAAATCACCAATTATAAGAGAAATGCAAATCAAGCCGGCCCTGAGGTTTTAGCTCACATTTGGTAAATGAACAAAAATGACAGAAGAGGGGACGCATCGACCCTGGAGGGTTGGTGGAAAGATGGGCATCCTGGTGGGTCGGGGTGACTCAGCCTGACTGGTGGGGGCATCTGGAGTTCGGAAGTCCCGTCACCTGCCAGCCCCCCAGCGACCTCTGCCCTAGCCCACGGACGCTTGTAGCAAGATCTCAAGCCAAGGCCACGGCCGTCCACCAGCTGGCACGGGACATCCGAAGCGCAGAGCCCCGGAAAGCTCCGAGGGAGGCGCCGGGAGACGCTGGAAAACCACCTGGGTGCGAGGTTGGGCACTGCCAAGGCCCCAGGGGTGCCCCTGCTGCCGAAGCTCGAGCTGGCACGGAGCACGAGAGCGGGGGTGCAGGCGGGGTGAACACTATCAATAAAATTTATTTTTAAAAACATCGTTGAGATCCTGGAAGCAGGGGGGCCATAGGCAGGCCGGGGCCCGGGGCCCGGACGTGAGCCCGGCCCTCCGCCGCGGAGAGGCGCCCCCGGCCCGCGCCCTGCGCCGCTTTCCTGGGGGGCCCCGCGAGGCCGCCCGGGCTGTGGGCGCACGAGCGGGGCCGGCCGGGTCCCACAGGGGACCTACGTGTGGGGGGCGGAGGGGGCCCAGGGGAGGGGCTGCTGACGTCGCTGCCAGGGCGGACCACGCCGGGGGAGGGGTCCTTCCGCTCAGCCCCCGCCGCGGGGGCCCCTCCCCCATTCGGTTCGCTCTCGGCCAGAGGCTCAGTCTCCTGCGCGTGCGCGCACCTGGCCCCGGCCGCCGCACTACGGCCCCCATGAGGCTTTGCGGGCAGCCCTTCGTCATTTCCGATCTGCGCCCCGCCCCCCCGAGGGCGGGGACGGAGCCTGCGCAGACGCCTCGGGCGGAGTGGGGGGGCTGCTCCTGGTCCCGCCGCCCAGGAAGAAGGCGCCCGGGGAGATGGCGCAGGAGAACTTCGGGCACCTGGCCGGCCCGGGTGAGGGGGGCCCTGGCGGGGGGGGGGCGCTCCCCCACCTCCTCATCCTGGCCCCGGGAGGGGGAGGGGAAGGGTCACGTGGTCCCTGGGAGGCAGGGAGGGGGAGGGGCGCTGCGCACCAGACTAGGCTGCTCCCGGCCCGGCCGCCCCGCCCGCCCTGGTGCCCAATTAGGGTCACGTGAGGCTGCGCCATCCGCCCGCAGGCCTCCCTGCCCGCTTCCGCCATCTGAGGCCAATTTGACTGAAGAGACCTGGGCCCGGCCCCGCCTCTTCTCCCGGCCCCGCCCCTTCTCCCGGCCCCGCCCCTGCTCTAGGCCCCGCCCTGCTCCTGGCCTGGCCCCGCCTCTTCTCCCAGCCCCGCCCCTGCTGTAGGCCCCGCCCTGCTCCCGGCCCCGCCCCTGGCCCAGCCCCGCCCTTCTCCCGGCCCGGCCCCGCCTCTTCTCCCGGCCCCGCCCCTGCTCTAGGCCCCGCCCTGCTCCTGGCCCCGCCTCTGCCCCAGGCCCCGCCCTGCTCCCGGCCTGGCCCCGCCTCTGCTGTAGGCCCCGCCCTGCTCCTGGCCTGGCCCCGCCTCTGCGCCCCGCCTCTGCCCCCGGCCCCGCGCCTTCTCCCGGCCCGGCCCCGCCCCGCCTCTGCTCTAGGCCCCGGCTGGCACCTGGCAGGTGGAGCCCGGGGCTCCCCCACCTCCAGCCCCACCCCCCCACGTCCTCCCCACCAGGCCTCCATCCGGGCGCGGTGGACAGGGAAGAAGAACTTGGGGCGTTAAACGTTCCCTTGCAGGTTGGGAGACGAGGCAGGAGAGCCAGCAGCCGAACCTGTACATGGAGACCTCTGCCCAGGACAGACTGGCCAGGGAAGGCTCCAGTGCCCCCGGGATGGCAGAAGCTCGGGGATGCGGTTCTGCCTTAGAGAGTCAGCAGAGAAAGGAGGAGAATCCTCCTGGGTAAGTCCAGGCTACATACAGGGGAGCTGGCTCATACACAAAGGCCATGAACCCAGTCAGAACGGGGGAGATCTCAGCCTAGCGCCCCTCTGTGCCCAAAAGGATCCTGGGCACAGCCTTTGGACAAATGATAAGCCCAATGAGAGCCTCAGACTCTATTCCAGACTTGGACAGTCTGCTCTGATCTGCACAAAGAAAGTTAGATAAAGACAGGAAATCTTAGGTTATCATCGAGACTCATGAAAAACAGATCTGTATATAGAATCCTACAGAGAGACCTCTCAGACATAGGGAACACGGAACCCCCCCACTCAACTTTTTTTCCTATTGCAGCACTGACACCGGAGAGAAAGCCCATCGATGTCATAAATGTGGAAATTCTGCCACGCTGAAGGGGGAGTGCATCTGTCAGAACAAAGGAGTGGCCCCGCGACAGAAAATTCACAGTGAGGAGGGGCCTTATAAGTGTTCTGAATGTGAGAGAGACTTCTGCCTAAGCACACAGCTGATGCATCACCTCAGGAGTCATGCCTGGCATAGACCCTACGCCTGCACCAACTGTGAGAACTCCTTTGGCCAAGTCTCGGACCTGGTTCAGCACCTGAAGACTCACGCCGAAGAGAAGAATTACAAATGTAAAGTATGCGGGAAGGTCTTCTACTCTAGCTCAGGCCTTAGTCGACATAAGAAATTCCACGCTGAGGTGAAACTTTTTCGGTGTAATGAATGTGACAGAACATTCCACAAGAACAAGCAACTTGCCCGACATCAGAGAGTCCACAGTGGTGTGAAACTCTACAAATGTAATAAGTGTGGGAAGGCTTTCTTTGAGAACAAGTCACTTACTGTCCATCAGAGAATTCACAGTGATGATAAACCTCACAAATGCCAGGAATGCGGGAAGGCCTTTCGCCGCAGCTCCCACCTCACCCGGCACCAGAAAACTCACGCAGAATAGAAAGTGTATGTGTTCTCTGCATGGAGGAAGGCATGTAGTCAGTTCAAATCCTAATCAATTTAAGAAGATCCATCCTGATTTTAAATCTCTTCGATCCACATGGGATGGGAACACATTCTACAAGAATAAACAACTTGACAATTTTTAAATGTTTTTTGGACACATTTCTTTCTTAATATTAGAGATTAAAACTCTAACCCGATAAGTTAAATCCCTCTCATGTAACAGAAGTCGAGTCCAGCACATCAAACACAGACATTCCTCACATTGGATGATGTGCACTTCACTTTCTCCTCTGTCACAATATGCCAAGAGCCACACAGTGGGACCCACACCTGGTTGTCTGAGTCTTTCAGTTCTGAAGTCTTTCCTAACTTTTGCACCTTTGCACCATTGTCAGTGGATGAATGGTTGCATCATACCAGTTCTTTGAAGCTTCTCTAAATCCATCTCTTTCATCACTTTCTAGCCTATAATTCTTAAGACTATTAAATTCATAATTTATTCAGCTTTTTCCCAATTGATGGCCATCTGCTTTGTTTCCAGTTTTTTTGCTATTTAAAAAATTGCTGCTATAAATATTTTGGAGCATTTAAATCCTTTCCTTCTTTGATCCTTTTGAGGTACATACCTGATAATGATATTGCTGGGTCAGCAAGTACAGTTTGATGACTGTTGGAGACTGTTGGGGTACAGTACCAAACGGTTATCCCACAAAAGGCAGACCAATTCATAACAACATTAGCATTGCAGTATTGTGTCTCTTCTCCTACCTATTGTTATTTAACTTTTTGGTTATTTTTACCAGGCGGAGCAGTGCAAGGTGCTAAACCTTAGTTTTTTTAATTTGCATTTCTTACTGAACTGGAGCATTTCATCATATAGTTGGTGATAACTTACATTTCTATTCCTATCCTTTCAACATTTATATATTGGTAGAATAGCTTTCTGTATGTTAATCAGTTCCCTGTATATCTTGGATATTAGACCTTGAAAGAGATCTGCAACAAGTACTTTTTTTTCTTTTCTCTGAATTTCTGCAAAAGCTTTTTGATTTCATATAATCAATATTGTTTATTTTATACACTATGATACCCTGCTTGTTTGATCAAGAGCTTTTCCCTAGTCCAGAGAGTTGCAAGAGGTCCTTCATTTCTATAGATTGTTTACGATGAGATTTTTAACATTGAGATATTGTATCACTTTAGGATTCTTGTAGTATATGGTGTGAAAGTTTGATCTAAATTTAGTTGCTGCCAGACTGATTTCCATTTCTCATAGTGAGTCCCCAATCCAGGAATTAATTGGAATTTAGTAGATCATTAAGGACTGTGTCATCATCCATAAGACTTATCTTGAGAAATGCAATGCCAGCCAATCCACAAGAACAACTATGGACTCCAAATCAAAGCAGATTATGTTCATTTTTTTATTTGTTTTTTGTTTTTTTCTTGAGCTTTTCCCCTTCTGTTCTGATTCTTCTTTCATAGAATTAATTAATATGGAAATATGTAACATAATTGTGTATGTGTGATCTATATCAGATGATCTGCTATGGGGGGGCTGGGAGGAAAGGGTGGGAGGGATAAAAATTTATTAAAATAATTGTTGATTTTTGTGCATGTACAGCCTATATCACATTTCTCTGTATTGGGGATAGAGGGAGCAGGAGTATTGTAGAACTGAAAATCTTGCAAAGGATGAGTGTTGAAAACTATTTTTACATGTAATTGGGGGAAAATAAAGAAAAATAACATTAAAATCTTTTAAAAAGTGGTAAAATCTATCTTTGCATATATTTGAAAAAAGAAAAAAAAACAAATGAACTGGGGCATGTGGACTTGTGACTCTTTACTGCAAGACATTGGTGGGGGGATCTTGCAAGTACAGTTTTCCCCCCAAAACTTTTTAACTTTGGGCATAGACAAATATGCCCAATGGTCCACACTTGACTTACTGAGAAGTCCAAATATCTACCTGGGGGCAGAGTTTAGTAGGGTTCTATTTAATTAAGGACCTTTCCCCAACCCCCATCCTCTTGTCTGTATCTGGTAGAACTTCTTAGGCCACAGAGGCAGAACCACCCCTTCACCCACTTAAAAGGTTGGCTCCACCCCATGGCATTTTCTCCTTTACTCTCCCAAACATGCAGGTTGAAGCTCACTGAGATTCTGAGTGGTGAGCCACTCGGGCAGACATGGACTTTTCCTCCCTGTGAAGGAGCAGGGGCTCATCTTGGCAAGCCCTGGAAGTCACTATCATAAGGCCCAGATGCTTCTTTGTTTCCTTCTCTCAGTCCAGGTAAGTAAATGATTAGCAACCCTAATAGGGATTGTTATAAATGAATGAAAGAAAAACCTGCTGCAGTGAGAGAAAAATTGTAGTTTTATTCACAAATCCTGCAGGATATGGGTACCCCCCAGCATGAGGCACAAGGTAGCATTTGAACACCAGGTAATCTATGGTCTTCAAAAACTTTCCCCTCAGGGGAAGCTAGGTGGCTTAGTGGATAAAGCACTGGCCCTGGAGTACCTGGGTTCAAATCCGGTCTCAGACACTTAATAATTACCTAGCTGTGTGGCCTTGAGCAAGCCACTTAACCCCACTGCCTAGCAAGAAAAAAAAAACCTTTCCCCTCCCTCTTGGATTTTCATAGGTTCTCAGAGTTTGAGTTACAATCTAAGAGGTCCATTCATCCCTTGACATGTCCCTACTATAACTCCCCTCACCATCATAGGGCACATGATATGCTGATGAATCCCAATCTTCATGGGGTGTGTGGGATAATATTCAATTACCTAATTGTGCAAACTCAGTTGCATTAGGTCAAGACCTCTAGGTCACTCATGACTGGTTGAGAACTGGGTTCTTCTGATCTTGTGTTTGTCATCTCTGGAATGGGATTAGCTCCCAGTTGATTGGCTGAGGCCATTTCCCCTTTGTAATTGATCCCCTATGGATCCCACTCCACCCTGTGAAGATCAACAACGCCCCTCATTCCTCACAGGGATGTTTCCAGTGTTGCAGATTGTGAGAGAGAGCATGAGCTCCTGGGACCATCAGTTGGACTTTATTGGTATCTCCTTGGAGAAGATGACCAGCAAAAGGAAAGAAACCCAGTTGTTAGTGTTCAAGACATATGTAAACAATTTGTGTGTCTAAAACTAATAACTACTCCCCAATAGATAAATGATCAAAAGAGAGAAAGAAACTTCTCTAAAGAATTGCTAAATAGGATAGTATGGGGGGCCAGAGCAAAGATGGTGACAAGAGCAGATTGTGTTTTAGGTGCTCTCTCATAAGTCTTGGAAACTAAGGACTCTAACTAAATTTCTGAGAGACAGAACCCACAGAGGGACCCAGCGAGGCAGTTCTCCTCCTCAAGGTAACCTGGAAAAGATCAGAAAGGCTCTGCTCCCCAGGGTCGGAGGGGCAGCCCACCAGAGCGAAAGAACTTCAGCCTCCCAGAGGCAGCCCCAGGGCACTGGGAGCCACAGCTCACAGCAGAGGGGGAGTCTCCTGAGCTATGCCCCGGGGAGCACCGGGCACAAATTGGGGGAACAGTGGGGGGACCTCTGCCACAGCAAGTGAAGTCCAGCCCTCAGGGCACACAGCGAGCAGGATGGCCACTGCATTCCAGATCCAAGCAACAGAAGCAAGCAGAGCCAGTAAGCAGGAGCCCCCAGGGCACGAGCCCATTGAACCTAGGGAGGGGAGTGAGGAGAGACTGAAGAGCTCTGTCCTCTGCCTCTGGAACAGGACTCTGGGGCTCTGACCACATTCAGATCCTGATCACAGTCTAGGCCCCCCCATAGAACAGCAGCCCCCCCACCTCAGCCCCGTAGCAGACCCTTGTGGAAGTGTCCCAAAAGTTCAGGAAGCACCCCAAAAGTTCAGCCTTAGGCTCAGAAAATGAGCAAGCAGAGAAACAAGAGGAACACCATTGAGAAATATTTTGCCTGTGAGCCCAAGAAGGATCAAAATACTCAGTCTGAAGATGAGGAAGCACAAGCTCCTGCATCTAAAGACTCCAAGAAAAACAGAAATTGGGCTCAGGCTATGACAGAGCTCAAAAATGACTTTGAAAATCAAATGAGGGAGTTAGAAGAAAAACTGGGAAAAGAAATGAAAGAGATGCAGGAAAAACATGAAAATGAAGTGAGCAGCCTAGTCAAGGAAATCCAAAAAAATGCTGAAGAAGATAGGATGCTAAAAACCAGCTTAGGTCAAATGGATAAAACAGTTCAAAAAGTTGTTGAGAAGAAGAATGCTTTAAAAAGCAGAATTGGCCAGATGGAAAAAGAGATAAGAAAACTCTCTGAGGAAAACAAATCCTTCAGACAAAAAATAGAACTCAGGGAGGTTGATGAATTTACGAGAAATCAGGACTCAATACTTCAAACCCAAAAGAATGAAAAATTAGAAGAAAATGTGAAACATCTCATTGAAAAAAACTGATATGGAAAACAGATTTAAGAAAGATAATTTAAAAATTATTGGAATACCTGAAAGTCATGATCAGGAAAAGAGCCTTGACATCATTTCCAAAGAATTACTACAGGAAAATTGCCCTGATATCCTAGAAGCAGAGGGCAAAATAGAAATGGAGAGAATCCACCGATCCCCCCAAGAAAGAGATCCCAAAAAATCAACCCCTAGGAATATTATAGCCAAATTCCAGAACTCCCAAGTCAAAGAGAAAATCTTACAAGTAGCCAGAAGTACACAATTCAAATATCATGGAGCAGCAGTGAGGATCACAAAAGGACTTAGCAGCAACTACATTGGAAGCCCATAGGGCTTGGAATATAATATACCAGAAGGCAAAAGAGCTTGGAATGCAACTGAGAATCAACTACCCAGAAAAACTGAATGTCCTCTTCCAGGGAAAAAGATGGACTTTCAATGAATCAGGGGAATTTCAAATGTTCCTTTTGGAATGGCCAGAGCTGAACAGGTTTGATCTTCAGACACAGGACTCAGGTGAAGCATGGAGATTGGAGGAGAGGGGGGAATATGAGGGACTTAATGAGGATGAACTGCATGTATAGAAAAATGATACTGATAATATTCATATGAACCCTCTCAGTTAATAGAGCAAGTAGAGGGAGCTTTCATAGTTGAAGCACAGGAGAAAGCTGAATTTAAAGATAAAATATGGTGTAAAATGGAGTCAATAGAAAAAAAGGGAAATGGAATGGGAGAGAGAAAAAGGAGAGGGGGGATAGGCCAAGATATTTCATATAATAAGATTTTTCTTTATTACAATGAGCTATTGCAATGATATGGAAGGGGGTAGGCAAGGGGGAATGAGGGAATCTTCACACTCATCAGAGGTGGCTAGGAGAGGACACAGCATATATACTCAATGGGGGTATAGACATCTGGAATAAGAAGGAGGGGGGGAGCAGGGGGAAGGGGTGGGGATGTGAATAAAGGAGGAGAGGATGGGCCATGGGGGGAGAGTGATCAGATATAACACATTTTCTTTTTTACTTCTTGCAAGGGGCTAGGATTGGATGGCCTGTCTGGGACCATAGGGCCAGGTGGATTCTGGGCCTAAGGGATGGTATGGGGGCTTGGGGCCTCTTGGCCCCAGGACCAGGGATCTGTCTGCTGCGCCACTCAGCTACCCTACAGGAGAGTCAGAGTGAAAGGAGACAGAAAATATAGTACGTGGTAGTGGAGAAATACGAAAGGAGGGAGTTGCGATCAGCAATGGCAACGGTGGAAAAATATGGAAGTAACTTTTGTGATGGACTTTTCATAAAGAATGTGATCCACCCATGACAGAGTTGCTGGTGTTGTAACAAAGACTGAAGCACATTTCTTCTTATTATTATTTGGGGGGAGGGTGTAGGGCAAATGGGGCTGGGTGGCTTGCCTGGGGCCGCATAGCAGGGTGACCATTGGGTGTCTTAAGGCCAGATTTGGACCCGGGTGCTCCTGGCTCAAGAGCCAATGTTCTGTCCACCACCCAGCCACCCCTACTATTATTACTATTTTATTTTATTTTTGGTCTTTTTTTCCCTTTTTTTTTGGTTTTTGCAGGGCAGTGGGGTTGGGGTGGCTTGCATGTCACATGGCTGGGTGATTGTTGGGTCTATGGGGCTGGATATGGGCTCAGATGCTCCTGGCTCCAGGGCTGGTGCTCCTTCCGTTGTACCACCTGGCCATACCTACAATTATTACTATTTTTTTATTTTAATTTTTTTCTCTCCCCGTTACTTTATCCCTCAAGTGAGTCTATATTTTTGGGGGGGAGGGGGTATTTTGTTTACTCTTAAACAAGAATATTTTATTAATGTATAAAAAACATTGTACAAAATGAGAATAAATATTAAATATAAAAAAATTGCTAAATTATCACAATAGCATGGGAAAATGCTCCATATCACTAATAGAAATGCAAATCAAAACACTGGGGTTTTACTTCACACCCTGAAAACTGGCAAAGATGACTAAATGGCAATCATCAATGTTGGAGGGGTTGTAAAATGATAGGGAAAACAATGTAGAATTAAGAAAATAGTGACAAAAATATCTATATCCTTTGAACCAGAGACTGAATTACAGGTCTTGTGTTCCAAGTAAGCCATCTATAAAATGTCCCCTTTTATATCAAACTATCAATAGCAGAACTTTTTGTAATAGCAAAGAATTAGAAACAAAATAGAAGTCCATCATTTGGGGATTGGCCAAATAAATTATGGTACTTTAATGTAATGGAATATGATGAATGTGATAGATACAGAGAATAATGGGAAGGAGTTTTGTTTTCAGTCTTCAGAAGTTCTGGGCAATTTTCTTGTACTGTTCTTGTACCATGACGCCTGAGTCAATAGACATTTATTTAATGCCTACTGTGGCCAGATACTATGCTAAGATGTTCAGGTCTTTTGTCCTGCCATGTTCCTTGTTTGTCACTACATAGTTTGTAGTGACATAGTCACATACGTAAGTATGACTTTCTTATATAGTAAGTATATTTTATTTAAATGTTACTGTTTTTTGCTTCTCTCCTTCCAGAATGTCTTTCATCTCTCTGTATTTCCATTCCCAAATGATTGTTCTTTGTTTTTTTGGTGAGATATAGTCATGTTTTTCTGTTATGCCAATTATTTCCTTTTTTTTTTTTTTTAGGTTTTTTGCAAGGCAAATGGGGTTAAGCAGCTTTCCCAAGGCCACACAGCTAGGTAATTATTAAGTGTCTGAGACCAGATTTGAACCCAGGTACTCCTGACTCCAGGGCTGGTGCTTTATCTACTGTGTCACCTAGCTGCCGCTGTTATGCCAATTATTTCTGCTGTACAGATCATAAATTCTGTGTTCATAGTTTTCATTTCTCTTTGCAATCACTCAAGAACAGCATGCTGTCCTCAAATTCTACAGGGCGCTCCAGGGTTGAATTCATTCATTTTGAGGTATTGATTCATAGGTACCTGAACCCATTTGCTGTATCTAAAGCTATATTTACTTTTGCTCTTTTTTCCCTGATGATTTATCTGCTTAAGTTCAAGGTCTTTGAGTTCTTTGGTAAAGGCAGTCTTCCCACCCCAATCCATGCCCCCATCTTATTTTCCCCTATTGCTCCTGGCAGTTTCCTTGGGGGCTGGATCTCAAAGCTTCTCACTCTCTGGGCAATTCACTGACCTAAGTCTCTGCCCCAAGTGACTTTTGGGTGATAAGAAGTGCTGGACTCTTCTCAGGCTTAATTACAACTGCTCCCTGCTCCCCTTTGTCCCACAGTTCAGAGAGCAGCTAATTTGATGCTACAGGGTCCACTTCTGAGCTCTGTTTCAAATCCAGACCTATTATCTTCCTTTTCCTCTCTTCCTTCACTCTTCCAGAGAGGTCTTTTGAAACATAGAATGCTAGAGTTGACATAATGGCTGGCTTTTGATTTCCATCAAGCTTCCATGGTCTGACCAGAAAGGAGCATTGAGATGGGAAGGAGGGTTGGGACTTTAGGTTGACTAGCTATATAACCTGGTGAGTGGGGGGACTGGGGGGGAGCTTCGTGAGATCAAACCACAGGTCAGTGCATGATCTTTTTTTAAACTTCTTTCTGGATTCCAGGTGTCATCATAGAGACAGCTTGAGTTGTCTTATGTTTGTTGAATAATTTCTGGTTTTGAGAGGTTGTGGGGTTCTTCTATCTAGTTTTCAGAAGTGTTTGTAGAATAGCTTCCAATAATTTCCTTTATTTTATCTTCATTTAGTAGAATTTCTCCTTTTTTTATTTTTGATATTAGTGATTTGTTTTTCTATTCTTACTTTAGAGTTTAGTTGAATTTTTAAAATTTGTTGGTTCTCTATTTTTCATTGCTTGCCCAATTCATCATTCTCTTATTTCTCTGTTTTCATTTGAGGAAGATGTTTATGAGAGATGAAAAAATCCAAGAGACAAAGTTTCTGGGTAATTATTAATAAATTTGTTAATTAGGCTAGCTACTAATCAATAGATAGTCAGTGGTTTCTTTTAGTAAGCAAAGACAAAACCATGGATATCATTAAATGCTTAAATACCTTTGTCCCTGACAGATGAAAATGTACCCTAAATATAGACTTTCAAATGAGGAGATCAGGTGAAAGCCCTAACCCCCTCCTACTGAGAACATGGCTTGATCATGAGACTCAACCACCTCTAGCAATCTAGACAAAGAAATTCATTTTCTCTTTCATGAGCTAAACTATCTTAAATCCTAAATTCCAATGTGGGGGGGGGGAGAGAAGGGCATAACCTTTAAGACTGGAATTCATCTAGATAAGATTCTGTTACACTCAAAATAGAAGTAAGGCCTTCTAATTGGGTAGGGTCCTACCCAAGATCCAAGAGAATCTGGAGGATTTAAGCAATCTCATCTATCTACAGTGTCTTTCACAGACTAAGTTACAGGGGCTGGGAACTGACTGAGAAAAATTTTTTTAAAGCCTTAATCCTAATTTAATAATTAGTTATTAATATGATAAAAATAATTTTTCTCATTTTAGAAATATAAATTTTCCTCCCTCAGGACTAGCTGCATTCCAGAAGTTTGGGTACATTATCACATTATGTTCAATTTCTTTGATGATAGTTAATATTCTTTGGGTGATTTGTTCTTTGACCAATCAGTTGTGTAGGATCTAATTAATTTTCTTTCTTCAAGGGCTTTTATTGGAATATAATTTTTATTTCATTGTTGTCAGTAAAAAATATGCTTAATATTTCTGCTTTTCTGCATTTGTGGGGTTTCTATACTCCAGTACATGGTTAATTTTTGTAAAGATTCTGTGCATAGCTGAGAAATACATATAATTCTTTCTGTTCCCATTCAATAATCAGAAATCTATCATATATAAATTTTCTAAAATCCAGGTCTATAGCTTCTTTCGTGTTTATCTTCTGACTAGATTTGTCTCGATAAGACAGAGATATGTTGAGTTCCTTCACTATCAGAGTTGATTGTATTTCTTCCTGTCCATCAGTTTTTTCCTTTAAGTATTTAGATGGAATGTTGTTCTCTGGATACATATATTAAGTACTGAAATTCATTGTACCTTTTCCTATTTATCTCTTTTCATCAAGTTTATTGTTGGCTTTTGTCTTGTCTCAAGTCATGATTGTTCCTTGCTTTTTTAGTTCACCTGAAACACAGTAGATTCTTCTCCTGCCCCTTATTTAAACTGTGAAACTCTCAATGGAGTAATTAGATGATGCTAGAGGGCAGATGCCAGATCTGAAGTGGGGAAAAAGTTCAAATCATCTGGCCTCAGACTAGCTGTGAGACCTTGAGTGGGTCAACCCTGTTTGCCTCAGTTTTTTCATCTGTAAAATGAGTTGGAAAACCCCAATGGGTGACAAAGAGTCAGATGGCTAAACAATAAGACTTATTCTGTTATATTTGTGTCTCTCAGCACTTAGTTCAGTGCCTGGGTACATAAGTGCCTAATAAATGCCTTAGCTGTTTCTCTCCCTATGCCTCACAGCGAAGTGCAAATTCTGGGGGATTCATTTGGGAATGTTCTGCACCTCCATGAGCAAGATTGTTGAATCCACCAGAAGTACAGAAGGGGCAGCTTTCAGAGACCTAGTGAAGAATCCTACATTAGCTCATCTGGGCCAGAATGTTCACACACCATGAAAATGCTGGGGAAATATAGAAACTGCTAAATGAAAAATGAGAACTCCACAGGGTTTACCAGCAGGATGGTTCATCCTTCTCTAAGAAGGTAGCCTTTAATTCCATCAGAAGTAAAGTATAAGTGAAGCTTAGAGAGATGCAGGACTCTTGGTTCAGTAAGGAGGCAGATGAAATTCAGTTTTATGAGGATGATAAAAATCTAAGGTGCTTTTTTGATATCTTGAAGGCTATTTATGGACTAAAGACCTATGGTGCATCTCAGCTGTTCAGTGCTGATGGATCCACATTGATTAATGATAGGATCATGGTCCTAGAATCCTTCCATAATGTCTTTAACAGACCATCATCAATCAATGCAGAAGTCAATGACCATTTACCTCAAGCTTCAAACTGAAGCTCCAACCTGTGCTGGGGCAGTTAGGTGGCACTGTGGATAGAGCACTGACCTTGGAGTCAAGAGGAGAGTTCAAATCCAGCTTCAGACACTAGATACTAGCTGTGTGACCTTGGACAAGTCACTTAACCATGATTGTCTTGCATCTGGGGCCATTTCCATTCTTATTGATTCACATCAGGCCACTGAACCCAGATGGTAATGGAGGAGAAAGAGAAACTGATGACTTAGCACAGCCCCCCACCCCTACTCAGATCCAATTCATGTGCTTGTCATGGCATCCCCTCCCTGATGTCAAGGTCTTCTTTGAGAATGAAATACAAACATATCTATCTTTTTTTTTTTTAGGTTTTTGCAAGGCAAATGGGGTTAAGTGGCTTGCCCAAGGCCACACAGCTAGGTAATTATTAAGTGTCTGAGACCAGATTTGAACCCAGGTACTCCTGACTCCAGGGCCGGGTGCATTATCCACTACACCACCTAGCCACTCCTCTATCTATCTTTCTATCTATCTATCTACATCCCTGTTCTGCAGGGATTGGGGCTCAAGATGCCCAAGATTCATGTGGCTAATTTTATTAAATTTATCTGTTTGCTCAAATTTATTGATTTCTTAAAACAAATTGAAAGTTGTATTCATCTATTTTTGTCAGAGAACAAAATGATTCCCTTATTGTTACAAAGAAATGCATTTCTCTCTTTTATTTATTTGTTTGTTTGTTTGTTTTAGGCTTTTGCAAGGCAAATGGGGTTAAGTGGCTTGCCCAAGGCCACACAGCTAGGTAATTATTAAGTGTCTGAGACAGGATTTGAACCCAGGTACTCCTGACTCCAGGGCTGGTGCCTTATCCACTATGCCACCTAGCTGCCCCTATTTATTTTTTTTTTAAGAAAGATTTTATTTAGTCAAAGGATATGCAAAGGCAATTTACAGATGAAGAGATCAAAGCAATCCATAGTCATATGAAAAATTGCTCTAAATCATTACTTATTAGAGAAATGTGAATTAAATCATCTCTGAGGTACCACATCATGCCTCTTAGACTAGCCAATATGACCAGAAAAGACAATGATCAATGTTGGAAGGATTGTGAGAAATCTGGGACACTAGTACATTGTTAGTGGAGCTGTGAACTCATCCAACCTATGTGGAAAGCAATCTGGAACAATGCCCAAAGGGCAACAAAAATATACATACCCTTTGATCCAGCCATACCACTACTGGGTCTATCTCTGAAGAGATGATGAAAAAGGGTAAAAACATCCCTTGTACAAAAATATTCATAGCAGCCCTGTTTGTGGTGGCAAAGAATTGGAAATCAAGTAAATGTCCTTCAATTGGGGAATGGCTTAGCAAACTGTTGGCATATGTATGTCATGGAACACTATTGTTCTATTAGAAATCAGGAGGGACAGGAATTTAGGGAAGCCTGGAGGGATTTGCATGAACTGATGCTGAGATGAGCAGAACCAGAAGAACACTGTGCACCCTAACAGCAATATGGGGGTGATGCTCAACCTTGATGGACACGCTCATTCCATCAATGCATCAATCTGGGACAATTTTGGGCTGTCTGCAATGGAGAATACCATCTGTATCCAGAGAAAGAACTGTGGAGTTTGAACAAAGACCAAGGACTATTACCTTTAATTTAGAAAAAAAAAAAAAACCTGATATCTTATTGTCTGATTTAGCTATCTCTTACACTTTATGTTTCTTCCTTAAGGATCTGGTTTCTGTCTCATCACATTCATTTTGGATCCATGTATACCATGGAAACAATGTAAAGACTGGCAGATTGCCTTCTGGGGCGGGGGGGGGGGGGAAAGTAAGATTGGGGGAAAAAATTGTAAAACTCAAAATAAATAAAATCTTAAAGATTTTATTTATTTTGAGTTTTACAATCCCCCCCCCATCTTTCTTGTCTGTTAGTCTTTACATTGTTTCCATGGTATACATTAATCTAAGTTGCATTTCTCTATTTTTTGAATGACCTTTTCAAAATGGTGCTTTCTCAGTAGATCATAAAGCAGAAATATTTTTAAAATTCCCCCATCACACTTAGAGCCACCCTTTAATACAAAGCAGTTTTGGCAAGAAAAAAATTTCTGCCCCATTGACCATTCTCCAAATTCTTTGTAATTGGGTATCTCCTCCTAAATCTTCCCCAGAGTGACAGTAAATAGTTGGTATTATGAGGGGAAAAAACAAACGATCAACAAAATCCAAAACAGTGCTTTCCTTCAAGCATGGAAATTCTGGCCTCATTGAACAAAAATCTGAAAAATGTCTAAAAACAGCCTCACCAAATTTATAAGCCAAACATAGGCTATTAATAGCCTGTGCCAAAAAAAAAAAAAAAACCCCCACCTCTTGCCACATTGACCATGAAAAAAATGTATAACTGGCTGATTTTTTAAAATTAATCACCCATCTGGCAGCAAGTAAGTTGCAATGTTAGTCTTTGATAAATTTGTTTTTTTAATAAACAAATGTATTCAGTTAACAAAAGTATTCAAATGTATTCACCTAGAGAAATGTCTGCATTTCTTTACTGGGTCATGGAATATTTTCATCAAAATAAAGATCATAGAATCTGGCGTCCCACTGAACAGAAACCCAGAAAATATTCTCATCAGACATATTGCAAACATAATTTTAAGTTAAACTCATATTTCAAAACCATTGGTGGGGGCAGCTAGGTGGTGCAGTGGATAGAGCACTGGCCCTGGAGTCAGGAGTACCTGATTTCAAATCCAGCCTCAGACACTTAATAATGACCTAGCTATGTGGCCTTGGGCAAGTCACTTAACCCCATTGCCTTGTTAAAGCCTAAAAAAGAAAATAAAGGATGGGGGAATCTCTCAGCCCCTTGAACACTGCTCCTCTAAGCCTAGCACCCTTATGCATCTGATGACCAGCTATCTCTTCGTGGACTTGAAGCGGCCCGAGGCCAGGTCCAGTCTCCCAGCATCCTGGCCAGAGACCCATCAGGAATCTAGAGTGGCAGCTTTTCATCCGTGGAGGTCTCTTGCTGGTCCATGCTGTGTGCCAGGGACTCTCTTGTGTGGCTGCTTCTTGACCTCAGATGCCACCTTTTCTAGGACCGGCCGGGCCTTCTCTGCCGAGATGCTCTTCCATCGTCTCTGAGGTTAGCACCTTCTCTGGATCTTCCCCACTGGCACAGGACCCAGAGTGCTGGACTTTGAGCCAGAAAGCCCTGAGTTCAAATTGACCTCAGACATTTACTGAGCTTGGGTAACTCCTGTCATTTCAGGGTCCTCAATTATAAACTAGGGATAACGGGCTTTATCTCCCAGAGTCCAGGGGAGGATTAAATGAGATGTCTGTAAAGGCAGCCCTCTAGGACGACCCCCACTAAACCCAACAACACCTGGGAGAGGAAGGCCGCAGCAACCAGGGCCTGGGCCTTTTGGGGGGGGGGTATGCCAATGGTGAAGCCAAATGTTCCTTCTTAGAGTAATGGTTTGTCGCCTCCATTCATAATAGAAAGAAACGTCGAATTCCCGTCGGAGGTTAATGAAAACAGGAGGGTTCTTGCTTTGTTTTGTTTTTCTAGATGTAACTTCATGGACCCCATCGTAGAGACCTCCAGCGGTACCCTCCAGGGTCATCCAGCTCGGCCTGGCATCTGTGGGGCCCGGGCGGGGGTCCCGTGAAGCTGGGTCTGGAGAGCATCCGAGAGCAGTGAGAAGACACGAGTTCAGGGGAGTGATGCCATGGCAGGCTCCCCTCCGGAGCCTCCTGGAGATGGCCTGGACGCGGGACAGGCTTAGGCGACTTGACCAGGGCCACCCGGCTGGTAAGGACAAGCGAGGTGGCACAGTCAGTGGAGCCCTGGCGTTGGCGTGGGGGACCCGAGTTCACATCCAGCCTCAGACACTTGATGCTGACTAGCTGTGGTACCCTGGATGAGCCACTTCAGCCGGACTGCCTCCCCCATCTAGTGTGGGGGGCTCTGGAGGAGACGGGGAGGCCGGGGGCTCAGCACAGACCCCCTCCCTTAAATCCAGTTGACCTCCCCGACCTCGTGCTCTTCTTCGAGGTCAAGGATCAGCTTTGTAGAGCTCTTTAGACTTCTCTCCTCTGGGCCTCACAAGCTGGCAAGGCCTGAGGCTGCATTTGAACTCAGGACCCGGAGTTGGCCCAGGCCTGCCCTCTCCAGTCTCCCCTCCCCCATGACAAGCCGCCCTGGGCGCGAGGGGTGAGGTCTGGGAGGAGCCTGGGCATGCACGTGACCCAGGGACCCGCCCAAGGAATGCCCCCACCCCGGGGCATGCGCACAACTCTCCTGGCCGCCGGACTACATGTCCCGTGAGCACGGCCCGGAAGCGAAGAGCGCCTCGGCCGACGTCACTTCCGCTCTCCGCGCCTCCAGGCGGCCTCTGAGGGCGGGCGCTGCGGGTGAGTGCGCGGGCCGGACCCGGGGCGCCTCAGGCCCGGGGCGGCCCCCCAGCCCGGGGCGGCGCTGCTGCCCGCGTGTCGTGGAGGCCCCCGCGCCCCCTCGGCACGTTCCGGCCGCCGCCCCCCAGCCCTGCCTGGGCCTCCGGGGCCGGCCGTGACCTTGGCCTGCCCGCCCGGGCCTCGCCGCCCCCGCCCTGGCACCGTGCCCGCAGAGGGCGAGCGGCCCCTCCCGAGCTCGGGACCCCGCGGGCCGGCCGGCTCTGCCGACCCCCTGCGGCGTAGAGACCCCTCGGCCTTTAGGGACCGGGCGGGCCTAGGCGCTGTTGGTGCCAGGCAGGGATGGTTTGCCCCGGTGCCCGGAATGTTTTGTAGCTTCCCTTCCCTCGGCCTCCAGAAGGGCCGAGCTGCCCCCGGCCTCAGCCTCCACCCAGGCGCCTTCTTCTCTTACCAGGCATTTAAAGGGCCAGAGGCCGAGGAAGGCAGCCCCCCCATCCTCCCTGCGCTTGTCTCCCCTGGACCCCCTCGGGGCCTGCCCTGGGCCTCTGGCCACCCTCGGGAACCTCACACCACCGGGCGTTGATGATTTTCCAGCCTCCGCACCTTGAAGGATGCGTCCAGCAGACTTCTCTGAAGCAGCAGCCATCTGTTCCCCCAAGCCTCCACTCCTCCTTTCTCTGCCACCGTTCTCCCAGGCCCCAGGCTCAAAACAAGACAGACTCTTCCATGGACTCCTTACTCTCCTTCCCCCCCACTTTTACCTCTGTGCTGTGTCTCCTCTCCTCTGACCCTGGTGCAGTGGCTGCGGGGTGGGGGTGGGGGGGCGCATCCAGGGCAACCTCAATTCAGCCACCGAAGGGATTCCAGGGACTCCCTCCTACCTTCTGGA
The DNA here is from genome assembly GCF_037893015.1 of Macrotis lagotis. Lineage (NCBI taxonomy): Eukaryota > Metazoa > Chordata > Mammalia > Peramelemorphia > Peramelidae > Macrotis > Macrotis lagotis. Next base: position 702,633,437 of record NC_133666.1, read on the forward strand.
CCGAACCCCTATGCTCTATTTGGCCATCAGAGCCCTTGTTCCCTGGCCCTGCCCTCTGACTATCCCCCCACCAGTCCTCCCATCTCTGGCTGGGCACCTGGCCACAGGTTCCCCCCCCCCCCACTGCTACTTCTCACCTTCCTTGGCTCCCACTAAAGTGCTGGCTTCTCCAGGAAGCCTTTCTTGCCCTCTCTCCATTCCAGGGCCTTCCTTCCAGTCTCCAGGTGAGCTCCTGGAGGATGGGGACCCACTTTCCCCTCTTTTTGTATCCTTAGTGCTCAGCACAGGACCTGGCACCTGGAAGGATTCCAAACAGCGTTTCTTGTTTGATAACTGTATACACTCTTCCTGAGCAGGGTACTATGGGCATGTGGGCACAGGTCACCAGCACATCAAGAAACCTCATGGCAGGATGAGTCCCATTCATTGGTCCTTTTTCCTCCTCAGACCTGCCTTCCACAGACTGCCCTTCCCCAAGAGAAGCAAGTTTCCTGGGCTCAGAAATGACCCTTGTGTTCCTCACAGCCAGTGCCCAACAGGTAAGTGGCCTCAGGGTCCTCAGAGTGCAATCATTCATGCCCTTGGAGCTTAGGTGCCAAACTATAAAGGATCTTAGCAAACATTTAATGGGAGAAGAAAGAGGAAATGACTTTGCTTCACAGGACCATCCATTTAGAGCTGGAAGGGGCTGTATGGGTCCAATAAAGACCAAAGGAATAAGAAGCAGCTCTTAAACCCAGGTCCCTCCCAGATCCTAATCAGGCTCTCCTTCCTTCAGCCCCTGACTCCTTAGTTCAGGAACGCCCACAGAAAGCTTCTCATTCACCTAGGATGGCCTTGCCTCCCCAGGCAGTCAGATCTGCTAAGATCCAAGTGGAGAGGGTTGCACATAAATCTTGTAATAACGTAGCCTCTGGGAAGAGTTGGCAGCTCATCCATTGGGTCCCTCAGATCTCAAATCTCAAGTTCAGGGTTTTTCAAGGGCTTTGCTCCAAATCACAGCTCAAGAAAACAAAGCAACATTTTTTTTCCATTTACTAGCCAACCAAAGGGCACCATTTAGTTCAATAGCATTTGAGATTATATGGTAGGGTAAGTATCTATAAAGTAATTTTCCCTCTTAACCTTGGACACTCTCCTGCAAATATTTGTTTCTCATAAATCATGTCACTGAAGCTTCTGGGCTACTGACAACTTCTGCCAGCATTGCTGCATTGGTCCTATTACAGTGACTGACCAGAGTCATTCAACCTTGTACTTAGGGACCAGCTCTATTAGAATCAATATTGTTAATTATATCAAATGGCTGCTTGAGGAAAGTTTCCTGATAAAGAAGCTTCTTTCTTTCTTGCAAATGTCCTAGGTTTGGCACAAAATGTCTTAGACTTGGATATTCTTTCCAGGGATTCCCCAGAATTCTTAGCAATTTCCTCAAGCTGTAGACTTCCGTTGAAGTCACAAATCAGAAATAGAATTGGTAAAGCCAAAACAAGTCAGAACCAGTTAGATCATCACAGGAACATTCACCTTCAGGGACTCAGGGCTGAAAGGAAAGTAATTGCTGGTTGGGAGGCCTGGGCTAAAAGCAAGTGTCCTGAGAAGAAGGCGACTGGTGTTTGATCACGTAACAAAATAAATCTTGTGCTGTGTGATTGACAAATGGGAGGATGCTCTCAGTTAGCTCTTCAGCTCAACTTTCCTGAGTTTTCATTTCCATTTAAATACAAGACTCTAGTCCTGTTTCAATAGTCTGTGGTTTTTGCTTCTTTGGCTTGGCCAAGACATCTTCAGTTTTATCTTGCATGGGACCAGATTTAATTTTCTTTAAATTTTTCCATTTCAGAGTCTGTACTATGTTTGAACCTGGCAGCATCGTCCAGATGGAATGATTATACAGAGTAAAAATAAATAAAGAGTCCATATGTGGTAGTGGACCCAAGGGACCCCAAATAGAACCATCCTGAGATTTAGATTGGACTGGTTAGTTTTATGAATTCTGATACTACCCTTGAGAGGCCCAGAAAAATGAGAACTATGTTCAGATGAATCTGGCCTAGGAAGAAAATCAACCTGTGTATTTATAGAAGGTGTTCCCATAATGAATGAACTTTATAGTGTTTTGTGCCTAAATGGTCCTGATGAACTGTAGGAAATTTGAAGCAATCTAATGTAATCATCATCTTTAAAAAACATGTTCTCAGCCTTATCTCAGAAAAAGAAATTGAATAAGTTATATATTAACAGGGCAACTAGATTGTGCAGTGTATAGAGCACTGATCCTTGAGCCAGGAGGATCTGAGTTCAAATCTGTCCTCCGATACTTGTTACTTACTTAGCTATGTGATCTTGGGCAAGTCACTTTAACCCCATTGCCTTGCAAAAATTAAAAAAAAAAGTTATATTAACTATGAAAGAAAATTACACAATCAGCTGGATTTTCAGTCAAATTCTACAAAATATTTTATTCTATGAAATATTTAACATTAATTCATTATAGGATTACATCAGCTGTTTGAAAAGGAAAATAACAGTTCTTCAAATATATGTTTTACCATCTCAACTGGGCCTTCACTGCTTCATGGTAGTCTTGCTGTACTACCCTCATCTCCTTACCCACTCTCCATTAAAGATTTTATTTATTTTGAGTTTTACAATTTTTCCCCTAATCTTACTTCCCTCCCCCCACCCCCCACAGTCACTTACCTACTCTCGACAATGACTCTACCAAACCTTTTCATCTCTCCTCAAACCTCCCATGGCACCCCCTCCTCCAATCCTCTCAGCTAAGAACATTGACTCATACTGAAAAAATTGAGACCATTCACCAAGAGCTCCCTCTTCTCTCATCTTCTACCACCAACATCTGCTCTACCCTGACACACAGGATAAAGAGGCTTTCCTCCTTCTCAAGGCCAATCCCTCTAAAGCACAAGCAATTTCATTGTTGTTGGAATCCCCTTCTCCTGGATTTACTCAGAGAGGACTCTGAGCATTCTTCCTCTGTCTCTTTTGTTGGATCCTCCTCCAGATCATACCTTCTAATCAGAGGTGTCCCTCAGGGCTGTGTTCTCTTCTTATCAACTCCCATGGATTTAATGATCATCTCTATGCTGATACTTCTCAGCTATCCTGCCCACTCTTTCTGCTGACCTCCAGGTTCTCATCTCATCTGCAACTACCTCCCAGACATCTTGAACTGGATGTTCAGTTGACATCTTAAGCTCAGTATAACAAAAACCAAACTATCTTTCCCCCAAAACCTTTCCCTCCTATCTTCCCATCACTACAGAGGACATCTTATTGCCATAGTCCCTTGGGTTCCCAACCTAAGAGTCATCCAGGATTCCTCACTCTCAGTCACCTCCCCCTTACCCCCTCACATCCAGTATGTTGCCAAAGCTTCTGCATCATCTCCAATGTACCCCATTCTGTGCTCAGATACTGCTACCCTCCTGGTGTAAACTCTTCACTTCATACCTGGCCTATGGAAACCTTCCTGCTTCAGGTCTCTCCCCACTCCAAACCAACCTTCATTCAACCACCAAACACCAAAGTGATTTTCCCAAAGCATAGATCTGATCATATCACATATAGCCCCTCACTCAGGGAACTCTCATTTGCCTTCAGGATCAAATTATCTCTGGCTTTTCCCCTTGCCTGAAAGGCTGTCCCTTCATCTACTCACTTTCTTGGCTTCCCTTGTTGTTGTTTGTCCTTCATTCTCGAAGAAGACCATGACATCAAGGAGGTGATGCTATGACAAGCACATGAATTGGATTTGAGTGAGGAGGATGCTGTGTTAAGTCACCAGGCTCAGTTCCTCCTCCAGAGCTTTCTGGGTCCAGTGGCCAGATACAGATCAAGATGGCTGGAGATGACCTGGGATACAAGGCAGTCAGGGTCACTCAGCTAGTAAGAGTTAGTGTCGAAGGTCATATTTGAACTCGGGTCCTCTTGGCTCAAGCAGCCTTTTAAATCCCAACTACAATCCCATCTTCTACAAGGGACTAGGCTACATTCTAGCATAATCCCTCTTCTAATGGTTTCCTTTTTGTCCTTAGCTTGTCTGGGCCTCAGTCTCTTCCACTAGATGGGGAAATGCTTGAGGGCAGGGATTGTCTTTTGTCTCTTTTATATCCCAAGGGCCTTGCCCAGTTCTGGACACAAAGTAGACACTTTAAGAAACCTTTATTGTATAAATCAGAAAGAGTCAAATGGAGAAAGGAAATTAGACCATTATCTGTAATTATTTGTAATCCTTGGCAATGTGCTTGGTACATGGGAAGTACTTACTAAATGTTAACTAATGAATTTTGATGCAGGAATTTTAAATACTAGCAAGGAGACTACAGCAGCATAACACAAAAATTATACACCATGACTAGGTTAGATTTATGCTAGGAATGCAGTGCTAGTTTAGTTTGAGGAAAACTATAATGTCATTCACTACATTAATATCAAAATTGACAGAAAGCATGTGATTAAATCAACTGATGCAGAAAAGGCTTTTCTATTTTTCTTTTGTTGGACTGTATGCGTCCTGAAGGCATTTGACATTCCATCCCTAGCTGCTATAACTGGAACCTGTGCCCCCAGGTGGCAGGGTGGGTAGAGTACTGATCTCAGGAGTCAGAAACCTCTTCATAGGGGCGGCTAGGTGACAGTGGATAAAGCACCGGCCTTGGAGTCAGGAGTACCTGGGTTCAAATCCGGTCTCAGACATTTAATAATTACCTAGCTGTGTGGCCTTGGGCAAGCCACTTAACCCCATTTGCCTTGCAGAAAAAAAAAAAAAGAAACCTCTTCATGAAAACCTCCAGGCAGAGAACTACTGCCTCCTCAGGTTGCCCAGGCTGATTTTGGACAGCTCTCGTAGGAAGTTTTCTTTGACATAAAGCCTAAATTGACCTCTTTGCAAATTCAGATTTATGAATGATCCAAGGGGCAATGGAAAGACTAATGATAGGCTACAGCCCATTTTCAGTGATGATCTGTGTGCAGTAAGAGAGAGAATATCATTGAGGATTATGAGCAGAAAGAGGGTAGGCTGGTCTTGTTGTTAAGATAAAAGGTGGACTTTTCAAATTCTTCCATTGTCAACAATGAAATGTATAAAAAAATTGAAAAGAGCTTGTAACACATTGCTTGAATCCTAATCTTAGTTCTGATTCTAACTCAAAATCTGATGTGATGTCCAGAAGAACAGGAATAGAAAATGTGCAGAGTGAGAAGTCAAAAATGAGTTATCATTTCTTTCAGTGGAAGGAGCATGCACATTGATGAGATCAAAGGTTCATCAAAGTATAAATAAGATAGAAAGGCATCTGGTGTGGGATGACTGGAATGGCCTTAAGATCTTGACAGCATTGTAATCATTTGAAGGCACTTTGAATGTTTGCTGGAGAAGGAAAACCAGAGAAGGGACATGAATACCTATCTGAAAGTATTGGAAGAGTTCACATATTGAAAGGGTATTTTATTTGTTTTGCTCTGGTTAAAAAAGCAGGACTATGAGTAGTTGGTGGAAATTACAAAGTGGCAAATTTGCCCTTATTCTGGGGAAATTTTTCTTAATAATTAGAGCTATCTAAAATGTAGAATGAATTGTATTGGTCAATAAGAAGTTGCTAATCCCTGTAGGCCTTCAAGATAAATTTGGATGACCACTTTGGGATGTTATGAGACACATGATTCTGTCAGATACAATTTGGACTAAATAGCCTCTGAGGTCTCTTCTACCTCTAAGATTCTATTGTACCTTATAGAACAAATGAGCTTCTATATTAATCACCATTTTAATTGTCTTACTGCTTTTTAAAAATTATAATTACTCCATACCTTGCGATGTGTACAGGTTTTGTTTGAGGTGCCATTGAGAAATATGTAGTTTTTCTAATGTCATTGAAAATCCATGACTCTTCTAAATATTGCAAGTTTCTTATTGAACATTTCCCTTTTTTGTTTAATCTTTGTTAGATTTGTCCAGCTCAGAATATGAATGTTGAAATTTCCTGCAATTATTGTGTTGCTGTAGGTTTCCTTTTATGAATTTAGGGGCCAAGGGAAATAACATAAGCATCATTAAACACCTTTGATATGCCAGGCTCTGTGCTTAGCATTTTACAGACATTATTTAATTTTTTTCCTCACAAGTCTGTGAGGCGGGTCCTATCATGAGCTGCACTTTACAATTGTGGACACTGAGTTTGAGTTGCCCGGCTCAGAAGGGTCAGAGGCTGAGTTTGACCTGGGTCTTCTGACTCCAGGCCCAGTGCTCTGCTACCTCACCTGCCTGCTCTCTGTTGGTGCATATGTGTCTATTAAGGATACTGGTTCCTGTGAGTGTAAGATAGAATTCCTGTTTTTCTTGATGCTGTGAAGTTTTAGTCTCCTTTTTCCTTAGGATTCACTTGATGCATAATACATTTTGCTTCAGTCTCTCATTTTCAATCTATATATGTATTTGCATTTCGATTTGTTTCTTGCAACCACAAGTTGTAGCATTTGTTCACCACTGGCTGTGGACCCTGGGCAAATCACACTAACTCTCAGGGCTATATAGGCAAGTCCTGAAGGCTACAGCATAGAAGGGGATCCTTGTATACCTCTTGCCCAAAGGACCCACAACTGTGTTTTAAGTTAGTCTCCCTGGGTCAAAATGAGATCTTATTGTCCTTAGTCTATCTCATAACATCTGGCTCACATTAACCCTGGGATATGTGTGGTGTTGGGGGAAGGAACTCAGGTTGCCCTGAGATTGCCTCCAGCAACGCTAAATGATTGTTTTACTAGTATCACTGAAGCCTATAGCTCCCATAGCACTGTATCATCAGATCATAGATCTAGAGGTGGAGAGGTCCTCCTCCAGGATTGTCTTGTACAACCTTCTAAATTGTAGAGATGAGGGACCTGAGACTCAAGAAATTAAAATGACTTGTCCTCTGTCACTCAGGCTGTGAATATCAAAGGCAGATTTAGAAACCAAGTTCCCTGACAATGGAACCTGTGCTGTCTTCACTCTCCCATGTCTCCTTCACCAAATGAGGTTTGGTCCCTGGGTGAGCACACACATACCTGGTGTTTCAGGGGTCAGTGACCTTCAAGGATGTGGCCGTGGACTTCTCCTGGGAGGAGTGGGGGCACCTGGACCCTGCCCAGAAGGAGCTGTACCGGGAGGTGATGCTAGAGAACTACCGGAACCTGGTCTGCCTGGGTAAGTTCCACAGGTCCCTCCTGATTCTTTCCCTGAGAGGAACATTTCCTTGGGGAAATGTTGTTTGGTGGCTTGAATGGCAAGTTAGTTTAATTTAACGGGAAAAACTCAAAAGTTTTTAACTCTTTTATGTCACCTCTTTCCAAATGGAAAATTTTTCAGCAATTCAAGAAGCATTGATTAATTCCCCATTTTGGTACAAGATACTTTGCTGGATGGGCACTGAGGACAAATAGACTTAATAGTTCCTGCTCTCAAATAGATTCCAGTCTTTGGGAGAGCTTGCTTGTGATGTGATGTCTAGAAGAACCTGGACACTCCTGAGATTGTGCTTTCCCTAAAGTTCAAACTTGTACCATGAATTCTCAGTGCCCCAAAACATGAAATTTTGTATCCTCTTAGGGACTAGTTCGAGTGAACTGAGGAGCACAGTACAGTTCATTCTTCAGAAGACTTTGACTTATCTCCCTTATTGGGGTACCCACTTTTCCCTGAAAGGGACAGGAGGATAGGAATGAATTCTGAGTTGACTCTGTCAACAGCCCTTTCATTTCCAATGAATAGGACTGGCAGCTTCAAAACCAGATGTGATCTATCAGCTGGAGCGAGGTGAAACACCCTGGATGACAGATGACTCTCCAAGTACGTGAGTAAACACAAGAGATGGATGTGTCACAGTGCCCCATTGTTACATTAGAGTTTTCCCAAACTGGAATTGGCTGTCTCTGGGAACACTAAGTTCCTCCTCGTGGGGGCCACATTAGGAGTTATAGCCAGGTCCCGAGTGTTGTCACAGTGTGACTTATGACAAATGTGCATCTAACCTGTTTTAGGCAAATGCAGAGGAGACTTTTTTTTCCCTCATGAGATCCCTTTTGATTTGAAATTCATTGATTCTGAGATAATTGAATCATATATCTGGAGTTGAAAGGAACTTCAGGTGTCATTTAGTCTAATGCCCTTATTCCTCATTTATGAGGAAATTGACCCTTAAGGAGATAAATGTGTGATCTGGCCAAGTTCACAAAGGGAATAAGCCTGAGAGTTGGGATTTCAACCCAGATATTCAAACCCAAGGAAGCTTTTCATTCCTTTATACTGTTTTTCTAAGACATTAGAATAAAATTAACAATTAATTTTTATTCCTTAAAATATACTTACTGTCTATAGAAGCCCAGGTCTCTCCACAAGGAAATGAAAGAGAAAAACCTCAGAGGAGAATCTGAGGACAAAGAAAGATTACTTAGCTCTGTTCTTCCTTTTGGTGCTTTCCTCAGACTCAGGAATATGTTTATTGGAAATAAGGAGTATATAGAATCATATTATCTTAATTTTGCCTGGAAACTGAAGGGCAATTCAGACTGACTCATGCCTCCCAATAAATTCAGGAATCTTTTCAATATTATCTGTAATTGATGATTCTTCAACCTTATTTCAATATTTATCTATAGTCCAGTTCCTAGGTAGATCCATTGGGATGGAAGAGAAGACTTAACCTCCAGTTTTGTTTCTACCAGTCATTAGTTATGTGACCTTAGGCAAGACTCCAAGTCACTCTGAGCTTCAGTTTCTTAATTATAAACTGTAATAACTGACCTATCTCACAAGGTGATTGTGAGAATTAGTATGAATGGTGAGTATATAAATTTTATAATAATTATACATATATTTATATAAATATATACATACATTTATATAAATAAATATCATATAAGGTGGCATTCTTTGTTCCAGCTGGTTGAGGTTAAACCATTGGTTTTATTTTCCTAGGGGAGATAGAAGAAAGATCTAAGTGTAAGGCAGTGAATATTTGATGATATTTATGCTTTTCTCTTTCTTTCAGATTGGAAGACTAGTTATGCTTTTTTTTTTCCTTCCTTTCAGATTGGAAGAGTAAGCCTGAAACCAAGGAATTAGTTCAAAAGCTGGATATTTCTGTAGAATCATCATCTCAGAAAAGATTCACAAGATGGCATGACTCCTTGGTCTACAACTTCAAAGAGACCTGGGGATATGATACACAGTTAAAGAGGCAGCAGAGCAATGATGAAACACATTCTCAGCCAGGAAAAATCATCCAAAGGAAAACTAGTAAAGGACAGGAACAAGAATGTAACCCCTATGGCAGAAACTTCAGTCTTGGGCCAGTCATTTTTCCACAGCAAAGAGTGTGTGTAAGAAAGGGTTTCCAAGATTATCATACAGACAAAGAAAAAATCAATTTATATTCAGACCTAAATTCATGTAATAGAATCTGTTCTAAGAAAATATTTTCTAAGAATAATGAATTTAGGAAATCATTCAGTTCTAAATTAGATTTTATTGAATATCATAGACTATATCCTGCAGAACAAACATATGAATATGATGACTGTGCAAAAGGCTTTAGTAGCAACTCATCCAGTAATTCCCATCAGGTAGCTCATGTTGGAGAGAAATCCTATATTTGTAATGAATGTGGGAAAGCTTTTTTTCTGGGCATACACCTAATTGAACATAAGAGAATTCATACTGGGGAGAAACCTTATGCATGTAATGAATGTGGAAAGGTTTTCCGCCTCAACACACAACTTACTCGACATCAGACAATTCATACTGGGGAGAAACCTTACGAATGCAGTGAATGTGGAAAAGTCTTCCGCCAGAGTGCCCATCTTATTCGTCATCAGACAATTCATACTGGGGAGAAACCATATGAATGTAATGAATGTGGCAAGGTTTTCCGCTTGAGTGCACATCTTACTTGCCATCAGACAATTCATACTGGAGAGAAACCTTATGAATGCAATGAATGTGGAAAGTCTTTCCGGGAGAAGAAAGGTCTAATCTATCACCAGAGGGTTCACACTGGAGAGAAACCTTACATCTGTCCTGAATGTGGGAAGGCCTTCCGCCAGAGGACAGGACTAAGTTATCACCAGAAAGTTCACACTGGAGAGAAACCTTATGAATGTCATGAATGTGGTAAAGCCTTTCGTCAGAGAACAGGGCTAAGTTATCACCGGAGAGTTCACACTGGAGAGAAACATTATGAATGTCGTGAGTGTGGGAAGGCCTTCTGGCAGAGCTCACAGCTTACCCAACACCAGAGAATTCACACTGGAGAAAAGCCATTTGAATGTCATGAATGTGGAAAAGCCTTCCGTCTGATCGCACAGCTCAACCAACACCAGAGAGTTCACACTGGAGAGAAACCTTATGAATGTCATGAATGTGGGAAAGCTTTCTGGCAGAATGCAGAACTAATTTATCATCAGAGAATTCATACTGGAGAAAAACCTTATAAATGTAATGAATGTGGGAAGGCCTTCCGCTTGAGTGAACAGCTTTCCCGACATCAGAGGATTCATACTGGGGAAAAACCTTATGAATGTAATGAATGTGGGAAGGCATTTCGTGTGAGTGGAAAGCTTACCCAACACCAGAGAATACATAATGGAGAGAAACCCTATAAATGTCATGAATGTGGTAAGGCCTTCTGCCAGAGCTCAGAACTTACTCGACATCAGAAAATACACACTGGAGAGAAACCTTATGAATGTCTTGATTGTGGAAAAGCTTTCCGACAGAGTGCAGAACTTACATTGCATCAAAGAAATCATACTGGGGAGAAACCATATGAATGTAATGAGTGTGGGAAGGCCTTCACCACCAGTTCAGCTCTTACTTATCATCAAAGAATTCATACTGGAGAGAAACCATATGAATGTCATGAATGTGGGAAAGCATTTTCCCGACGGGCATTGCTTAGTCAACATTTGAGAATGCATACTGGTGACAAACCTTATAAATGTCTTGAATGTGGAAAGGCCTTCCCCCAAAGGGTAGAACTTATTCGACACCATAGAATTCATGCTGGGGAGAAACCTTATGAGTGTTGTGCCTGTGGGAAGACCTTCTGGGAGAGTGCAGAATTAATTTATCATCAGAGAATTCATACTGGAGAGAAGCCTTATGCATGTAATGAATGTGAGAAGGCCTTTCGGGTGAGAACACAGCTTACTCGACACCAGAGAATTCATACTGGAGCCAAACCATATGCATGTAATGAATGTGGGAAGGCCTTTCGAGTGAGAACACAGCTTACTCGACATCTGAGAATTCATACCGGAGCCAAACCTTATAAATGTATTGAATGTGGGAAGGCCTATAGACAGAGAGCAGATCTTACTAGACATCAGAAAACTCATACTGAAGAGAAAACTTATGAATATAATGAATAATGGTAAATATCTAGATTTCATACTAGAGTAAGAAACTTTATCAATATAATCAGTGTGCAAAGAACTTCAATCAGGAACCAAAGCTTATTAAACTTGAGTGAATTTTTACTAGATAGAAAAAGCCTTATGAATTTGTGGATAGGCATCCTTTTAGAATATGGGATTAATCAACATCTGAGAAGTCATATGGGGAGTATGAATATAACAAATGTAGAAGGTATTTTTTTTAAGGTTTTTATCTTCAGGTATCCTGTGAGTTCTTTCACAAAATATTGAATGTAATTAAACGTGGAAAAAATCTTTTAAAATTAATATCTTCTATTGTGATTTCATAGTTTTCATTTTATATTTTATTAATTTAATTTTCCTCCCTCTCATCTGGTGTTGTAAGTTTATCAATTTTATTAGTTGGGATTTTTTTTAAGAACCAGTTTTTAGTTTTATCAGTTCTATAGTTTTGAGTTTTTATTTCTGAATCTATGTTCTTTTCAAAATTATCTTTTTATTTATTTTTCATTTATTCATTTTCTTATTTTATTAATTGCATATTCAATTCACTAATACTTTTTTACAATTTTTTTTTTTTAGTTTTTACAAGGCAATGGGGTTAAGTGGCTTGCCCAAGGCCACACAGCTAGGTCATTATTAAGTGAGATCAGATTTGAACTCAGATACTCCTGACTCCAAGGCCAGTGTGCTATCCGTTGTGCCACCTAGCCACCCCCTACAATTTTTTTTTTTGATGTATGTTGTCAGGGTTGTAATTTTTCCTCCAAGGACTACTTTAACTGCCTCCCCAAAATGGTGGTATTTTGTCTTACTGATATTTTCTTTCATATTCTCTTTACTGTGATTCATCCTTTCACCCACTTGTTATTTGAGATATCATTAAGTGTTCACTTAGGTCCATTTCTTTTGTTTTAATCTCTGTATTAGTTATTCTTTTTTAATCTGTTTTGGCCCATGAGGTAGCATTTGGTATCTGTTTTTTTTTCCATTTTTCATTTTTCTGTACCCTGGTTTGTGGTCTGGTTTTTATAAAGATATCTTGTGATTTTTGAGAGATGTGTATGTGTGTATTGTGTTTCCATTCAGGAAACAGCCTTTGAGATCTAAGTTGTTCAACAGTTCAATTCAATATTTTTCCTTTTGCCTGTTGTTTCTGATTAATTGATTTGAACTCAGATTCTCCTGACCTCAGACCCTGTGCTCTCACCACTACTCCACTGGCTGTTCCCACAGCATTTTGTAAGTCAATGGGGTTAAATGACTTGCCAGGGTCACACAGCTAAGCAATTATTAAGTGTCTGATTCTGGATTTGAATTCAGGTCCTCCAGACTCCAGGGCTACCCAGCTGCTTCTGTTTCTGTTAATTTTAACTAGTTTTTGACACATTGCTTGGCACATAGTAAATGTATAAAAGTTTTGGGTTTTTTTTTTTACAGTTTTTTTCAAGTCAATGGGGTTAAGTGGCTTGCCCAAGGCCACACAGCTAGGTAATTATTAAGTGTCTGAGGCCGGATTTGAACTCAGGTATTCCTGACTCCAGGGCCAGTGCTCTATCCACTGCACCACTGAGCCACCCCTAAAAGTTTTTTCATTTATACAGATGACAGTCAGTGGATGAAATAAGAGAAGTAATTTTTTCATCAGGGTATACTATAGAGCACACAGACCAGAGGTTCAGGTAATTTTTTGTCATAGTTTCTTTTAATAATCTAATTAACCCTATGGTTTCTTTTTTTTCTTTAGGTTTTTTTTTGCAAGGCAGATGGGGTTAAGTGGCTTGCCCAAGGCCACACAGCTAGGTAATTATTAAGTATCTGAGGCAGGATTTGAACTCAGGTACTACTGACCCCAGGGCTGGTGCCCGCCCTATCCACTGCGCCACCTAGTTGCCCCAACCCTATGGTTTCTTGTTCAGAATGTTTTTTAATACATAAAGTTTCAAAGAAAACACTGAAGCACAGGTATCAAAATATTTTTAAAGTTAATTCACTGAATCTATATTTAGGTAGAAAAAAATCCCAACTATTGTGCAGTCTAAACATTTGAAGCCTACATTAGAGCTCATAGAAAAAGGATAAAATATACAAGTTCCACATAGGTAAGATTATATATGTGATAAGTAGTTTCAATTATCCAGATACTGGCTAGAACTCTTTCTACCAACAGCAAAGAAGCCTATAACTTACTGACCCACTTTAATAACAATTTTGTTCTTCAAAAAATATTAGTGTTTATCATCAAGAAGAAGTTGGTAATGGGGGCAGAAATGATGGGGATTTTGGCCCGAAAGTGACCGTTCTTTCCTGAACTTGCTCCTAGTGTTGGATTGCAAATTGTGAGCTAGAATTGGAGGCTGTATTCCTGATTTTTACAAATAAGGAAATTGAGGCTAGGAAAGGAAATGTGATTGGCCCAAAATCATACATCTAGAAACATCAGAGAGGAGGTTGAGAGAGAAGAGAAAGTGAGTCATTCTCTGACTTGGATCCTGGACATTAGGATAACATTTCAAAGGGTTGAAAGGAAGGATATGTGGTGTCTCATTGTCTGTAATTCTACAAGGAAAGTTAACTTTGGAAAAGACTGATCAACTCAAGAATGAGATCTCCGGGGGTGGCATAGTGGATAGAGCACCAGCCCTGGAATCAGGAGTACCTGAGTTCAAATCCAGTCTCAGACACATAATTACCTAGCTGTTTGGCCTTGGGCAGGCCACTTAACCACATAGCCTTGCAAAAACTAAATAAAAGGGGTGGCTAGGTGGTGCAGTGGATTAAGCACTGGCCCTGGAGTCAGGAGTACCTGAGTTCAAATCTGGTCTCAGACACTTAATATTTACCAAGCTGTGTGGCCTTGGGCAAGCCACTTAACCCCATTTGCCTTGCAAAAAACTAAAAAAAAAAAAAAAAAGATCTCCAAAGACATAAAAGGGCAACAATTCTCATAAAGAAAAGCAGGAGTTATTAGGAAGTCATTAATGTTTTCAGAACTTCATACTTTAGATTTTTCAGATATGTACATTAGTTGTAAGCAGGGGCAGGTAATGAGACACAGGCCACAAAAAGCATGGTATGGTCTAGGAAGGGTCATTTCTAGAGTACAATAATTGAGGATAAGGTAAACCTGGTGAGAAAAACAGGCTATCAGTATTTATTAAGGACTTACAAAATGCTGTGGGAACAGCCAGGTGGAGCAGTGGTGAGAGCATAGGGTCAAAGGTCAGGAGAATCTGAGTTCAAATCTGCCATCAGACACTAAACACTAATTGTGTGACAAGTCACTGGGCAAGTCACAACTTCTTTATGCCTCAATTCTTCATCTGTAAAATGGGAAAACCAGAGAAGAAAATGGTAAACCACTGAAGTATCTTTACCAAGAAAAACCTGTGAATAAATTCGTATGGTCATGAAGAGTTGGAAGCAACTAAATAAAATATATACTAGTCACTGCTAAAAACTGAAGATAGAAAGGTAAAACATTGGTTCTTGCCCTCAAAGACCACACAGTCTGATGGGGAAACAAAATGCAAACAACTAGGTCCAAAAAAAAAATGCTATGTAAATCAAGTAAACTGGAGATAAATCTCAGAAGGAAGGCATTACCCTTAAGGAGGGTCAGGAAAGACTTCTTGTGGAAGGTGAAGGTTGAGGTGAGACTGGAAGAAAGCAGGAATAGGAACAATAAGGAAGATGTAAATTCTCAGAAAGGATTAAATACAAATGACCATTGAGGAAGGAGCATTCTCATCTGCTTGGTCCTTGGATTGGAAAGATCAGAACACAAAGGGCTTTAGGGGGAGAGCACCTATCAGTCTGAGGAATTGAGTTCACCCAGATTCTTTATTAGGGTCCATAATATTATGTCCTTCATTTTGGAAGTAGATCACGAGATCAGGGAGGTGATGCCATGACAAGCACATGAATTGGAGCTGAGTGAGGGGGCCTATGCTAATTCACAAGCCTCACTTTCTCCTCCAGAGCCGAGTCCAGAAGCCAGATCTTAAACAGGGTGACTGGAGATGGTCCTGAATGTGAAGCAATCAGGATTAAGTGACTTGCCTAAAGTCACACATTGAGTCAAGTGTCTGAGGCTAGATACAAACTCCCATCCTCCTGGATACAAGGCCAGTGCTTTATCTGTTGTGCCACCCACTAATAGGTCTGATTAATTGCTGAGTCAACCAGTGAAAGTTGAAAGACGGGTGGCTAGGTGGTGCAGTGGATAAAGCACCGGCCTTGGAGTCAGGAGCACCTGGGTTCAAATCCGCTCTCAGACATTTAGTAATTACCTAGCTGTGTGGCCTGGGGCAAGTCACTTAACCCCATTTGCCTTGCAAAAACCTAACCCCCCCCCCCCCAAAAAAAAAGGAAGTTGAAAGACTTAGAAGATGCTATGGAATTAGAGAAAGACAAATGTCTGGTTTTCAAAAACAACATAAGAAATGTAACCTGAAAATCTTTTTAATTTATTTAAGGCAATGGGGTTAAGTAAGTTGCCCCAGGTCACACAGCTAGGTAATTGTTAAAGGTCTGAGGTCAAATTTGAACTCAGGTCCTCCTGACTCCAGGGCTGGTGTTTTATCCACTATGTTACATAGTTGCCCCCAAGGACCTATAAGATTGAGTAAATCATTAAAAAAAATTTCCTACTTAATCATTTTTCATATCCTATTTGTATTATTGTTTTTCATGGAAAAGCTCTTCAGTTTCATGTAATCAAAATCATCTTTTTTCCCCCCTTTTATAATTACCACCATTTCATGTATGATTAGAAATTCTCCTTGCTGTATCTATGAAAGATAACTAATGTTTCTTTTTAATTTTTTGTGGTATGATCTTTAACAGTCAGGTTACGTTTCCATTTTGAATTTTTCTAAAATAGTCATCTAAAACTAATTTCTACTAGAGTACTCTCCAGTTTTCACAGCAATTCTTGTCAAACAAGGACTTCTTTCCTAAGCATTTTATATTTTGGTATTACTGAGTTAGATCACTTTTGATTTTTCCTTGTCTAGCCTGTTGTACTGTTCAATTTCTGAGGTTTTTTAAAATAATATTAACAAATTTGATTATAGTCTCATGTTCTTCCTACTATTGTGGAAAAGCTGAAAAGGTATAAATATATATACTTGTTCCAAACACACACACACACACACACACGAGATGAGGGGAATATAATGATGCAGCATTTTTCCTGAATAAGATTTGGGGATTTTGGTGGACTATATGTATCAAAAGTGGCAACAATCAAAAGAATGAGATTTTTTGACAACATTAAAAAAAAGAGTAGCTTCTGGAAGCAATTAATGATCCTATTGTCCTTTGCTCAGATCAGTCCCTATTTGGATTTTTTCTGGGAATTTATGTTTACAGAACTGGAGAATTGGAAAGAAACTTAGCAGCCATCTCCCCGACTTCAACCCATCTAAACAAGGAATCTCCACTTGAACATGACTGGTGAGTCATGCCCCAGATTCTGCTCAAAGACCTGGAAGGAGCAAAGGGGAGCCCTCTGACTCTCAAGGCAGTCCCTGCCAGCTTTGGACAAATGCCATTGGAGGAATGCTCTTGATGTCTCTCCTAAACTGAGGTAATGATTCTGCAGCCAAATAGAAGTGCTTGTCTCATCAAACAGCACTTTGGCTACTAAGCAAATAATGAGTTAGAAGGGGAGAGGCCATTGCAGGAGTCCACGCAAGAGAAGAGCCCGAACCAGGTTGGTGACAACAGTAGAGATGTGGAGGTGGACAGTATAAGATTGGAGTGGGGCATTGTGCTAATTGCATTACAATGACAAGTCTGGAGAAGAATGGAGAGAAGGGCTGGATCTCTTAGCCAGACATGTCTTCTCCCATCCCCAGAAGAAGGCAATGTCCTTGAAGGCAGAATCAGCTTTATTTGAGTCCTCCGTGGTACCTTGTTGAATGGAATGGAATGAACAGCAGGTGTAATTCAGGGGAGCTCCATCTTAAATTGCCTCTCCCACAAAGACTTTGGATTTTGTCACTGGGAAGTGGGGTGAGGAGGGGCTTGACAGCTCAAGGCTTGAACCACCTTCTCACTCTGTTCTTATCTTCCCCATTCCTGTAGTTGTGATTTTGTTTAAAATAGAAATGTTTTAATTAAATTAGAAAAATTGGTGATAAAAATTACTTTATGTGGAAGGAATGAATATAAATATCCAAGAAAACTAATTCAATTAAATATATATTCAAGCACCTACTAGGTACTATGGATAAAAAGCCAAGGACATAACAGCCCTTAAGAGTGTGAATTCTATTGAGGGAGGGCCACATAAACATAAATAATATAAAACAAGCAATTTCTTAGCATTCGATGGTGAGCTGGTGAAAACTAATAATAGGGCAAGGTCTCCTGGAAGAAATGGAGCATGAGATTCCAAGAGGAAGAGATAGGGGCGGCTAGGTGGTGCAGTGGATAGAGCACTGGCCCTGGAGTCAGGAGGACCTGAGTTCAAATCCAGCCTCAGACACTTGATAATTACCTAGCTGTGTGGCCTTGGGCAAGCCACTTAACCCCACTGCCTTGCAAAAATACCTTTAAAAAAAAAAAAAGAAAACAACCAAGAGGAAGAGATGAGAGAGCATTGCAGGCATGGTGACTATTCTATCCAAGGGTTCCCCAGGCAGTCTGGAAAGACCAGATTGTCAAGGCACTTGATGCCAAACAGAGCTCCATTATTCAAGAAGGGGAATAAAGAATGCAATGAAAGTTTGGATACCTTTTCCATTATTCTTCTCTTGTCCTTTGACTTGATTTTTCAATGCTTTGGGGAATCACTTTTTTCTTTTCAGTTAATGAAATAAAACCAAATTAGCTCCCACTACAAAGTAAAATATAGGTATCTAAAAGTATAAGAGTTTTAGCAAAGACTTATGAGTTAAATAGTTTTAAAAATATTATAATATAGATATAATCAAATTTATTTTGCAACTGCTTAAATTTTTTAAAATGGAAAGCATTGCATAAAATTTGAGAGCTCCCTCTAATTTTCTATTAGGATTTTGTTTATGTGTTCTTTATCATTCCTTCCCCTCCCTTACATGTTATAAATTGTGTACAGTTCTGCCAGGTCTTGTTGTCTGGATATTTTCATAAAACTTTTTTTTACACATTTATTTATATAACCCCAGCTCAGGTCCAAAGAGTATGGATATTGTTACCCTAAAGGAGAGTAGTAAAACTTGAAGGGCCTGCCAGCTTAGCTATCATTCAACAAGGAGTCTGTCAGAAAGTTTATCACCTTTGAGAACACCTGGAGAAGATAACCTGAGGAGAATTCTGGTTATGTTTTAACAGTCATCCTGAGGGGACTGAATTGTTGCCCTGTGCTTCCTGCAGTGAGAAGCCAGAAGTATCTTCATATTGTTCTACTCTGGCTAGGATCTTTCTTACAGCTGATATGGTGTTGATCTATTTCAATTTGTTTATCTGCCACATTTAATAAATGACATAGCCAAGGGTATGGATGTGTAGATCTAATAAGCCTATGAGACTTTCTATAGGTGGCTGCTGAAAGAAGAGAGAAGACTTATGGAGAGAGAGATCTCACTGGGGCTTGGAGCTAATTAATTAATGAGAGAGTTTCTATATTTGTGGTCCTTTTCTGAGGGAACATCAGAATATATTCCATGGGTGCTTTGGGACCTGATGAAAGGGCTGTAAGGAGATAATGAATCTAGAAGTAGCTGCGTTAGGCTGTGATGTTTCGAACTCCTGAGATGGGCTGCTCTTGCCTTGTACCATTAAAATAGCATCTCATCTATGGGATCACCACATGTGTATTAGCAGGAGAAGCACTTCTTAGGTCCTGCTCTACTGGGCTTACATGAAGCACCCATGGGTGCTTCCATATGGGGCTTTAAAATATTCCTATTCCTAGTCCATTTTTAAAAATGAGTCTTTCTTAAGCACATGCTCTTTCATCTGTAGGCTGACAATGCCAGATGCCTGGTGGTGGTGCAGTTAGTTATTGGAGGGAACCTTATGTGGGATGAGATGGTCATTGTGGTAAGGAGGTCTGACCCAGTCATGTCCTACCTGTTGGTTGGGTGTATACTGCATGTTTCATGTGTAAGAGACTATCGTGGATATGCCAAATACAATTTCATTTTTTTCACTACTTACCAAACAAAGGATGCCGTGTTTATAGTTTGTTGCAAAGTAATGGAAATTGAGACATATAGATGTCTAAATACTAGAATGTGGTTCTGATTGTAAAAAATAAAGACATTATGACATTATTGAATTATCATTTATTATCATTATTATTATAAGCTAGTATTTATAGAAGACATTAAAATTAACAAAGAGTTTCACACACTTGAACTTCACAACAGTTCTGGGAAGGAAATGAAGGGAGGGAAGGAGGCAGAAGGGAAAAAAAAGAAGAATTTATGAATTATGTGCCATTTCCTCAGGTCCGGTGCTAAGCCAAAAAACCAGTGCCTACCCTCATAGAGCTTACATTTTAATGGGGGAAGATTAAAAAGTTG
Source organism: Macrotis lagotis (assembly GCF_037893015.1). Classification (NCBI taxonomy): domain Eukaryota; kingdom Metazoa; phylum Chordata; class Mammalia; order Peramelemorphia; family Peramelidae; genus Macrotis; species Macrotis lagotis. The sequence goes on from NC_133666.1 coordinate 702,653,398, forward strand.
GGGAGTGGAATGAAGGGACCTGTGGTGAATGGTTTTGAAATTCAAAAACGGCAAGGAAAGGAATGAAGCAAGGTTGCCCTGGGATCCTGTCCAAAATGGAGATCCCAGGAGGAGTTTTCCATTGGGAGAAGGGGACTGGGTCTTGTGGAGGGATGTTTTGTGATGAGAAAGCTATGAAAGCAGTAAGATGTTCCAGGGCTAAGAGATTGCAGAGGAGATAAAAAGGGATAACTGAATTCCCAAATCTGGCTGATGATTGCACAATTATTGTTGCAGAGCAAAATTTCCCATTCTTTTTTTTTTTAAGGTTTTTGCAAGGCAAATGGGGTTAAGTGGCTTGCCCAAGGCCACACAGCTAGGTCATTATTAAGTGTCTGAGGCTGGATTTGAACTCAGGTACTCCTGACTCCAGGGCCGGTGCTTTATCCACTGTGCCACCTAGCCGCCCCTTTTCCCATTCTTTCTTACCTAAATATCCCCTCTAACAGAAAAATTAAATCATAATTCCTATCTGAACATGTAGCTGTCAGTGGGTGTCAGAGTCACACACCTAACCTATCTGGCTATCACATCCAATTGACCTAAAACTTCTTTTTCAGATTTGCTTAGTTACTGTAAAATCCAGGACATAAAAGGAAAATTCCTTTATAGATATAATTTTTCAATGTCAGTGTCCAGGCAGAGGTCATGTGGGTAGTCAAATGTCTTATCCCTGTCACTTGAAGTCACCAGGCCATTGGCTTCCTTGTCTCCAAGAACACATTGGCCCAGTAACACTTCCTTTTTGCTAATGATTATGAGACATAAAAAGAGAAAAGTGATTCAAAGTCCTATGACCTCGCATAATAATTTGCCTAATTAAAACTTTGAATGAGTTCAATTCACCAAATTCCCAATTATAGTTTTAATGGGGTCCCAATGAATGCACCCCCTATCTAGAGCTCTGAGTGTCCTTCCTCGGTCCTTGATAAAATAAGGAAATCTAACTATGTCTTCCCCTACAATGCCTCATTTTCTTCCTCTTATTAAAGGCCTCTGAACTCCAGACCCACATCCTTTGTCTGAAGTCCTATCTGTTCTAGATCTATATAAAGATGTTACAGCAAATTCCCCTTGGCTAGAGACCCCTCCTTCTAGCCTGTTGTACTTTACAACAAATAAACACCTCCTTTGCCTGGGACGTTATCATCTCATAAATTCTCACATAATAATCAGCTAAATATTGTCACCGAAAAATCTCACATCATCTTTCTTGGGTTTTTCTGTCTCATATAAGTGCTTTTACTTCAAAGCATACAACCAATTTGGGGATCTATATATATCCAAAACAGTCCCAATTTACATATATAGCAAGAAACTTCTATACAGAAACTTGATTAGCTACTAGTCATCTTTAATACACAAATTATAACTTTCAGAATTCTTTAAAACCATTAGAACATGTTTGGTGACGTTATATTTCCAACATGTATTATTAATTCCAATATAACAAAACAGAAATAAGAATACCACATGAATTACTAGATTGTACAAAACAATACTTCCATTATTACATTATGCATGAACCCATAGATCCATCCCAAAGGGGTGGGTCATAATTTTTGATGTCTCCCTTATTACCCCTTCAAAGTAATCACATGTTGATTTCAGTTTAACATTGCAGTATTCAAATAGTTTATATGTTCATAAGAGATAATTAAATATTGTAAATATAACCTCTGCAATTACAAAAGAATATCACACAGCTGATAAATACATCTTACTCAGGCAGCTAGGTGGCACAGTGGATAGAGCACTGGCCCTGGAGTCAGGATCACCTGAGTTCAAATCCAGCCTCAGACACTTAATAATGACCTAGCTGTGTGGCCTTGGACAAGCCACTTAACCCCATTGCCTTGCAAAAAAAAATACGTCTTACTCATCATTAAGTTATCTTATAGTGGAACCACACAATTGCTAATTGTTTAATCCTGTCAGAGCCCCCCCATCAGCTGTCTGCAGTTACCATGAGAGCAATCGACATTCTTGACGTCTTTAAAATTAAACATCTATTATTAATTTCCATTAAACATAAGGTTCTTATTTAAACATCTCATTCCCCTTAGAACAAGAGCAAAATGAATATTCCACTATCTTTATACTTTTGTCTTCCAGACTTCCTTACCCCAATCCTCCAAGAATCCAATCTCATACGTAGGATACATTTCAAACCCTGATGCAATTCTTATTCATGCTAGAAATGCTAGGCACTGTTCACACATTTTCTTATTTTCAAATAACAGATGGTAAGTAGATTTTACTCTTAGTCATATATATATATATATATATATATATATATATATATGCATATATATATATATACACATGTGTGTATGTATGTATGTATGTATATATATATATATTCCCTTCCATAAACATATGGTAAGACAAAATTATTAAAGACTTTCCTCTTTCATCAACAAAAGACCTTGTGAGATTGTTGACAACGTATTATCTATATCAATTTAACATCAAAACAAATCAGATCTCAGAATTTAGTAGAGTGGTTCTCTTTCCCCAAAGAAATAATTACTCATTTATTATTTTTTTTAGTTTTTTTTTTTGCAAGGCAAATGGGGTTAAGTGGCTTGCCCAAGGCCACACAGCTAGGTCATTATTAAGTGTCTGAGCCGAATTTGAACCCAGGTCCTCCTGACTCCAGGGCCGGTGCTTTATCCACTGCGCCACCTAGCTGCCCCAATAATTACTAATTTAAATAATTAACTAATATAACAGTTTTTTCCTTTTTTTTTTCAGCACAAGGGTTAGATCTTTTCCATCAAAAGCTTTCCAGGCCCCCCTCCCACCCCTTATTTTTAAAAGCATCTTAAGGGCAGGAAATACCAAAAAATAAAAAAAGGATCTATTACGTATTTTCCAAAGCTTCATCCAAAAATAATACAATTATTATCATTATTAGGATTAACATTGAAATGAACTGGAGAATTAATAGGCCCTCTCCAAAAATGCCCTTCACAACTCTTTCCTCTCCTGTGCTTTCTCTTTCCCAAAAGAAATCAGTAAATATCCCTAATATAATTATATACTTTTCCTCTTAGTAACACAATAACATTTTCCTTTAACTCAAAGGTGTTTCAATAGTTTAAAATCCCGAACGACTTTAACAATTCAGGCTATTTCATTCCTCCCATTCTGTACACATTTTGTCCCCTTTTTTAAAATCCTGTGTGCTTGGGGCAGCTAGGTGGCACAATGGATAGAGCTCCCTGGAGTCAGGAGGACCTGAGTTCAAATCCAACCTCAGACACTTCATAATGACCTAGCTGTGTGGCCTTGGGAAACAACTTCACCCCATTGCCTTGCAAAAACCTAAAAACAAAAATCTTGTGTGCTTTCCAAAACTCCAAGTCAGAACTGGGTCAACCTTTAAAAATGGAGTGAAGGTAAGTAAGCACGTTTAGGCCCCGTGGGCAGAGCAGTGGCATTCATCAAACCCGATTTCCTTTCAGTCAATGTGTCTCTCAGCCCCTGGCTTTTGCATGGTTTCCTTTCCCAATCACACATCACACCTGGGGTGGGGTCTCTTTCCCTTTAAAGCTAAGTCTCCTGTTCCCCTCCCTCCTGTCCCTCCAGCTAGACTCACATTTAGAGTTCAAGTAGCAATCATCCCTCCCATGACTTCTCAGTCTTAATCATCTCCCTTAAAAGTCTTTCTTTTCCTTTCTAAACGCAACCCCACCCCCCAGCTTTCTCTTCAAGAGCCTCCCCCCTCCTCTCCTGGCTCCATTCACCAGCTACTGCTCCTGCCACCTCAGGGGGTGCATCCTCCAGGAGGAAGACACCCCACAGATCCTCCTTCCTCCTCCCCTACCTTCTGGAACTCCCCAGCTCAGCTCCCCCACAGTTGAACCCTTAAGCTGGGCCCCCATCCCAGCAATCACTAACCCAAATCACTTACACAAGGCAGAACACACTCAGCCCGCAAAGGATCACACTCACATGGGACCCCATATGGCTTCCTTCCTTCCTCCCGGCTTCCAGCTTCTAGCAGCTTCAGCCTGCAACTTTCCCCTTGGTGGACTTGGGCTTTGGGGGAAATTCCTGAGAGGGACCCCAAACCCCCTTCCCTCCCTTCAGGGTACCCTGTTATCCCCTGGCCTCTCCTTTGGGACAGATCTCCCGCCTGGAGGACTTCTCATCCAGCCGGGGTGTTTCTGGACATCACCCCACCACCCTGGAGATCGCGCCTTACCTTGGTTCTTACCCCCAGACATTTGAATCATTCCTGCCTGCAAACCCCAGGCCACTCTTTGCAGGAATCTCTGAGATATTTCCCCTGCAGAGAATACCAAGAAATGGGCTTGAAATCAAGCTGTTTTCTGGTGTTCTGGGAAAAATATTGAAAAGATTTCCATTATATCCCGAATGAACCCCTAAAGTGTTATAAATGAATACTTAGTCCGGAGTGATTGAAACAGGTTTTTATCAAGACGTCTTACTAAATGGCACACCTGTCTCAAGGGGAGCGGGGCCCCGAAGCCGGAACTGCTAGGTGTGATATGCACTCCCCCTTCCTTCCAATCATAGACTGGGGCCATGGATCTAATTGATGCATTGGCCCCATATGTTGTCCCCACTCTGTTCATTATCCTAACAAGCAAGAACCTCCGGGTGCAAAGGGCATTACCACACTCTCATTCAAACCCTGCCCAGTTATTTCACCTTTTCCCTCTGTCTAACTCTCTTCTTCCTGCAAACAGGCAATGTTTTATCCTCCCAGACATCTGTGAGGGTCTGGCAATACCCTTGCTCACCCTTGTGAAAGCAAAACACTTGATTCTGTCCCACTTTAGATAGTGGATTTGGATACTAAAACGTCATGAGGCTCACTACTCCGTTGAACACTTAGGACAAATCACCACCTGGGTGCTGTTGATCTCATCACCTCATCAGCCCTGGACGCTTGTAATAGCTGCTGGGGTGTCTGCCTGCTTCAAGTCTCTCCATATTCACTCCAGTGCATCCTCCAGTGCAGACAAGGAAGGGATTTTCCTACAGCCCAGGCCTGACCATGTCATGCAAACACTCATGCAGACACACACACACACACACACACACACAGACATACTCACACACACTCAGTAAACTCCACTGGCTCCTAATTGCCTGCAAATACACGATGTTTGGTATTCAGAGTTTTTGAATCTGCCCCCTTCTACCCTTCCAGTCTTCTTATACTTTACCCCCCCCTCTTCACTCCAGGATTACTGGCCTCTTGGCTATGCCCATCCCTCAGTTCTGGGCATTCTCTCTGATCCCCATGTCTTAGACACTTGCTGTCTCCTCTGATTATCAATCTCACTGACTTCATTCAAGTCAAAACTAAAATCCCAGCTTGATTTTATTCTTGAAAGTTTATTTTCTTTGATGTTAATTACATGCAAAGATAGTTTTCAGCACTCATCTTTTCCACCTTCTCCCTCCCTCCCTCTCTATGATAGCAAGTAATCTATTAAACGTTATTCATGTACAATCACGCCAACATATAAAATTCCAGCTTCTACAGAAAGTCTTCCCCTTGTTCAGCCATTTTTTAGTCATGTTGAATTCTTCCTGATCCCATTTGGGATTTTCTTGGCAAAGACACTAGTGATTTGCCATTTTAGGTGAGGCAACTGAGATTAGACAGGTGAAGTCACTCACCCAGGGTCACACTGTTAGTAAATGTCTGAAAGCCAGTTGTGAATTCAGTCTTCCTGACTCCAGACCTAGGACTCTTTCCACTGTACCATCTGCTGCCCCAAGGCCTTTCCCAACTCTTGTGAATTCTAGGTCTAGCCTTGCCTGTCCTCATTATCTTCTATTTTTATTGTACAGAGCTTGCTTTGTATACATTTGTTTACATATCCTCTTCTCTATTAGATTGGGAACTTCTCAAGGGCAGGGACTGTCTTTTCCCTCTTTTGGTGTTCCCAATGCTTAGCCTGGTCCTGGCACATGTTTATCACCTAACTGACTGATGTGAATGGACTCATCCATACTAGGAATAAAGGGAGAAGGAGCCAACAATTAGCCAAGCCCCAGCAGGAGGATGGCAGGGACTGGCTGGGTTAAATGCCCATCTAACATGTGCATTTGAGTCAGAGCCTGGAACTTTGGAGGAACAATAGGCCACGTCTCCTGGGTGGTCCAGCTCAGTCTAAGTCTAGAACATCTGGAGCTGTGATTGGGCTCCTGTGGCACAGCTGGAGAGATAACCCACAGCAATGACTTGATGGCAGAGAGTTACAGAAAACCTGGATGAGAGATAACCCAGTGAAAAGAATCACCTTCCTCAGGGAGATGGAAGACCAAGTGAGCAGCAAGGTCACCATTAGCAGAAGCCAAAAGGTAGGATTATGGTGTCCTGAAGGGACACTGAGTGATCCATGCAGCTAGCTGAAAGGGAAATTCAGAGATGGTGAGAAATCTGGGGAATCAGCAACAGGAAGCAAAGCCTTGGGGAAAGAGGTGGCTAAAGACCCCTCATCCCCCAAAGAGGAAGCATGATCTCATTATCACATTTTGACATAAGAATATCACTATCAAGATCTGGCCCAAGAGACTTAACTCTTTCCTGTTCCAGAGGTAGCTGGATGTGAAGGACACCCCAGAAGAGAATGATTGGATTGGGATGTGAAAGCATCTAAAAAATGGCTACTCTATCCAAGTTGGACAAAATTTTGCTTTAATCCTAATTCCTTATACTGAAAATGACTAATCCGTAAGCATATGAAACATAAATGTGTATGTACACTGTTCACCAGAGGGAGGGTGAAAGGAAATCATGTAGCTAAAAAATATGCATATGCACATGGGTGAATGTTGAAAATCTTTCCTAACATGTAATTAGAAAAATAAAATAAAATATCAATTTAAAGAAAATAAAAAAATAAAATGATCTGGAGAAGAAACTGGCAAAACTATATCTTTGCCAAGGAAATATCAAAAGTGTTCATGAAGAGTCAAAAAAGTCTGAAAAAGACTATACAACAACTGATCGATTATTGTTTTTAGAAACTTTGGGGGGGGGACACTTGAAAAATCCTTAATTGTTCATCCAATTAGAAAGCAGATTTCCTAATGTTCTATTATTAATTGGCTTTAATGAATTCTTTTTGTTTTATTTCCACCCTTGCTCTCTGGAGTCTGAATAATGATTCCTCATAGGGAGATCCAAACTCAATTAGCCAGCGGCTACCCCAAAGCAATGCCTTGGTCAGTACCCAAAACCCTAAATAGAAAACAAGAGTTCATTTATTTTCACAAAGGGCAATTTATTCATTTTGTCTATTGTAAAATAAAATAAAATAAACCCAATTCAAACTTAAGCCTAATTCCTAATTTCACCAGATCCAGGTCAGGAAAGAGACTGATTTTCTGCAGACGTAATCCCATCACCATTATGAAGTCTTTTTTTTTTTTTTCAAGTTACAATGTTTCCTGGAACATGGTTTCTCAAAGATTCTAATAGGAGAAAAATTCAAAGCATAATAACATACTCTAGATTGAGAACCTGTCTGCCCACGGCCGGGTGTGCTCGCTTCCATTCAGGGCATTTCTGCCTTCTGCGCCCCACTGGCCTCTCCTGCCCCTCGTCCTCATCCCTCCCCTCCCAGCCCCACGGGAAGGGCATCGTGTCTCCTGGGGGAGGGCCCACAGGACAGTGCCCACGGGAGACCCCTCGTGCCTCAGTGCACTCCCCTGGATCCTCTGGGGGGGGGGCTGCAGGTGGAGCGGGGGCGGGGTGGAAGACTGGAGGGGGAGCCCTCAGAGATGAGCAGCCTGGGGGGGCCAGGGTGGAGTTTGGGCGGTGGGGGCAGGGTTTGGAGTGGGCAGAAGGAGGGATCATTACAGTGGAGAAAGGAGGGCGGGGCTCGGGGAGGAGGGGCAGTTGGGGCCCTGGGGGGATCGGAGGATGCTGGGGCCGCCCAGGCGGTGCATTTGGGACCTGGAAGGCCTTCTCAGCTGGACTGCTGGGTGGCAGGAAGCCTTTGCACTGCGCCTGCGCGGCCTTCCCTGGTGGCAGAGCTCTGCCCTCTCTTCCCTGACAGCTGCGATCTCTCCGCCTCCTGGAGCCAGGCCTGTGCTTGCAGTCCCAGGTAGGCCGGAGCCGGAGCCGGAGCCGGAGCCTCCCTCCTTCCCCCCACCTTCCCCCCACCTCCCCGTTTCCTGTCCTGCCCTGGCTCCCTGCCACGGCGTCTCCCTCTCTTCATCTGGCCTCCTTGTGAGTGTCTCCAGGCCCGCTGGGAGCCCCCTGCCCTCCCCAGCCTGGCACTGGGGGAGCCCCCCTTCTTCCCCACCCTCCTAATCATTTCCCAGGCTTCCTCTGTCGCTCCTCAGATTTACCATTGGTAAATGCCACTTTCCCAGACTCCAGACTTAGTCCCTAAGAATGGGGGAATCCTGATTGTTACCTTCCTCTTAGGACCCGGAAGTCTTGTCTCCCTGTCCCCACCTCTTGAGTAGAGATTCAGTTTTTTCTGCCTTCAGACCAGTGCCCTATGAGGGAGGGGAGGGATGAGGACGAGGGGCAGGAGAGGCCATTGGGGCAGAGAAGGCAGAAATGCCCCAGGAGTCCTGCCTTCCTCTCCCCCACCTCAGGATATCACCTTGGACACAGTCCTCAAATCTTTTTCCTGGCCCCCCTTATGTGAAGTCCTGAATTTTGGCCTGTTTTCCCATCAGATCTCAGACCTGTTTCCAGTTTCCAAGGAGAGGTTCTCTCGGGGTACCAGTATCCTCCCTGACTCCTCCTTAAACCGTAGGACTCAGTCACCATCCTGTTTTCCCTTCATTCAATCCATGAGCTCTCCCTTCCGTGAACTCTGTTAGAAGTCTTCTCTCCCAGACCCTCCTCCTACTCCCCTTACCTAATCCCCCTCTTTCCCTGCCTCAGCGTTACTTTTTTGAGTTGATCATTTATTTTTCCAGTTCCATGCTCTGGGAGATTTTCAACATGAGTCTGGAAAAAGTCATGTACATTTCTGTTTAACATATTTACATATGAGTCATTTTGTTTAAGAGGAATTCAAATTAAGGAAAAAGAAAGAAAGTCAGGAGATAGGAAGGAAATGCAAAAGAGAAGTTTTACAAAAAGTGAACATAGTATATATATTCAGATTCTGGGGAGTTCCCTACCCCTTCCTAGTTGTGGATGGCACTGTCCAGGAGAGGCCTCTCAAGGTTGTCCTTGAGATCTGGACTGCTGAGAGGAGCTGTGGCCCTCATAATGGACCAACTCACAGTGTTACTGTTAATGTGTACCAGGTTGTCTTGGTTCCGCTCCCTTTGCTCAGCATCAGTTCACGTCATTCTTTTCCACTTTCTCTAAAGTCCAGCCACTTATAGTTTCATATAGAACAATAGTACTCCATAGCATTCCTTATCCTTAACTTGTTCATCCATTCCCCAATTACTGGACAGTCCTTCAATTTCCAATTCTTTGCCACTGTTAAAATAGTTCCTGCAGTGCTCTCAGGCTCAAATCCCAGACTGAACTTTGTTTCTCAGCCTCAAGTTTCCCCAAGTCATTTTCTTGTGGTTTCATTCCAGGGTCTCTTCATCCTCAACTTTCCTTGATTTTGCTCTGTAGTTTAGAATATATCCATGTAAGCTGGGGAGGCAAAGGACCAGTAGGAGCAAAAGTTCTGCCCCAGGAGTCACTGAGGTGCTGCCTGGTTCTCCCACCTGGGATTCCCAGCCCCTTCTGCCTCTGTAGAAGCCTGAGGAGAAGAGGAGTATGAAGAATAACATTTTGTGGGAGAGGGATGTACTCTTTTTCTCCTGGCTAACTTCATTTCCAAGCCTGACCCTCCCAGACACCTTTCCCCTTTTTTCATAACTTGGAGTCTCTGCCCTGAGGGTAGGGCCAGTACCTTTGTAACTCCTGTAGGACTTTACCCTTTATAAATTCCTGGAGGCCACTCTTCTTGCCCTAGAAGAGGAGGGAAAGCTCTCCCTGCTCTGGGATTCTTCTCTCTCCCCAGCTTAGACTGAAGAGGACCAAGACCTGGCCCAAGCAGGTAGTCAAATCCAGATAGAAAAGTTTTATAATTAAAGGTTGATAAACAGCAGTCTCCCAGTGTATAATCCCCAAAGTAGCTTTGGGACTAAGATTATGGGGTGGGAAAGATGGTTTTTTTTCCTAAGCAGAGGTAAAGAAGGGAGGGCCTTTCCAGGTGTCTCTAGACTGCCTCCCGGGGATCCGAAAGGCTTAGAATGAGAAACCTTTCCTGCTTAGGAGTAAGCTCTGATAGTAGTGCTTTGGCTGTTATATTTGTAGATCTATAAAGGGACCCCAAGGCAGATAAGGACCAGAAAAAAAGATCCAGGAACTTGACAAAATGGAGTCACTTTGGTCCTTGCTATGTTTGCAGGAATCCTGGATTCAAGGGAATGAGCCCTGGGAGCCTCAGAACCCCATTTCAGGTGAGTGTAGTCTATCCCTAGTCTAGGCCAAGAAGGGGCATCTGGGTGGTGCAGTGGATAGAGCACTGGCCTTGAAGTGAGGAGACTGGGAGTACAAATCCAGCCTCAGATACTCACCACTTAATAACTGTGTGAGACCTTGGGCAAGTCACTTAACCCTGATTGCCTTGGATCCACAGTCATCTTGATTCATATGTGGAAATGCAATTCATGTGCTTGTCATGGCATCACCTGCCTCAATATCATTGTCTTTTTAGAGAATGAAAGATAAACATCAGACCAAGGTGAGTAACTGAATCCATTTCTGTAGACATAGAGGAGGGGTCATGAAGCTGACAATGCCTTCTTATGGATTGTGTCCTTACCAAAAAGTTGTAAATTGAACCTCTTAGTAACCACACTACCCTGGTCACTTCTGTGTTTCAAACTGATTCCTGGGGCCCTTGGGGTCTTGAGGCCTGAGCCCCCCACCCAATACTGGTATCCTCCCTGGTTGCTTTTAAGTTCTCCCTCCTTACAGTCAAATTTCAAGGACCACTTCAGTTATGAATTGATTCTTAATGCCTGTCTAGCATTGCACACACACACACACACACACACACACACACACACACCTCCCTGTCTCCCTGTGATAAGTGGTCTGATATAGGTTATCCATGTACATACAGCCCTGTACCATTTCCATATCAGTCATTTTCTACATATGTTACCCTACCTGATATTTATTATTGTATTATCTTATTTTGTCATAATATTCCATCCCAATCCCACAACAGCTTGTTTCGCCATTCCCCAGCTGATGGGCATCCTCTTGATTTCTCAGGCACCACAAGAGATGTGATAAATATTTTGGTGTTATTTGATGTTTTTCACTTTTAAAAAACTGTCTTTAGGCTCTAGAGCTGGCAATGGTGTTGCTGGATCAACAGCTATGCTGAGCTCTATAGCCCTTTGGACAACATTCCAAACTGGTCTCCTGAATGGGTGGATCAGTCCACGGTTCCACCACCAGAGCATCAGTGTTCCAGATTTCTCACATCATTTTCAACATTTATCATTTTTCCTTTCTGTTATATTATCCAATCTGATGGATGTGAGAAGATACCTTAAAGTTGTTTTAATTTGCATTTTTCTAATCAATAGCAATTTAGAGCATTTTTCACATGTCTAGAGATAGTTTTCATTTCTTTGTCTAAAACTGTCTATCCTTTAATGATTTATCAATTGGTTAAATGATTTATATTTTTGCAATTTCACTTCTCTATAGTTGAGAAATCAGGTCTTTACTAGAAATATTGGTTACAAATGTTTTTCCAAGTTTCCTGCTTTCCTTTTTAGCATAAAAGCTTTTTAATTTTATATAATCAAAATTGTCTGTTTGATTTTTCTGTTGCACTTTTTTGTTGGCCTTAAATTCTTCCTCTATCCTCAGATTGATAAATGAACAACTCAAGACTTGCCTCATTTGCTCATTAACATGCTTTATGAGCAAACCATGTGCCATTTTGACCTCTTGGTATCAAGTGTGAGATGTTTAAACCTAGTTTCTTTCCTGCTGTTTTCAAGTTATTACAAGTGTCAAAAATAAGTTTTTGTTCTGAAAGCTTGGATCTTTGTCTCTTTAATCTATTAGATTACCACGTCATTTACTATATTGTAATCTGCTCCTAATCTATTTCCCTGATCCACCAATTTAATTTTTAGTCAGAAGTTGTTTTGATAATTATCATTTTGTTATATAGATTGAGATCTATGACCAGACCCCCTCCCTTCACATTTTTCCATTGATTACCTTGATATTTGTGAATTTTTGCTCATCCAAATGACCACGGCGATTATTTTGTCTAAATCAGTTAGATAGTTGATTCAGATTTAATTGTGATGACATTGAATACATAGATTAGCTAGATTTTTATTATTTTGATTCCCATGAACAAAAAAATATGATTTCAATCATTTAAATATGAATTTATTTTTATAGACAGCATTTTATGCTTATTTTCAATGAGTTCCTGTGTCTGTTTTGGCAAGTATACTCTCAGGTATACTGTCTAGATATTTAAAGTTATCTATAACAATATAGAATAATATTGCTGATCCATAGTATAGTTTCCCTAATTTTTGATTAAATGAATTTTAGCTTAAACTTTGTCTGAGATCATGATTACTGCTCCTGGCTTTTTTTTTAAATACATAATAAAATTCTATTTCTTCTCTTTATTTTCTTGGCACGAAGCTCTCATTTTGTGAGTCAATTCATCTCATTCACCTTCTACCCAAAATTACTTAGATATTTTCCTCCTTTCAATTTTTCCTCACTATCCTTGTCACCCTATTTCCCCTATCCCCCTCTTTGCTTTATTTCTACCTACTACCTGATCTTGTTTTAGTCATCCTCCAAGAAGTCTCCATCCCTTATCCTTTCCCCAATCCTATCCCTTTCTCCTCTTTCATTTTTCTAAATTTGGAAGCCTTTTATACCCATATACATGTGTGTGTGTGTGTGTGTGTGTGTGTGTGTGTGTGTGTGTATACAGACATATATCTGAGTATGAGAATATACTTTTCACTCATTACCAATGAGAATAAAGATCCAGCTTTACCCACCCTCCCTCTAATGGTTTCTTCTGGATCAGTTTTTCCTTTTATGCTTCATTTTTATGAGATGATTACTTGTTTTTATCTCTCCCTACAAAGTTTTATTTTTTAGAATCACTCCATTATACTCTGATCAACTCAAGCTTTTTCTTTCAAACTACCCAAATAATGACTGACATAAACATACTGATATTTTAACACATAAGAACTAAACAAGTTGATCATATTATATACAATATAATTGGTCCGTAATGTTTAACTCATTTTTCTCCTAGAATTAAAATTCAAATTTCCCTTAGGTTCTAGGGTTATTGTTACAGTAACATTAAAGTCTTTGAGGTTCTTAAATTTCTTGTTTTTTTTTTTCTTAGAAGATTATACTTGGCTGAGTAAGTTACCCTTGGTCATTACCTCAGTTCTTTTGCTCCATGCAATACAATATTGCAAGAACTAGGGTCCTTCAATGTAATAGATACTAGGTCTTGTCTAAAACTTACTATAGCTTCAAGATATCTAAATTGGGTTTTTCTTGTTGCTTCCAATATTTTTTCTTTAGCCTGAAAACTTGGAAACTTGGCTATGACATACCTGTAAGTTTTCTTGCTAGGATCTCTTTTCAGTGGTGATTGGTGGATATTTCCATTTTTCATTTACCTTCCTTTTCATTCAACTTCAAGACAATTTTACTTGTTAATTTCTTGCAATATTGTATCAAGATTCTTTATCTTTTCAAGTAGTCCATCTATTCTTGTATTATTTCTCCTCTATCTGTTTTCTAGAACTGTTGGTTTTTTTGACAAATGTTTCACATTCTCTTGTTATTTATTTTTGTTCTTTTGATTTTTAATTATTTCTTGATCTTTTAGAATGTCATTAGCTTCCCCTTGTCTAATTCTATTTTTTAAGGAATTATTTTCTTAAGTTTTTGGATTGACTTTTTCATCATTTTCTTGATTTTTTAGGATCAGTCTTAATTTTTTCTCATTTTGCTTTGAACTCTTAATTGATTTCTATCAACCTTCTTAAATTCTATACTTGTGACCATATGACATTTCTGATTGAAGGAGAAATTGCTGTTTTTGGATGTAACCCCAACTCTTTTGCTCTTTGAAATACAATGTTCTCAGATCTACAGTGTTTGTAGTATAGAGGCTGCTAGGTTTTGTGAAATCATTATCTTTCTTCAGTATTTATTTTTTCCCCCTTTTAAAAAGTCTTTTATCTCTACACCTGATGACTTTTGGTGATCTAGGAGATGGTGACATTCAAGGATGTGGCTGTGGACTTCACCCAGGAAGAGTGGAGCCTCTTAGACCCTCCTCAGAAGCAGTTGTACAAGAAGGTCATGCTGGAGAATGCCCAGAACCTGTTGTCTGTGGGTAAGGACCCTTCTCCTGGTAACACTGTGTCTACTATCAATGGGAACATCTTCATTCCCTACTGTGGAGGGTCTGGAGCAATTTAGAGAGAGGAAAGGGCAGGTCTCCTGCAATTCTGTCCTTAATCTTCCTTCCTCTTGCCCTAAAATTTTAGCCAAGATGGTGGGAAGGGAAGAAAGGGAAGGGAATAAGCATTTATTTTCACTTGCTGCTTTCCAGAAGCTGTGAGTAGGGGTTTCTATACCATATTATGTGGCTTCATCCTAATAATAACCTTCCAAGTTAGGTGATATTATTATCCCATTTTACAGTTGAAGAAACTGAGGTGAATGGAGATTAAGTGATTTGGCACACAGCAAGTATCTGTCTGAGCCTGGATTTTGACTCTGGCATTTCACAGGCTAGGTCCAGGGTTCCCTCCACTGCACTATCTAGATTTCTAGAGAATGGGAAATGTGTGCTGAGTTCATCCTTCTACGGAGAAGTTGTACCAAGACAAAATTTGTACCAAAGCCAAAGTTCTAGGAATATCTCCCCTCCCCCTCCCCATAGCCCCCATAAATAACTGTCCTGAGACTCTTATTCAGGAGCTCTGGGACCCACCCTGTCTTCCTTTCTTATAAATTTCTGGCATTGCCAGGAACAACAGACTGGCCAAGAAAGAACATTTGGCACAACTATGGACTTTGCCAGCAGGAAAAATTCCACCTAAGAGTCAAAGATTTCTCAAATGAACAATACACAAAGTTTCTATATGGTTCAGGGACTGAGGAACAGGGGGAGAGGGATTGGGCAAAATATTCATGTTCCCTGGGCTTGAGACTGGTCTTGCACCTTAACCATTTTTACCCTATTTTGGAAGGAGGTTTTTTCCCACCAAAATGGAACCTGTTAGAACTGGGGTGGTGGTGGGGTGAGGATTAGGCTATTATTCATGGCAACATATTCTATTTTGGGCTTCTTACATTACAAGCACTAATGGGTGAGTCCAAGCTCCTTTGTGTGAACTTCATCAAGGGATCCTCAAGTGCTGTGTATACAGCCCTTTCCAAAAGAGAACGAAATTTCAACTTTCTCTCCATCTTCATCCCCAACTAATTTCCCTTCCCAGGATTTCTAGTTCCCAAACAAGATGTCATCTCTTATTTTGAGCAACGAGGACCTCCATGGATGCTGGAGGAGGAAGTCCAGAGGAGCCACTATCCAGGTGAGTGAAGTGAAAACAGGTATAGGACAGCTATGATGGCTGGCTTCTATGTGATACAGGGAGGCAAGGGCTGGATTTGGGGGCAGGAACACCTGCCTTGGGATTCTTTTTCAGATATTTCCTAGCATTTGAATGAGTGACCCTTTAAGATCTGTTTTTCTAGAAAGTTTGTGGAGGGCCATGAGGGTTTCATGATGACTGCTACTGTGGCTGCCTAGGGACTATGGTTTTCAAATAGCCTGCCATCACTGCTTTGAAAATGCAAACCCAGGTTCCCTGTTGATCTGGTGATTAAGGTTTGATGAGATGTGATTATTAGAAATGAGAGAACTTGTCTGGTGCAGTGCTAGACAGCCAATGAGAATTTTTGTATTCTTGGGCTCATTTTGTACAGGAATGTCCAAACTTTCTGGAAGTTTGAAAATAATCTGACATTAACTTGAGAATGTCAATGAACATGTTGCACTTAGAAACAGTCAGTTTGACATAATTGCTGTATGATCCCCCAAATCAATGTACTCCTGATCATGACAGTTTGGAATCACTGCAGAAACACAGCTATTAGGGTTAAAGCATGACCATACATGTTGTCCCAGAGGATAAATATCTTTGTAAGCAAATTGGACAATTTTTATTGCTTAGGTTTCCATTAACAAATTTTTTTAGCTCAAATTCCTTCAACCATTAACTGAATCATTCAAAGGACATATGAATCTCTAAATGGGAAATGTTGCAAGGGTTCTAAGAGTGAAGCATGCTCTTCACTTCCTTACAGAAGAATGAGTAACATATTCCTATATGAGAAACACATTTTTAGACATACGAAAGGCCATCCATTTTTGAAATTTTGTTTTAGAAGGGTTTTAATTTTATTTTAATGCGAAGAGAGTATGTTTACTCCCAGGGCTTGTATTTTAGTCTAAGCTGCTGGCATTTTGGTCAAGTCATCTGGCTATTCTATGGTCATGGTGTGCATCATGAATATCATGAAAATGGCATGAGAATACCTGTGTCACCAGTATTCTTGATGTTTGTTGTCAGGATCCAATGGGCTTGTGTGTACAATACTTTGTAAAGTAAATTATCCTTAGGATATAACTAGTGTTATTTTAAACTGATTTTTTTTCTCTACATGTAAGGTTAGAGTTTTGTTTCGTTACTAGGATAAATAAATAGTAAATGAGTATAGGCTCTACCATTGATGGGAAAGGGATATAAATATAAATATATTTGAGTACATATAGTCTTTGTGTATGTTTCATTCTTTGAATCTTTCAGAAGAGATGAGACTTGAAATGAAGGAGAAAATTGGAAAAATAAATTTTTCCTTGAAAGAAACTTACAAACAAAAAATCATGAATGACACTGCTTGTGACTTCATGTGGAGAGAATTCTGTGCTACAAATGAGAGAATCCAAACTGGAGAGAAACATGATGAATGTAATCAGAGTGAAAAAGTTTTTACTACCAAGGAGAATCTTACTGTACATCAGAAACTCCACACTGGAGGGAAACCTTATGAATGTGATCAATGTGGAAAGACTTTTTCAGTGAAGGGCACTCTTGTTGAACATCAGAGAATCCACACTGGTGAGAAACCTTTTGAATGTAATCAGTGTGGGAAGGTTTTTACATTTAAGTCCAATTTTACTAGACATCAGAGAATTCACACTCCAGGGAAACCTTATGTATGTAATCAATGTGGAAAGATTTTTTCATGCAAGTCCTATCTCACTCAACATCAGAGAATCCACACTGGTGAGAAACCATATGAATGTAATCAATGTGGAAAGGCTTTTACATTGAAATCCTATCTCATTACACATCAGAGAATCCACACTCGAGAGATACCTTATGAATGTAATCAATGTGGAAAGGGTTTTTCATTCAAGTCCTATCTCACTCAACATCAGAGAATCCACACTGGAGAGAAACCTTATGAATGTAATCTATGTGGAAAGTGTTTTTCATTTAAGGGCATTCTTGATAAACATCAGAGAATACACACTGGTGAGAAACCTTATGAATGTGATCAATGTGGAAAGGCTTTTTCATTTAAGGGCACTCTTAATAAACATCAGAGAATCCACACTAGAGGGAAACCTTATGAATGTAATCAATGTGGAAAGGGTTTTTCATTTAAGGGCACTCTTGATAAACATCAGAGAATCCACAATAGTGAGAAACCTTATGAATGTATTCAATGTGGAAAGCTTTTTACATTTAAGTCCCATCTCACTACACATCAGAGAATCCACACTGGAGAGAAACCTTATGAATGTAATCAATGTGGAAAGGGGTTTGCACTGAAGTTCAATCTAACTAGACATCAGATAATCCATATTGGAAGAAAAACATGTCAGGTAATCAATGTGGAAAGACTTTTTCTTTGAAGGAAACTCCTCTTAAACATCAGAGAATCCACACTGGAGAGAAGTCTTCTCAATGTAATCAATGTGAAAAGACTTTTACATGCAAGTCATATCTTACTACACAATGGAGGATCCACACCAAAGACATTTCTTATGAATTTAATCACTGTGGAAAGGTTTTTACATGGAAGTCATATCTTACTATACATCAGAGAATCCACACTGGAGAGAAACCTTATGATTAAAATCAATGTGGAAAAGTTTTTTTCATGGAAGTCTCATGTTACTGCTCATCAGAGAATTCACACCAAAGAACAACCTTAATCACATTCATAGTAGAAAGGCTTTTTTATTCTTTTTAAACATCAGAGAATCCACACTGGAGCAAAACCGTAGGAATGTAATCAATGTAGTAAAATCTTCAGGTGAGCATCATAACTTAATCTTCCTTCAGAAAATTCATATCAGAAACAAACCTTATCACTCATGGCATGAATGATTGAGTTGCATGTAAATGGAATGCTGAGTTTCCTAATCTGGGATTGTGATAAAGGACATAACTCAAAAACACAATGTCTTCAGAATAAGAAAAAGAACTTCTGTTAATATGTCAACTGGAGGAAAGCACTTGATTAAGAGTATCCACATGGGAGAGGAAACATTATGCATATAATCAATGTGGAAAGGATTTTACATCAAGGGACTGACAAAATGCACATCAGAGAAAACACTCTGAAGAAAAACCTTATGAATGTGATCAGTGTGGAGAGTCTTTTATATGGAGGTTCCCATCTTACTATATACATCAAAGCATTCACACCAAATAGAAGTCTTATGAATGTGATGATTGTGGAAAGAGTTTTCCATGAAAGTCCTATCATACTTCACTTCAGAGAATCCATGCTGGAGAGAAATCTTATGAATGTCATCAGTGTGAAGAGACTTTTCCAGATAAGGCATTTCTTATTAAACATCAGAGAATGAACTAGAGAGAAATCTTATGATTGAAGTCAATGTGGAAAGGATTTTATATGAAAGGACTGTCTTAATATTCACCTGGGAATTCACATCAATGAGAAACCTTATGAATGTAATTAATGTGGAAAGGCTTTCATTGAAGGACATACTTGTTAAATATCAGAGAATTCGAAGTGGAGCAAAACCTTATGAATGTAATCAATGGGGAAAAGTCTTCAGGCACACATCACACCTTATTTTCCTTGAGAAAATTCATTCCTAATAGAAATTTTATCACTGACATAAATGATTAAATGAATTTCAAGGGAACACCCTGTTCCGGAAACTAGCATTGTGATAAAGGACATAATTGGATGTTCTCAAAAATACAGTGTCTTCAGAATAAGTAAAAGAACTGGGCAAAAAGGATAAAAATTCACTTAGTCATTTTTTTAATCTAACTATGAAAAGCAGATTGTGAGGTTTTTGTTTTGGAAAAGTTGCTTCATTGAAATGCCAGTGACGAAGACTTCTTTTTGAGTATAAACAATGGAATTGATCAGGAATTAAACAATAAAAAGAGTCTCACATATATAATTGATACAGTGAAAGATCTACTTTTTAAAAAAACAAAATGCAGCCTCAAAAAGAAATCCCCACATACTAAAATGATCATTGCATGAAGACCTTAATGTTCATGAAGTCACTACTCTGAAAGGCAGCCCATGCCTTTCTTTGGTCATGTCATTACTAGGATGCTTCTTTTTACAAATATATTTGTAAGTTCTTTTTTATTTAAGGCAATAGAGTTAAGAGTGACTTGCTCAAGGCCACACAACTATACAATTATTAAGTGTCAAAGGTTAGATTTGAACTCAGGTCCTCCTGACTCCAGGGCTGGTGCTTAATCCACTGAGCCACCTAGCTGCCCCTTACTAGGATGTTTCTTCCAGATGCCCTTTCTATATTCATGTTTTCCTTCCATCAATGCTGGTCAAAACACAAAATAACTATAAAGAGCATGTGTAGAAAAATTCTATCTGCATGCAGATTAATTTTACTCTTATATTGATTTGTGGCTAATGCTAGCAATGTCTAGGCTAGGGAGGGAAGAACAAAATTTATATGATAATTTTGTTGTACATTTGGAAGGAAGATCAAGTTGTATATCATACATTTACAGTTTTACATACAATCATCTTTTTGATTGTACTATGCTTGAGAATATCTTTTATTCAAAAAATTGGGAATAAAATTTAATAAAAGGAGATTAACAATTTTAACATGGAAAGAGTTCTTATTTGTACACATCTCAGACTTTCAGCTAATCATTTTGCTCCTGCCTCCTTGAGAAGTTCAATTTTTTAAACAATTATATTATTTTCTCCACCTATGAACTTCTCTTCTTTGTAATACCTTAAACTTGGAGGGTGGGAATCTCTGTCATTTCTTTGAATTTAATTGGGAAACCATTGGCCCTCTCTAAGAGTATATTTAGAGTTAGCATGAACTTCTCATGCTCACAGCTTTGTCTCTTCATTGTCTGCATTTTGCTTTGGACCATTAGGCCTGGTACTCTTGAGACTATCAATATAATTTCTCCTGAACGTCGACTGTACCTTATAAAACTATACAAAGAAACCATTGTCATCAACTTAGACCTGAATGCCTAATTTGTGTTTATGATTGTCATGACAATCTTACCTTATTTGTTGTTTGTTCATTTCAGTCATGGGACCCCATTAAGGATGGGGGTGTTTCATGTTAAGGATATTGGAGTAGTTTACCCTTTCATTCTCCAGCTGAGGCAAACAGGCTTAAGTGATTTGCCAGCATCAGATAGCTAGGAAATGTCTTGGGATGATTTCAAATCATGAAGTTGAGTCTTTGATTCCAAGCCCATGCTCTTCACCATACCTGGTCAAAATGCTGTCCTTTGTCTCATCTTAAGGGAGGTTTAAGCTTGTAGAATACTTATTCAGTCCAGTTGTGTCCACCTTGTTGTGAACTGAAGGACCTTAACACAGAAAGCCTTCCATCCTTCACTAGCTGTCCAAGACTGTCCCAGCTGAAGTTCATTGTTTCCATGACACTATCCATCCCATCCTATGCCTTCCCCTTCTTTTTCCTTTGATCTTTCCCAACATCAGGGCAGTTTCCATTGAATCTTATCTTTTGATTGGCCAAAATGAAAAGTTTTAGTGTGACCTTCTAGCATCTTGCCAGAATTAATTGCCTGAAACAATTTCATCTTTTTTGCTATCCAAAGGAACCTCACAAGTCTTCTCAAAAACCTTAATTCTGAGACACTCTGCTTTCCTTAAAGTGCATCACTGACAGCCTTATATGACTATTGGAAAACCCACAGTTTTGACTGTATCGACCTTTGTTCGTAAGGTGCTCTTTCTCCTTTTTTACTACTCTAGTAGTTTGTCAGAGCTTTTGTTTACAGAATTTTATTGAGTCAGTCTTTAACCTGAGCAAAACAGCAGGTCAGCAATAAGTGCCAGTAATCAAGGACCAATTTAAGTAATGACTTTCATTCCAAAAAACAGATTTACAAATTGGAATTATTCCACTTTATTGTAATGGAAGCAGAAATTATATATGTAATAATGTGATAGACTTGAGTGATTTTCTGGGGACCACAATTATAGTAAGTTTTGAGAGCTGTGATCGTCCAATTAGGACAACACAGGCATCCCAGAATCCTGTGGGAATATCCAAGTTCATTATTTGTTGGAATACAGCATTATTCTGCTGGGGGACAGAACAGGCTTTGCAGTTTTCTGATTCACTTCACTTACCACAGGGACCTACAGGCCAGGGAAAGAATGCATCTTGTCAGGACTAATAAATTCCTCCAGGCTGTTTTGTTCTCTGATTCCCAGACCAGAGTCTGCCTGAAAAAAGGATCTCTAGGAACTCAATTATTAGTTAATTCATTCCACTGAACCCTTTCCTCCCGAGAAGCAGGTATCTTAATTTAAAGACTACAGTCACCATCTGCAATGATCTTTGAGTCCAAGGATATAAAATTTCAAACTGCTTCCATTTCATCACCCTCTGTTTACAAGGAAGTTATGAGTCTAGTTGCCAGCATCTTAGTTTTTTTTAAACTTTTAGCTTTTATTGGAAAAAATATATTAGCATTGTGTGCTGCACAAAATTTAGTTTCTTAAAAAAATTTCTTTATTTTAATTTAAATTTATTTTTGAATTTTACAGTTTTTCCTCTAATCTTACTTCCCTCCCCCCACCCCCACAGAAGGCAGTTTGTCAGTCTTTATATTGTTTCCATGCTAACATTGATCCAAATTGAGTGTGATGAGAGAGAAGTCATATCCTTAAGGAAGAAACATGAAGTATAAGAGATATTAGCTGTTTTTTTAATATCACTTTTCAAAGCAGCTTTTTCCTCTTTGCTCTTTCCCCCTCATCCAGAGGCTCCTTAATTTCCCCTTCACTTTCTGGCATTAGAGTGGTACCATCTACACCTCTGAGATGTTGATGTTATTCCCAGCTTCCGGAATTCCAACCATTGATTCCTCCAGTCTGGCAGGCTACATGATGTCCTTTGCATGCACGGTAAATAAAGTGATAAGATGAAATCTCGTCATGCTCCTTTCCAGCTTTATTTTATTTTTTTCTTATATAAATATTTCATTTGTTTTCCAATTCTATACAATAACAGTTTCTACCCATCATTTTTTGGTAAGGTTGTGAATTTTGCACATTTCCCCCAGCCTCCCTTTCCTCCCCCACAGAAGGCAGTCTGATAGTCTTCACATTGTTTCCATGCTATACCTTGATCAAAATTGAATGTGTTGGGACAAAAATCATCTCCTTGAGGAAAAAATAAAATATTAGAGATAGCAAAATGATGTAGTAGATAAGACTTTTTTAGCTTCAATTTAAAAAAAAAGTTATTCCAATGTACTACATAAGGTTGCTATCTCTAATATTTTATTTTTGCTGTTCCAACTTTAAACCAATCAGCTGTTCAAGGTTCAGTCCTGCTTCTTGCTTCATGGCCTTCATACACATTGCTCTGGAAACAAGTTACATGATTTGGTTCTGCCCTCTCTTTGAGGACTTGCCACATTCTGTGATGCACAGTCCAGGGCCGTAGGGCAGAAGGAGAGTTTTGTCTGGAACTCCCTTGATTCCTCAATAACTCAAAGAATATTATCTTATATAATTCTGCTCTCTCTTATACCTTATTTTTCTTCATTAAGGATCTGATTTCTCTCTCATCACATTCAACTGAGATCAATGTATACCAGGGAAAAAATGGAAAGACTAAGAGACTACTTTCTGTGGTGGTGGGGGGGTGAGAGGAGGGAAGGGAGATTAGGGGGAAAACTGTAAAATTTAAAGTTCAAAATAAATAAAAATTTTAAAATAAATAAAATAATTCACAGAGTGTTGACAGTTTGGTTTCTACTTCTACCACTTTGAAAACTAACCTGTTCTTCCAGTGACTCTTTGTTCACATATATTGCTAAGGTCTTCTTGCATAATCTTTACCATAACTTTGCAGGTTTGCAAATTGTTTTTCTCTAATTTTCTTGAAGAGATCTGTCTTTCCCAGGTGAAGAATTGAGGCAAATGGAAGTTACGATTTGCCCAGTGACTTGTCACACAATTAGTGACTAATGTCAGATTTGAACTCAGTTTCTCTTGACCCCCTGCTCTCTCCACTGCTCCATCTGGCTGTTTCCCCTGTATTTGGTAAGTGTTTAATACATATTGACTTGCCTGTTTTTCTCACTAGGTTTACTTTATCCTCAATTTTTCCTTCTAGAAATGACTCTTACTAGACCATGCCATGGTGTTGTGGTTTGTGCCCCATTACCCACCCCTGCTTATAGCTGATGTTCATATCTGAAAATCTAAAGTTCTAAGATCTGAAAACATCAATGTATTCTAATAACTCCTGCTTTTCTTTATTAAAATTGTTGCCCTTTTGTGTCCTTAGAGATCTCATTCTTGAGCTGACCAGTCTCCTCTCAAGGTGACTTTCCTGGTAGAATTTTAGGCCATGGGATGCTACCTATCCTTGCTTTCAACCCTTTGAAATATTGTCCTAATGTCCAGGATCCAAGTCAGAGAATGACTCACTTTCTCTTCTCTCTCAACCTTCCCTCTGATGTTTCTAATTGTGTGACTTTCCTTTCCTAGCCTCACTTTCCTTATATGTAAACATCAGGAATGCAGCCTCCAATTCTAGCTCACAATCTGCAGTCCGACAGGAGGAACAAAGTTTAGGTACTTCCTTGCCAAGATTCGCATCATTTCTACCACTATAACAGACTTCTCCTTCTTGATGATAAATATGGGTATTTTTTGAAGAACAAAATCCTCATTAGAGGCTTCCTTGCTGTTGGTAGAGAGAGTTCTAGCTAAAATATGGATAATTGAAATTACCCATCACAAATATAATCTTGCCTATGTGGGAGGATTATTTTGAGTTTCCTGGACTTATATATCTATATCTAAATCTAAATCTAAATCTAAATCTAAATCTATATCTATATCTATATCTATATCTATATCTATATCTATATCTATATCTATATCTATATCTATATTTCCTTTTTCCAGGGGCTCTATTGTAGGCTTCAGGGGGAAAAATTCACTTATTTCTCCATTTATCTATCTTCATTCAAATGTTTAGACTGCACAATAGTGACTCTTTGCTATCTAAATCGAAATTCAATGAATTAATTTTACAACTATTTTGAAAACTGTGTTTCACTGTTTTCTTTGAAACTATGTATTTCATGTATTAAAAAGCATTCATCTGAACAAGATACCATAGGGTTCATTAGGCTGTTAGAGGGGAACTATGACAAAAAAAAACTATCAGAACTTCTGATTTGTGTGGTCTATGTACTCCTTGGTGAAAAAATTACTTCTCTTACTCCATCACCTGATCCCCATTTTTATAAGTAAAAAAACATTTAAGCCTTTTCTATGTGCCAAGCAATGTGGCAGAAACTGGATCCTCCCACTACCTCTCCAGCATTTCCCTTTTTGTCATCTTAGCCAAGCTGAAAGGTGTGAGGTGGAACTCCATTAGTTGTTTTAATTTGCATTTCTGTAATCAGAAATATAAAGCTTGATTTTCCTCATTTGAAATCTGTCTATTCATATTTTTTGACCATTTTCAATTGAGGAATGGGAAGTCCAATCTTTATATACATCAGAGAATCCACACAAGGGAAAATCTTTATGGTTTTAGTCAATGTGGAATTGTTAATGCATTGAAGGAGAGACTTGCTGCATGGCAGAGAAACCACACTACAGTGACACCTTATGAATGGAATCAATGAAAAGGGCTTTTCCATGGAAGTCCAGTCTTGATAGACATCAGAGAATCGATACTAGAGAAAACCTTTATGGTTTTTATCAATGTGGAAAGGTTTTTACATGGAACATCTGAGAATCCATACTGGAGAGAAACCTTTTGAAGGTGATCAATATATAAAGACTTTTCTTCACAGGGCTTTTTTTTAAATTGAAGTCAGTGTGGAAAGGGTTTTCCATGGAAGTCCCAACTTACTGCACATCAGAGAATCCACACTGGAGAAACACTCTGAATGCAATCAAGGTGGAAAGGCTTTTTCATTCAAGGGAATTCTTTTTAGACACCAGACAGTCCACAATGGAGAGAAATATTGAATATAAGATCAATGTGGAAAGGCTTTTACATGGAAGGAGACACTTACTGCACATCAGAGAATCCACATTGGAAAGAAGCCTGATAAATGTGATTACTGTGAAAAGACTTCCATGCAAGACATTTCTTTTTTTTAAGATTCTTTCATTTATTTTGCAGTAGAAAATGAACTTCTGCTATCCTTTATTTGCCCTACACACTATTACAGGGTAGGGATTTTTCCACATTATTTTTGTCTACACTAAGCTGGTACAACCTAATTCACAGCAAGAAAACATTTGGTTTATAGACAATAAGTTAAGATCATCACTTGTCAAAGATGCTGTAGAAAGATTTTGTGAGAGGGTTCCTTCCAACTCTCAGGGGCCTATATGATAATGAGCAACATATATGGGTGATAACAATCCAATCAGGCAGATATTTACTGATGAATTTGTGTGTATATAAACCCAGATGTCTATTATGATCTATGTTACTGAAAGTCATAAACTAGTTTTCTTGGGAGTCATAAACTGCTTCAGGATGTCCTCTGTAATCTTTTTGCACTTGGCCTGGTGATTAGCAATCAAGGGCTGCAGAACTTCAATAAGTCTTCTTTAGCTCTCCAGTGAGCATAGCTCCACTTGTGTAATCCTGTCTTATCTGCTCGAGTTTGTCATCCTCTAGGCAGAAGGTGAGGTGCATGACACATCAATGTCACAGTTGCCTCCAAGCTCTCTGTGTTCCTCTATGGTGTCTTTACCTCCAGAAAATGCATGTTTATTGACCTTGTTCTTGATCCGTTTGGCTGTGTCAGTAAGGAAGATGGAAGAGTTGGGGTCACTGGCACTCATTTTAGCCTGGGCTCCCTTCAGAGCTGGGAAGAAGCTTGAATGAAGCAAGGCGGGTTTGGGATAGCCAATCTTTGGGGCTACATCTCTTGTCATTCTAAAATAAGGATCCTGATCTATGGCACATGGAATAAGACACTGAATATCTGTTCTGTCTTTGAAAATCTGTGGAAATGAGTTGCTGAAGGAAGGGGCATAGCAGGATAGCAGGAAAACTAATCTTTCCAATGCAATCACTGTTAGAGAAGACAAAGATGCCCTTTACTTGATTAAAAGTGACATGCTTTTGGATTTTGACCACATTCTTGTAGAAACTCAGACTTGACCCCATGTACTCCAGGTCAGAAAAGATGAAAGTTTTATTTAAATCAAAATCACAGGCTATGATATCCTTTGCATTTTCTGTTGTATAGCCATATGCTTGCTCAAGTGTTAGCTCTTTCCAGTGGTATTTTTCATCATCAGTCATCTGCATAGCCAGAGGAACACTGAATACATCTTGTAGCCACTTTGTGAAAATAAATGGGATGAGATGACCTACATGCATAGCTTCGGGAAAGAGGGCCCTCTGCCTGTGTAGAGACAGAATGGCTTCTTATTTTCATATGTGTTGAGAATGTTGTTCATGTCCCTGTGAGAGAAAAAGATGCCTCTACGCAGGAAATGATGCGGTTTTTGTCCTATGACCCTCTCAATTTGATCTATCAGTTCTTTGTCAATCTTACTGCTTCCAAACCGAACTATGAGCTTGTCATAGTCAATGCCTTTGGCGCTGCTGGTCTGCACAGTCCAGGGATCTACAAAATCCCCTTCGCTTTGAGTGGTCCCAGGTTCCCCACTCCCTTCAGGTTTGGAGCCTGTGGGAGGAGAATCGGCTTGATAATTCTTGCCTGTCACTTCATTGTAGTTTACTTTTAGTGACAATAATTGTTTGACAGCAGAATCAATTTCATCCTTTGGTGCTTTTTCTGCTTTTAATGCTCAGACAACTTATCCTTGTGCTGTAATGCTTATGAATAGCTCCAGTGCAGTTGGTTCACCATTTAGAACAACGGCCATTTTTAACCTCTTAGAATTTTGAAATTAAAGTGCTTCAGGATAACAGCTGATTGTATTCAATAATTCTGAAGAACAAAATAGAGTCTCAGTCCCTGCCAGCTCGTGGTCCCGGCGCTGTCACACAAGACATTTCTTACTAAACATCAGAGAACCCACTGGAGAGAAACTGTATGATTAAAGTCAATAATGGAAAAGATGTTTAATGGAAGTCCCATCTTACTACTCATCAGAGAATTCACACCAAAGAGAAACTTTATGAGTGTGCTAAATGTGGAGAGACTTTTTCAGTGAAGGGGAAAGTTGTTAAACATCAGAGAATTCACAGTGGAGCAAAACCTTATGAATGTAATCCACATGGCAAAGTCTTCAGGCAAACATCAGACCTTGTTTTCCATGAGAAAATTCATATTAGAAATAAATAGTATCACTGATAGGAATGATTAAATTAATTTAAAGGGAAACTGAGTTTCCTAAACTAGCATTGTGATTCAGGACATAACTGGACGTTCTCAGAAACACAGTTTCTTCATAATAAGCAACAGAACTGTTAGGATAATGTCAATTGGAGGAAAATGTGATTAAGAGAAAAAAAATCAGAGTTGTATGCACAAGGGAATAAAATTTCAGGCAAATAAAGGAGAATTTTATATTTTCCCACACATCACAAATTTGCATGTATTGTCTACACTGAGACCATTTGCATGCAACAATCCAAGAACCTTCTCTTTAATCTGAGATATTTTCTGTCTCTTGATGGTTGTGACTCAATGATCATGGTGATGATGAAGGAATTGGAATCAACTTGAGGCAGAGAACACTTGTGTAAAAAAGAAAAGCATCTACTACTGAGTTAGTAAGAGGCTTTGCAACTTCTCTCTAAAAGCTTCCCATGCTTGTCCTTTCATAAAAGCTGTTCAGTGACTTCTGGAAAACGTTTTGTGTCTTAGATCCAAAGTGATATTTTCCTTTGAGAAAGGGCAAATTTTAGTCTTTTTAAAACATAAACCCCCCAAAGCTCTAACAGTTTATAAACTTTTTTTGTTTTTTTTCTTTTTGCAAGGTAGTGGGGTTAAGTGACTTGCCCAAGGTCACACAACTAGGTCATTATTAAGTTTCTGAGGCTGAATTTGAAATCAGATCCTCCTCACTCAAGGGCAGGTCATTGTCCCACCTAGTTACCCCAACAGTTTATAAACTTAACCACACTCTCTTCCAGCCTAATTCCAAATTTCATAGCATCCAGATCAGAAAAGAGATTGATATTCTAATTATCTAGAAGTCATTTTTCAAAGTCCAATGATTCTTAGAAAATGGTTTCTCAAACATTCCCATAGGAGAGAAAGTCAAATACTACAAAGATACAATGTTATAGATGGGAAACCTGAAAGAACTTTGCCAAATGAGATGGATTCCATTCAGTGATTTCTGACATCTCTGACCCAGAACCTTCACCTGCTCCAGCTGTCACTGATATCCTACACCGATGGCAGCCAGAGCAGGATCAGGCCTTTCTGATCCAATGGCCTTTCCTTGTCTTCTCACAGCTCCTCCTCCCATCACCTCCAAGCCCAATTTGAAGACCTTTTCATCTCCTGGTAGAGGATCCCACAAGACAACTACCATGGAAGAACACATCGGCCTCAGTCCACTCCACCCTGGAGGTCCACAGGTTTCCCAAGATCCAGCTGCTGCCAGCTCTTCAGAGCAGAGGTCCCATTCCTCTCAGGAGGACTGGGGCTGCAGGTGGATCAGGGCAGGGGGAGGAGGGGTGGGAGGATTGAAGAGGGGGAGCTCCGAGATAAGGGGCCTGGTGGGTGGGGACCATGCAGTGCTCTGAGCTCTGGAGGCAGGGTTTGGAGTTGGGGAGGAGTTTAGGGCAGAAGAAGGGATCATTTCAGTGGAGAAGGCAATCCACGTGATGCAGGGCAGGACTCAGGGAGGAGAGGCAGTCTGGGTCCCAGAGTCTTCATGCTGGGTGTGATTGGAGGACTCTGGGAGCCTCTGGGGCTGCACAGGGTGATGATTTGGGGATTAGGGAGACCCTCCCCGAGTGGGCTGCTGGGTAGCAGAAAGTCTTTGAGCTGAATTGCTCTGCCTTTTCTGTATCTCAGACCTCTGTCCTCTCGGCCCTTGAAGCTGAGATCATTCTGCCTTCTGGAAGCCACTTTTGTGCTTGCATGTCCCAGGTAGGTCTGAGCCAGAGACTGCCCCCCCCCCCGCCCATTTCCCCCTGTTTCCTGTCCTCTGCTGTCTCCCCTTCCACTGAGTCTCATCTCATCATCTGGCCTCCTTGTGCATGTCCTCCAGGTCTGCTGGGAGCATTGTTCCCCTTCCAGGCTTGGCTAATGGAAGAGCTACCCTCCTTTCCCTTCCCCACTCCATTCATTTCCAGACGCCTTATCATTTCCCAGACTTCCTCTGTAATGCTCCCCAGATTTCCCATGGGGTCACATTTTCCCAGACTTCAGACTTTGCCCAGTGGAATCCAGAAGTCCTGATTATTGCCTTGCTGTCAGCACCCAGGTATCCTGTGTCCCTGTCCCCATTTCTGGGCCAGATTTTCAATTTTTTTCTGCCTTCAGACCAGGATCCCATTAGAATCCCTGAGTCCTGCCTTCTTGCCCCCAGGAAATCATTTGAACTCCTTATTTGAACTCCTGAATTTTGGCCTGCTTCCCCATCAGATTCCAGATGTGTCTTCCTCTCTCCAGTTTCAAAGATGTTCTACCAGGGGGTACCAGTGTCCTCTCCTGTTCCTCATTAGACTCAGGACTCATTCAGTTTTCCCAGGCTCAGTGTCCACTTGGAACCCTTCTTTCAATCCATCAGCTTAATAAGAATGTCTTATCTCCCAGACTGTACTCCTGATTCCCTGACCCAGGCCTCCTCCTTCCCTGCCTCAACTTCTTTTTTTTTTTTTGTCATTTATATTTTATTTTTCCCATTACATTTTTCAACATTAGTCTGGTAAAAGTTGTCATGTACATTTGTGTTTAACATATTGACATATTTATCATTTTGTTTAAGGGAAGTTAGAACGAGAGAAAAGAAAGAAAAACGTAAGATAGAAAGGAAATAGAAAAGCCAAGTTTCTGAGAAGTGAACACAGTATACTTATAATTCAGATTCCGTGGAGTTCCCCACAGCCACCTAGATGTGGATGAATTGTCCAGAAGGGACCTCTCAAGGTTGTCCTTGGTCTCTGAACTGCTGAGGGGAGCTGCATCCATCATACTTGATCTGCTCACCAGTTGTTGATGTATACAATGTTGTCTTGGTTCTGTTCCCTTTGTTCACCACCAGTTCATGTCATTCTTTTCTTGCTTCTCTAAAGTCCGGCCACTCTTGGTTTCTTATAGAAAAATAGTTCTCCATAATATTCATAATCCTTAATGAGTCGATCCATTCCCCTATGGATGGGAATTCCCTCAATTTACAATTCTCTGCCACTATAAAAAGAGGTCCTGCCTCAGTTTCTTTCTGTGCCCTCAAGCTTGAATCCCAGACTGAATTTCATTTCCTAGTCTCAGGTTTCTTGTAGTCATTTCCTTGTGATTTCATTCCAGAGGCTCTGTATCCTCCACTTTCCCTGGGTTCTGTAGTTTAAATTCTGTCTATGTTAATTGGGGAGCTGAAATGTGGGGAGGCAAAGGACCAGCTGGAGGGAGAGCTCTACCTCCGGAGTCACTGAGATGTTGCCTGCTCTGTCCCACTCTGGGATCCCAAGTTCCTTCTGCCTCTGTAGGAGCCTGAGGAGAGGAGGAATTGCATTAAGTGAGAGGGTGATGTAGTCTTTTTCCCCTTGGTAACTTCCTTTGGGAGCCTGACCTTCCATGATACCTTCCCCTTTGTGTAGCTTGGAGTCTCTGCCCTGAGAGCAGGGCCAGGACCTTTTGAACTCCTGGAGGACCTCACCCTTTATAAATGCCTGCAGGCCAGTCTCCTGCCCCTGTTGGGGAGGTAAAGCTCTCCCTTTTCCCACTCCTGTGATCCTTCTGCCTCCTCAGCTCTGTCTACAGAGGCCCTAGGCCTGGCCCAAGCAAGTCCTGAGTCAAATCCAGATGCCAAAGTCAGAGAACTGTTGGAACAGTTTTGTTGTTAAAGGTTGACAAATACCAGTCTTCCACAGTCTGATACCCCAAAGTAGTCAGTCTGGGACTAAGATTATGGGTTTTTCTAAACTGAGGCAGACAAGGGGGGAACTTTCCAGGTGTCTCTAGACTGTCTCCCAGGGATCAGAAAGGCTTAGAATGAGAAACCTTTCCTGCTTAGGAGCAAGCTCTGATAGTAGAGCTTTAGCTGTTATATTTGGGGTTCTATTGGGAGAAGCAGGACCCCAACATAGATAAAGACCACAAAAAAGATGGAGGAACTTGACCAAATTGAATCACGTTTGTCCTTGCTCCCTTTGCAGGAATTCCGGATTCATGGCAATGGAGCCTGGGAGTCTCAGACCCAAATTTCAGGTGAGTGCAGTCTATCCTCAGACTGGTCCAAGTTGGGGCATCTGGGTGGTGCAGGGGGTAGAGCACTGACCTTGAAGTCAGGATGACAGGAGATTGAATTCAGTCTCAGTCATTTGCCACTTACTAGCTGTGTGACCTTGGGGCTATCTGACCTCTACACCCAGATGACTCTGAAAGATAAAGTGAGGCTAGGGACTTAGGCACAAGTCCCCTTCACTCAAATCCAATTCAGGTCTTGTCATGGCCTCACATCCCTGTTGTGTCAGGGTCGTTTTAAAGAATAGAGAACAAACATCCAAGCAAGGTGAGAAACCAAATCCCTCTCTGTAGACATAGGGAAGGGTCCCTGAAGCTGGCAATGCCTTCCTTATGGATCCTTTCCTTTCCAAAAAGTGGGTTTGAAATTGGACCTGGTAGCAACTATACTGTTCTCTTCTCCTGTGTTTTAAGCTGATTCATGGGGCCCTTGGGGTCTTGAGTCCTAAGCTTCCATCCCCCAAAACTACTGTCCTCCCTGTTTGTTTTCTGTTTTTGGGGGGTTTTTTGTTTTTTACTTTTTGCAAGGCAATGGGGTGAAGTGGCTTGCCCAAGGCCACCCAGCTAGGTAATAGCTGTCAAATCCTCTGTCTGAGGCCAGATTTGAACTCGGGTACTCCTGACTCCCTGGCTTGTGTTCTGTCCACTGTGCCAGAGAGCTACCCCTTACAGTCATCTTTCAAAGACAACTTCACTCTTCAATTGCCTCTTCATGCCCGCCTAGCATTGCACATACACACATGCACGCACACACATGCACATACATGCAAGCACACATATAAACACATACACCCATTTTCCCACGCTACCTGTGATTATTCTCAGTCTGATAGAAGTTTTATATGTGCAACTTGCAACACACTTTCATTTCTGTCATTTTCTCCATATGTCATCTTGCCTGTCATTTATTCTTGTTTTATCTTTTCACGTTATATTTTATTGGCACAATATTCCGTCACAATCCCACAACAGCTTCTTTTGCCTTTCCCCACTTGCTGGGCATCCTCTTGTTTGTACAATTTGATCCTTTTCCCTTTTACAAAGCTGCCTTTAGGCTCTACAGCTAGCAGCTCCCACATTGCGTTAGTGTCCCAGTTTTCCCACCATTGCCAACACTTAGCATTTTCCCTTTCTTTCCTATTATCCAGTCTGATAGTAGAAGACGATCCCTTAAAGTGGCTTGAATTTGCATTTTTCTAGTCAGTAGGGATTGAGAACGTTTCTCATTGGACTGGAGACAGTTTTGCTTGCTTTGTCTGAAAACTGGCTTTTCTTATCTTTGTGCCAATTGGCGAATGGGTTGTGTTTTCATAGTTTCACTTCTCTCTCTAGAGTTGAGAAATGAACCGTTTCCTAGAAATTCGGTGACAAATGACTTTGCTAGCTTCCCGCTCTCCTTCAATTTTGTTTTGCATAAAAGCTTTTCCATTTTATATAACCAGTATTGTCTGTGTTAGATTTGGCTATTTCATGTTGGGGTTGTTGGCCTTAACTTCTTCCTCTGTGCGTAGTTGGATCAGTAAACACTTCCAGGCTGGCCTCATTGGCTCCTGCTAACATGATTTTGGAGCCAACCATGTGCCCATTTTGACCTTCCCTTGGTTTGAAGTGAGGGATCTTGTTGATGCCTAATTTCTACCCTGCTCTTTTCAAGCTATTCCAACGATTTTTAGTCCAACAAGGCATTTTAGTTTTGAAAGCTGGAAGTTTGTTTCTCTCCACAAGATCTGCAGTCATGTACATCACGTGTTCCCAGTCTGCTGCGCTGATCCACACTAGTTTTTCCTCAGGGATTGTTTTGATAATTGTCTTTTAATTATACAGGTTGGGATCTACTAGGACCAGACTCCCTTCTGTTTTTCATTGATCGCCTTGATGTCCTTGACTTTCTGTTTATCCAGATGAACTCCATTATTATAGGTTCTAAGTCAGTTAGAGAAGTGATTACAATTTAACTGTGATGACATTGAATAAATAATAGATTAGCCAGATAACATTGTCCTTTTTATTATATTGGTTTTTTCTTTCTCTAGTAAGAAAAAAAATATACCTTCTACGATTTAGAAATGAGTTTTTTATAATAAGCATTTTATATTTATTTTCTTTCTTCCTTTCTTCCTTCCTTCCTTTCTTTCTTTCTTTCTTTCTTTCTTTCTTTCTTTCTTTCTTTCTTTCTTTCTTTCTTTCTTTCTTTCTTTCTTTCATTTTTTTGCAAGGCAGTGGGGTTAAGTGGCTTGCCCAAGGCCACACAGCTAGGTCATTATTAAGTGTCTGAGGCTGAATTTGAACTCAGGTACTCCTGACTCCAGGGTCTATACTCTATCCACTAGGCCACTTAGCAGACCTACTATATTTATTTTCAAAGAGTTCCTCTGTATGTTTTGGCAGGTCTGCTCTCAGGTATTTTGGACTGTTTAGCAATTTTACATGATCTATTATCATATAGAGTAATCTTGCTGACATATCATAGAATTTCCCCTATTTTGTATTTTAATTAAATCAATTTTAACTTAAAATTCATCTGAGATCATGGTTACTTTTTTTTAACTTAATAAATTCACCTTCTACTCTTTATTTTCTTGCTGTGAATCTCTCATTTTGTGAGTCCATTCATCTCTTTAACTTTCTAAAGGATAATTACGTGTATGTTTTCCTCCTTCCAATTTTCCCTCACTATCCTTCTCTCCCTATTTCCCCTATCCCTCCTTTTTCCTTTGCTTTACTTCTCCCTACTGCCTTGCCCTCCTGGTCTTTAATCTTTTCATCTTCCCAGAAGTCTCCATCCTTATCCTTTCCCCAATCCTATTCCTATCTCTTCTTCCTCTGAATTTGGAAGACCTTTATACCCACTTATTCATTTATATAATGTGTATGAATTTATGAGCATATTGAGAATGGGTGAAAAATAGATGCTTGTCACCTGTTACCAATGTGAATAAGGATCCAGCTTTACCCACCCTCCCTCTAATGGTTTCTTCTGGATCAGTTTTTCCTGTTATGCTTCATTTTTATGAAATAATTCTTCCTTCTTATCTCTCCTTACATAATTTTATTTTTTACAATCACTCCATCATGCTCAGGTCAACTCACCCCTTTCTTTTAAATGATCCAAATAATGACAGCAGTCATTTGTGAAAATATTTTCACACATTAGATGCAAAGAAGTTGATTTTATTAAGTCCCATATAATTGAGCTCTAATGTTTACCTCATTTTTCTCTCAGATCTTATATGCCAAATTTCCCTTAAATTGTGGGATTGTTTTCACAACAATCTTAAAGTCTTTGAATTCTTCAATTTGCTCTTTTTCTTTTTTCACTGGAGTCTAGGCTTGGTTGGGTAAGTTACCCTTGGACATTACTTCAGTTCTTTTACTCTTTGCAATACAGTATTCCAAGAACTAGGGTCCTTCGATGTAAGAGATGCTGGGTCTTCTGCAAAACTCATTGTACCTTCAAGATATTTAAATTGGGTTTTTCTTCTTGCTTCCAATAATATTTCCTTAGCCTGGGAGCTTGGAGACTTGGCTCTGACTTTCCTGTACGGTTTCCTGCTAGGATTTCTTTTGGATGGTGATTGGTGGCTTTTTTCATTTCTCCTTTACCTTCTTTTTCTAGAACTTCAGGCAATTTTCCTTTGCAAAATTGTATCAAGATTCTGTTTCTTTAAGCTTTATTTTCAGGTAGTTCATCTTTTATAGATAGATAGATAGATAGCTATAAGGTACAGTTATAGATATATAATTATTTCTCCTGTTTTTGACAACAGTTGCTTTTCTGATGAAATGATTTACATTCTCCTTCTATTGTTATTTTTGTTCTTTTTTTTTTTTTTTTTGTTAGCAAGGCAGTAGGGTTAATTGGCTTTGCCCAAGGCCACACAGCTAGGTATTAGTAAGTGTTTGAGGCTGGCTTTGAACTCAGGTCCTCCTGACTCCAGGGCTGGTGCTCTATCCACTGCATCACCTAGCCGCCCCTATTTTTTTTTTCATTTGATCTTTATTGCTTGACATTTTAGAATGGCATTAACTTGCCCTTGTTCAATTACATTCTTCAGGGAATTGCTTTTTTCCTTCCGTGTGTGACTCGTTACTTCCAGCTGTCTGACTTTCTGTCATTTTCTGGACTTTTTCGGATTGAGCTGAATCTTTTCTCAGTTTTCCTGGATCTCTCTGAATTGATTTCTATAAAGCTTCTTAAGTTCTTGTAAAAACCCTCTTTTGTCCTGAGGACCATGTGACACACATTGAATGAGAAACTGTGCTTTCTGGATGCAACCCCAACTCCTTGGCTCTTTGGAATGCAACATACTAAGATCTAGAGCTGGTTTTTTGGTAAAGAAATTGCTAGATTTAGTAAAATCCTGATGATTTTTCTCTAGTTTTTTTCCCCTTGTTTTTAAAATCCTGTAATTTGCCTCACACTAGATAGTGGTTTCATTTTGGTCTTCTTCCTCATTGAAGGACAAGAACCAACCAAATTTACTCCCTAGGATGTTTTTCAGGTGCTGATCATTGTCTTCTTGGTTTCTGGCTTGCTCCTTGGTCTAGAACTTCAGGGCAATTTTCCTAAATAATTTGTTCCATTGCATCCAGATGCTTCTTTTAATTATAATTTTCAAGTAGCTCAGCAGTTCTTATTTTTTCCTCTGCTTAATGCACTCTCCAGATTAGTAGTTTTATTATTGAGCTGTTTTAGATTCTTGTTTACATTCTCTGCTTCTTAAAATATCTTGGTGTTGTACAAAGTCATTTAATCCCTCCTGTTCAGTTAAAGTTTTCAAGGAGCTATTTCCTTCTTAAAGATTTTATATCTCTTTTACTATTTGCTTAACCAATTTTTCAAATGTTTAGATTGCTTTTTTTTGCTATTACTTATTCTTATTTGACTTTAAAATTCCTATTCATTATCCACCTAAAGGTTTTGTTTCTTTTTGCACTTAGTTGGTTTTGCCATTATTTTATTTAATTGCTTTTTCTTCTAATATTTTTTCTCAGTCCTCTATTTGATTTTTGCATACTTTTTTACTTTCATCCACAATTTGCCATTATGCATTAGGGTAGGAGTGGTTTTTATTTTTTTAACTTCACCCTTCTCCTCTATATATGATTTCAAATCTTTTTTTTTAACTCCAAAGGAGATATCAGTGATCCGGTTCTTTTTCCTTTGCTTATTCATTTTTATGTTTATTTAGTTTTATTTCATTTTTAATAGCTTAATAATATTATTATCAAGTTTTAATTCTGAGAGGAGAGTACTGTTGCCCAGTCCTCAACTTTTCTTATGATTATTTACTGTATTTTATCTGGAGTTTCAATCTCAGGGACTCCTCTCTTCCTCCACTCAGCCCCAGCTTCATTGTCCCTAAAATGTTCTTACTCCTTGTGGTACTTGCTTCTCCTCCCCAGCAACCACAGCTAGGGTCACATCTCTTCAGCACTGTCAGCCATGACATCCAGAAACACCTTGGGGTCCTTTGATCATCCCCCACTGCCTTGCTTTGGATGAACGTTTGTGAGGGGAAAGTGGCTGAGATGAAAGTTCTTGAGGTGTCTCACTGCTTCTCTCAGGTCTCCTGTCTAATGATTCGGTGGGTTGTCCTGCATTCTTCTCTGAGTTCTCTGAAGTTGCCCTCCTAGGACTTTATCCCTTTATTTGTGCTCCTCTACAATCATTTCATGATGATTTTTCTGTCTATTTGTGGAGGAAATCTAGAGAGCCTGGACATTTCTGACCTACACTGACATCTTGTCAGGATTCCCCTTCTGTCAGGTCTAATGAGGAAGAAGTTCCCCATCACCTTCTCTCTTTGTCCTGCACATATCCCCCACATCCCATCTCCCAGGTAGAACACAAGCTTTATACCTGATTCCCTAGGGTGCTGCATCATATTCCAAGGGATTTTTCAGCTTTCTTCCAACTGTCATATAACGTCCATTTTTCAGAATTCTCTTGAGCTCTTAATGACCTTGGGTTCAAGAGTGGACTCTGACTCTCATAGGCCATGACCTCTCAGCAGATCGCTTCTCATGCTTCAGCTTCCATCTAGAATTGAATAGGGCTGGACTCAACATCTCAAGAGTCTTTCATCTCTATACCTGATGGTCTAGGGTTTGGTGACATTCAAGGATGTGGCTGTCGACTTCACCCACGAGGAATGGAGCCTCTTAGACCCACATCAGAAACAGCTGTACCAAGAAGTGATGGTGGAGAATGCCCAGAACCTGCTCTCTGTGGGTAAGGACCCTTCCCCTGGTGACACTGATTGTGCAGTCAATGGGAATATCTTTGTTCCCTACTGTGGACGGTTTGGAGCAATTTAGATAGAGGAAAGGACTGGTCTCCTGCAGTTTTTGTCTTTAATCTTCCTGCCTCTTGCCTTAAAATTCTAGCCAACATAGTGGGAAAGGAAGGGAATGGAAGAAGCATTATTTGTTTTCACCTGTTGCTTGCCAGATGCTGTGATGAGAACTTTCTTTAGCATATTATGTTACTTGATCCAGATAATAACCTTCTAAGTTAGTTAATTCTATTATCCCCATTTGACAGTTCAAGAAATGGAAAACTGGAGACAAATGGAAACTAAGTGATTTAGCATATAGCTAGTCATTGTCTGAGACTGAATTTTGACTGTGGCATTCCTCAGGATATGACCAGGGTTCTCTCCACTGCACTATCTCAATTTCTAGATAATGTAAAGTGTGTGCTGAGTTCTATGAAGAAATTGCACCAGGACCACTTTTCCTCATCCCAACCTGGTTCCAAGAATTTTTCCCCCACCTCTCCCCATAGTCCCCATAAATAACTACCCTAAGACTCTTCTTCAAGAGGCCTGGGACCCACTCTGTGTTCCTTTTGTGTATACTCCTGGCATTGCCAGGAACAGCAAAATGGCCAAGATAGAACATTTGGCATAAGTATTGAGCTTGCCAGTAGAGAATCTCCCCTGCAGAGGCAAAGATTCCCCAAATGAACCATATACAAGGTTTCCATGTGATTCCTGGACTGAGGAATTAGGAGAGAGAAACTGGCAAAGCTGCTGGGATTTCAGGTCAAGTCACCCAGCTATTCTAAGCTCATGGCCTGTGTTATGAATATCATGAAGATGTCTTGGGAATACCTGTTACAGGTATTGTTGATGTTTATTGTCAAGATCCAATGGGCTTATGTGTGTAACCCTTTGTATAGTAACGTATCCTTAGGATATAAGGTAGTGTCATTTTAAACTGAGTGGTTCTCTCCATGTAAGGTTAGAGGTCTTTTTTCGTTGGAGAAAGAAATAGTAAATGAATTTAGGTTCTACCAATGTTGGGGAGCAGATATGAAAATAAGTGAGTATATGTAATGTTTGTATACACTTATTTTTATTGTTTGAATCTTTCAGAAGAAGACATCAGAGTTGAAATCCAGGAGAAAATTGGAAAACTAAGCCTTCCTATGAAAGAAGCTTACAAACAAAAAATCATGACCGACACTGCCTGCGATTTCATGTGGAGAGAATTCTGTGGTACAAATGAGAGAATCCGAACTGGAGAGAAACCTTATGGATGTGGTCAGTCTGGAATGACTTTTTCTACCAAGGAGAGTCTTACTGTACTTCAGAAAATCCTCACTGGAGGGAAATCTTCATGCAATCAATTTGGAAAGGCTTTTGCCTTCAAGGGCATTCTTGTTGAACATCAGAGAATTGACACTGGTGCAAAACCTTATGAGTGTAATCTATGTCGAAAGGTTTTTACTCGGAGGTATAGTCTTACTGAGCATCAGAGAATTCACACTGATGAGAGACCTTATGAATGTAATCAATGTGGAAAGAGTTTTTCATGTAAGTCCTATCTCACTAAACATCAGAGAATCCACACTGGGGAAAAGCCTTATGAATGTAATCAATGCAGAAAAGTTTTTACATTCAAGTCCCAACTTACTGAACATCAGTTTATCCATATTGGAGGGAAACCATTTGAATGTAATCAATGTAGAAAGCGTTTTTTATGGAAAAGCAATC
The DNA here is from genome assembly GCF_037893015.1 of Macrotis lagotis. Classification (NCBI taxonomy): domain Eukaryota; kingdom Metazoa; phylum Chordata; class Mammalia; order Peramelemorphia; family Peramelidae; genus Macrotis; species Macrotis lagotis. The sequence goes on from NC_133666.1 coordinate 702,693,459, forward strand.
TTAATAAACATAAGAGAACCCACACTGGAGAGAAACCTTTTGAATGTAATCAGTGTGGAAAGGGTTTTTCATGGAAGTCCTATCTCACTAAACATCAGAGAATCCACACTGGAGAAAACCCTTATGATTGTAATCGATGTGGAATGGCTTTTTCATTTAAGGCTGATCTTGACAATCATCAGAGCTTCCACACTGGAGAGAAACCTTTTGAATGTTATCAATGTGGAAAGGGTTTCTCATTGAAGCGTACTCTTAATAAACATAAGAAAATCCACACTGGTGAGAAACCTTATGATTGTAATCAATGTGGAAAGGCTTTCACATGCAAGTCATATCTCACTAAGCATCAGAGAATCCACACTGGTGAGAAACCTTTTAAATGTAATCAGTGTGTAAAAGGTTTTTCATGTAAGTACAATCTCACTAAACATCAGAGAATTCACACTGGAGAAAAACCTTATGATTGTAATCAATGTGGAAAGGCTTTTAAAGTAAAGGAGAGTCTTACTACACATCAGAGGATCCACACTGGAGAAAAACCTTATAATTGTAAACAATGTGGAATGGCTTTTTCATTTAAGGCTGTTCTTGACAATCATCAGAGAAACCACACTGGTGAGAAACCTTATGAATGTAATCAATGTGGAAAACATTTTTCATTGCAGGGCATGCTTATTAAACATCAGAGAATCCACACTGGTGAGAAGCCTTTTGAATGTAATCAATGTGGAAAGGCTTTTACAAGCAAGTCAAATCTTATTAAACATCAGAGAATCCACACTGGAGAGAACCTTTATGAATGTAATCAGTGTGGAAAGGGTTTTTCATGTAAGTACTATGTCACTAACCATCAGAGAATCCATACTGGAGAAAAACCTTATGCTTGTAACCAATGTGGAAAGGCTTTCTCATTTAAGGGTGCTCTTGACAATCATCAGAGAATCCACACTGGAGAAAAACCTTATCTATACAATCATTGTGGAAAGTCTTTTCCTTTCAAGTCCAATCTTACTAGTCTTCAGAGAAACCACACTAGGAGGGACACCTTATGAATGTAAACAATGTGGAAAAGCTTTTTCATTGACACACTTGTTAGTCATCAGAGAATCCACCCTGGAGAGAAACGTTTTGAATGGAGCCAGTATGAAAAGGGTTTTTCATGTAAGTCCTATCTCACTAAATATTAGAGAATCCACACTGGAGAAAAACCTTATGAATGTTGTCAATATGGAAAGGTTTTTACTAAGTCCCATTTACTAGTCATCAGATTACCACACTGTAGTGAAGCCTTCTGAATGTAATCACTGTTGAAAGACGTTTACATTGATGGAGTGAGATTTACTGCACATCAGAAAATCCATACTGGAGAGAAACCTTATCCATGTAGTCAATGTGAAACGACTTCTACAAGCAAGTCCTATCTTACTCATTCGGAGTCCACACTCCAAGGAAATCTTATGAATGTAATCAATGTGGTAAGGGTTTTATATAGAAGTCCCATCTTACTTCACATCAGAGAATTCACACTGGGAAGTTTTGGGTTTGGCAAATGTGGTTAAGTGGCTTGCCCAAGGCTACACAGCTAGGTAATTATTATTAACTGTCTGAGGCCAGATTTGAATCCAGGTACTCCTGACTCCAGGGCCGGTGCCCTATCCACTGCGCCACGTAGCTGTCCCATTTGAACACATTTTTTTAAAATAAAGATTTCATTTATTTTGAGTTTTACAATTTTTTCCTTATTCTTACATCCCTCCCCCCACCCCCCACAGAAAGCAGTCTGTTAGTCTTTACATTGTTTCCATGGTATACACTGATCTAAGTTGAATGTGATATGAGGGAAATCATATCCTTAAGGAACAAAAATAAAGTATAAGAGACAGCAAAATTACATAATAAGATAATGGATTCTTGTTTTTGTCTGAATTGAATATAATAGTCTGGTCTTTTTTCAAACTCCACAATTCTTTCTCTGGATACAGATGGAATTCTCCATTGCAGACAGCTCCAAACTGTCCCTGATTGTTACACTGATGGAATGAGCAAGTCCATCAAGGTTGATCCTCACCCCCATGTTGCTGTCAGGGTGGACAGTGTTTTTCTGGTTCTGCTCATCTCACTCAGTATCAGTTCATGCAAATCCCTCCAGGCTTCCCTGAATTCCCATCCTCCTGGTTTCTAATAGAACAATAGTGGATTGAATACACTTAAATGGGATACTGAACTCCCTAAACTAGCATTATGATAAAGGACTTACCTGGATTTTCTCAAAAACACAATGTCTTCAGAATAAGAAAAAAAAGTTCTGTTAATATTATGTCAATTGGAAGCAAATACCTGATCATGAGTATCCACACAAGAGAGAAACATTATACACTGACATGAATGATTAAATGGTCTTCAAGGGAATACTGAGTTTTCTAGACTAGTGTTGTGATAAAGGACATAACAGGATGTTCTCACAAACACAGTTTCTTCAGGGAAAAAAAACAGTACTGTTAGCATGGTGTCAACTGCAGGAAAACACATGATAAAGAGATGAAATCAGGATTGCACAAGTCCATAAAATTTCAGGCAAATGGGATTTTTTTATTTTCTCACACGACACCAATGTGCATGTATTCAGCCTACATTGAGGCCACTGTATGTGACAATCAAGATCCTTCTCTTTAATATGAGATGATTCCTGTCTTCTGGTTGTTGTGACTCAATCATGGTGATGATGCTAGGACTCCAATAAACTTGAGGCAGAACAGAACACTTTTGTAAAAAAGAAAAGCCACCTCTGCTAAGTGTTAGAGACTTCACTTTTCCTCTATGTTTGATGCTTCATAATTCTGGAAAGTTAAGGAAGTGTTCAGTGACTCTTGAAAAAATATTTTGTTTCTTGGTACATCCAAAGTGATCTTTTCCTTTGACTTGTTCACCTGACGGGAAAAAGACATAAAGCTATAAAGTGAATGAAAACTTTTCTAGGGAATTCTAAGTCTGGTCAAGTTGATAGGCAGACAAAAGATATACAAGTGAAATAGAAACATTTTTTTCAGTCTGCAGAAATTGGTGATATTGTAAACTAAGATCAGAATTTATCCATTTAAGGAGGGTGTTAGCAAGATGTCATAAACTTCTCCTTTTCTTCTGTTATTTTCATAGCTCAGTCTGGGGATGTGCATGTTGTCAGCACTTCCCAAGTAGAGTGATCCACAGGGAGGTCTACTCCCTCCTGGTCAGAGTTCCGAGTTCTCTGGCTGAGCTTCAGTACGATGCCATAGGATTTTCTCATGTATGGTTCACCTACTTGCAGATTCTCTGAGTTGAATGGAATCAAGCCACTGCCTCCTCTGACTCCCTTTTGATCTTGCAAGGTTGGCCAGATCATTTCATGCAGGTTTATATCCAGAGTTGAAGGTCAGAACTTCCTCTTCATCTTATTTTGGGGCACATTGCTAAAGAGTTTTAAGTATTTTTTGCCTTTTTCCTTGTTCTGTACAAAGCTGCCACCCTCTGATACTTACCACCCCTCCTCTCTACCCTGTAACTGTGCTCAGATAATAGATGACAGAATTGTAAGGTGGTGCCCATTCCTGCTTCCATTGCTGGTTCAGGCATCACCTGATAGCTTTGTGCCCTGGTTGTGCCTGTTCAGTCACAGACTTCTTTGTATCCCTGGGCACAGGAATGTGCTCCCCATACTCCCATGGCTACTGATAGCTGTGCAATTGGATTTCATTCCTGCTCAGTCCTTGTCCCTGTGTAACACAGACTTTTCTGTTTATCATTCTAAACCCATTATAGTGGATTAAAAAAAACAAAAACTAATGGTAATTTATTTTCCAGATTAGAATTTGCTCTAGCACATTTTCTAGATTCTTGCTGAAGTTTTTAGGGTAAAGCTTTGTAAGGTAGAGTTAGATGGGCTGACCGGGGAAAAAAGGCTAAAAATCCACTTAGTTATTTTGAATTTACCATTTTTTTAGGTTTTTTTCCGAGGCAAATGGTCTTAAGTGGCTTGCCCAAGGCCACACAGCAAGGTAATTATTAAGTGCCTGAGATCTGACTTGAATTCAGGTACTCCTGACTCCAGGCTGGTGCTCCATCCACTGCACCACCTAGCTAGCCTGAATCTAACTTTGAAAAACATTTTGTTAGGTTTTTGTTTTAGAAAAGTTGGTTCATTGAGATGCCAATATGCCTAATTTGTCTTTATTTTTTGTACAAAAACATAGGAATTGATCAGGAAGTTAACAATAAAAAGAATTTTATATATATCATCTCATTTATGGTCAAAAACATTTTTTTTGATTTTTTGTTTTTACAAGGCAATCGGGTTAAGTGCCTTGCCCGAGGTTACACAGCTAAGTAATAATTAATAAATAAGATTTGAACTCAGGTTGTCCTGACTCTGAGGCCCGTGCTCTCTCTACTTTACCACCTAGCCTCTCCCCAAAAAACTATTTTTAAAAAGAACAAAATGGGTCCTCAAAAAGAAATCCCCATACATTAAAATGACCTTTGCCTAAAGACCTTGATGGTGCTGAAGTCACCACTCTGAGAGGCAGCCCATTCACTTCTTTTGTGATGCCACTACTAAGATGCTCCTTCCAGATGCCCTGGCTGTATTAAAACTTTCCATCCATCACTCCCGGTCAAAACCTAAATTTATTTTAAAGGACATGAGTAGAAAGATTCTATCTGCATACAGAGAAAGAGGTGCTAAACTATACTATGTGCTGAATCATTTTACTCATGTACTGATTTGTGTGTAAAGGTAGCCATGTCTGGGCCAGAGGAGGGAAGAACAAAGTTTATGTGATAATGTTGTTGTATATTTGAAAGGAATATGAAGTTGTATATTGTACATTTGCAATTTTATAGGCAACCATCTTTTTGATTTTAATATTTGAAAGTATCTTTTACTCCAAAAATCAAGACTAAAATTTAAGAAGTGGGGCATATTTACAATTTTAACATGAAAAGAGGAGTTCTTATCTGTCCAAATTTCAGACTTTCAGCTAATGATATTGCCCCTTCTCCAGGATAAGTTCAGTTCTTTTTTTTGGGGGGGGTAAGGCAAACAGGGTTAAGTGGCTTGCCCAAGGCCACACGGCTAGGTAATTATTAAGTGTCTGAGAACAGATTTGAACCCAGGTACTCCTGATTCCAGGGCTGGTGCTTTATCCACTATGCCACCTAGGTGCCCCAATAAGTTCCATTCTTAAACAATTATTTTCTCCAGCTACCAACTTTTTTCCTTTGTATTACCCTTAAAGTGGATGCAAGGGACTCTGTCAGTTCTTTGAGCTTCATGGGGAAACTATTTGTCCCTCCTTTATCTGCATTTTACTTTGGACAATCAGGTCTGTTGCTCTTGAGACCATGAATGCAATCTCTTCTTCCCCCCCCCCCCATTTCTAGAAGTTTATTTTTGTCAATCTACAACCCATGCTTAAAGGAGTTTTTTTTAATTAAAGATTTTATTTATTTTGAGTTTTACAATTTTCCCCTTGATCTTACTTCCCTCCCCCACCCCCACATAGAAACCAATTTGCCAATTTGTTACCATGGTATACATTGATGCAAACTGAGTGTGATGAGAGAGAAATCATATCCTTAAAGAAGGATCATAAAGTATAAGAGATAACAAGATCAGACAATAAGATAGCAGGTTTTTTTCTCTAAAGGGAATAGTCCTTGAAATCGTTCAAACTCCATGGTTCTTTCTCTGGATACAGATGGCATTCTCCATCGCAGACAGCCCAAAATTGTCTCTGATTGTTGGACTGATGAAATAAATGTGTCCTTCAAGGTCGAACATCACCCCCATGTTGTGGTTAGGGTGGAAAATGTTCTTCTGGTGCTGCTCATCTCACTCAGCATCAGTTCATGCACATCCCTCCAGGCTTCCCTGAATTCCTCTCCCTCCTGGTTTCTAATAGAACAATAGTTTTAAATGACATACTTATACCACAGTTTGCTAAGCCATTCCCCAATTGTAGGACATTTACTTAATTTCCAATTCTTTGCCACCACAAACAGGGCTGCTATGAATATTTTTGTACAAGTGATGTTGTTTACCCTTTTTCATCATCTCTTCAGAGTATAGACCCAGTAGTGGTATTGCTGCATCAAAGGGGATGCATGTTTTTTGTTGCTTATGGAACAATTGTTCAGTCGAGCAGTTGTGTCCACCTCTTTGTGAACCCCAGGAACTTAACATAGCAGGTCTTTCCATCCTTCACTAGCTCTCCAAGTTTGTTCCAGTTCAAGTGCATTATTTCAAGGACACTATCCATCCCATCTTATTCATTCCCCTTTCCTTTTTTCCTTTGATCTGTCCCAACACCAGGGCCATTTCTGATGAATCTTGTCTTTTGATTTGGTGTCATTGTTATTATCCAGCTCCCTCTTCATCCCAAATTCTGTTAAGAGTTCTATCATTTTCCTGGCAGCCCAAGAGCATCATCTGACTCCTCTTCTTTGCCAATCCTTGGGAACTTCAAAGGTAGGAGAGTCACCACTTCTCATACCAATTTGGACCAGCTTTTTAAAATTTTTTTTTATTTATTAAGTCAATGGGGTTCAGTGACTTGCCCAAGGCCACACAGTTATGCAATATTAAGTGTCTGAGGGTGGATTTGAACTCCAGTCCTCCTGACTCCAAGGCCAGTGCACTATCCACTGCCCCAGGACTATTTCTCTTTACCTTTTCCTTGGTGTCCCTGTTTTCTAGGATAGAGCCTGGTCAAAAGTTACTTATTGTTTGAGGGATGACAAATGTATGGACACTCCTAGTTAGGAACAAACAGGATTGGGGCAGCTAGGTGACGCAGTGGGTAAAGCAGGGCCCTGGAGTCAGGAGTACCTGGGTTCAAATCTGGTCTCAGACACTTAATAATTACCTAGCTGTGTGGCCTTGGGCAAGCCACTTAACCCCATTTGCCTTGTAAAACCTAAAAAACAACAAAAAAAACCCAGGACTGCTAATAGTAGAAAAGGTCTGACTGCTAGTGGGCCCTTTTGTAAAACTTGACGGGAAGCAACTGTGTGTGCTCAAGGCTCATTATAACTCAAGGGTCCAACATGACTTCAAGAAAGGTAGCAGAGTGCTGGGCTGTATGGAAAGAGGCATTGCTTTTTTTTTTTAAATTAAGGCAATGGAGTTAAGTGACTAGTTAAAGCTAGGCAATTATTAAGTGTCTGAGGCAGGATTTGAACTCAGGTTCTCCTGATTCCATGGTCAGGCATTGCTTCTTAAAGGCTGAATATCACTCACTCTGCCTTGGGGAGACCAGTTCTAGAGCATTTTGTTGACCTGTAATCACCAGAGTAGCAAGGACCTTGAGTGATTGTGGTTCAACTGGAGTGGGGAAACCAAAATGGTGAAGGACTTCAAGTCCATGCCATGAGGATCAGTTGGAAGACCTAAGGATATTTGCTTAGGAAGTCCAGAAAAAGGTGGGATTAGAGACTACATTGCAGTCAGAGTCTGAGGATCACCATCTTGAAGCATGTGAAGTCTTCTCAAGTGTTCCTAGATTTTAGCTGTCTTCTCAAGATGTGAGGGATCAGAAGCTATGAGTGGAAGTTGCCAACACGGATTTACTGACAGAGATAATAATGCTTCCATAGAACTTTAGTTTCCCAGATGTGGAATTTTCTGTGGCTCAATCTCAGTCCCATTCTTGGAGAATCATTGACTAAGTTCATGTAGGTGACCACCACATTAGTTTAGGGAGTTGGGAGGTAGAGAATGCTGGTGTCCCATAGCATACATTTAGCAGCCCATCTCCTCAGGTTCCAGCAGGGTTAGAAACAGAAAGGTGATGAATTACAGGTAATTATAGACAAGAAAGGAACAGAATTATGATGGGATTGAATGTGCTAGGAGAGCAAACAACTAAGAGAACGGAATACAGGAATTGAGGTAGAGGCTGGGGCCTCCTATTGAGTCTTGGACCAGACAGGGTATCAATAAACTTTGCTTCAGTACCTTCTGTTTTAGACTCTATGCCCAGTGTTTGTGCAACTTTTCCTCTATGGCAGCCAGGTGGCACAGTAAATAGTGCCCTGCACTGGGGTCAGGAGGACCTGAGTTCAAATCCTGTCTCGGACACCTAATAATTGCCTAGCTGTATGATCCTGGACAAGTCACTTAATCCTGTTGCCTTAAAACAAACAAAAAAAAATATATCAAAGCTTTAACTCACTGTAGTGTTTCACAAAAACCGCAAACCTAACAAACTGCTTTTCAAAATTAGATTTTTCTCCTTTTGTGCCCTAATCACCCACTCTGACTCTGCCTTACTAAGCCTCACTCTAAAAACCTCAATGAGAACCTAAAAAATGTACTAGAGCAATTTCTAATCATCAAAGAAAAACATTACAATTAGTCATTTTTGCACGTATCATAGCTTTACAATGATAAACAGAAAAGTCTGTGGAGACAGGCATAGGGACTGGCCAAGAAGGAAACCCAATGGCAGAGCTATGAGCAGCCATGGGAGTGTTGGGGACACATTTCTATGAAGATGACTACGCCTGAAGGGGTAATCGTGGAGGAAAAGGACATCTCAGGTGACCCTTGAATCTGCACTGGAAGAAGGAATGGGGACCAGCTCCCAATTCTGACACCTATTATCTGATCACAGTTCTAGGGTGGAAAAGAGGGGTTATGAGAAAGAGAGGGCAGCAGCTTTGTACTGAACATGGAAAAAGGTCCAGAAACATCATCTCTTTAGTAATGTGCACAGGAGCAAGATGTAGAGGAAGTTCTCCCCTTCGACTCTGTACATAAACCAGTATGAATAATCTGGCCAACATTGCGAGAGCAAAGGGAAGCTAGAGGAGGCACAGGTCAATTCCTCTGAAGACAGAGAATCTGGAAGTCGGCAAACAGTGAGAAAATCCTTTAGTAACCTACTGAAACACAGTCAAGAAAATCACATTTGGATCAAGGACTTCCTGAGTTTTGGTGAGGAGAGGAGTGACTAGACCCCCCTGTGGATCACTCCACATGGGAAGTGCTGACAATTTGCAGATCCCCACACTGGGCTATGAAAATAGCAGAGGAAAAGGAAACGTCGATGACATCTTGCCACCACCCTCCTTAATAAAGGGACACATTCAGACCTTAATTTACAATGTCATCAGTTTCTGCAGTCTGAAAAGAAAGATTTCCATTTTCCTTGGATATCTCTTGTCTGCCTACAAAGTTGACCACATTTAGAAAAAGAGAGACTATATCTTCTTAATCTCTTTCAGTCCCCAGAAAAGTTCTCATTCACTTGGATGGTTTTTTCCTTCAGGTGAGCAGGTCAAAGGAAAAGGTCACTTTGGAGGTAGCAAGACACAAACCAACGTTTTCCCCTCTTTGACTTTTCAAAATTATGAAGGGTCGAGCATGCGAAACTTTCAGAGGGAAATTGCAAAGCCTTAGACTAACTTAGTAGAGGCTGCTTTTGTTTTCACACAAGTATCCTGCTCTGACTCAAGTTTATTGGAATCCCTTCATCATCACCATGATCCTCGAGTCACAACAATCAGGAGACAGGTAGCATCTCATGTTATTGGGTTTTCACATGCAGCAGTCTCAATGTAGGCTGAATGTATACACATTAGTGGCATGTGAAAAAATATAAATTTCTCCCTTATTTGCCTGAAATTTTATACCCCTGTGTAAACAATTCTGATTCCTTCTCTTCATCAAGTGTTTTCTTCCAAATGTCATTTTTTTTCTCAAGAAATTGTGCCCTTCATTACAATGTGAGTATAGGAAACTCACTTTTCCCTTTAAATTCATTTAATCATTGATGTTAGTGGTAAGGTTCCTTTCTAATATGAATTTTCTCATGGAAAAACAGTCTGATGTTTGCCTGAAAACTTTATCACCTTGATTACATTCATAAAGTTTCATTCTGGTTTGAATTGTCTGATGTTTAACAAGTGTGTCCTTCAATGTAAAAGCCTTTCCAGATGGATTACATATATAAAGTTTCTCTGCAGTGTGGATTTTTTTGATGTACAGTAAGACTCCCCTTGGTAGCCAAAGCCTTTCCACTTTGATGACATCCATAAGATTTCCCTCCAGTTTGTATTCTCTCCTTTGTACCACAAATATCTCTCCACATGAAGTCACAGGCAGTGTCAGTCATTAGTTTGTGTATGTAAGTTTCAGAGCAAGGTTTAGTTTTCTAATTTTGTCCTTTGTTTTGTTTTTTTAGGTTTTTGCAAGGCAAATGGGCTTAAGTGGCTTGCCCAAGGCCACACAGCAGCTAGGTCATTATTAAGTGTCTGAGACCGGATTTGAACCCAGGTACTTCTGACTCCAGGGACAGTTCTTTATCCACTGCGCCACCTAGCCACCCCTTGTCCTTCATTTCAAACCTGATTTGTTCTGAAAGAGCCAAACGATAAAACAAAAACTATATATACTTTTAGCATATTTGTATTGATATCTCCTTCCCATCATTGGTACAGTACTGTTTATTTCCCCATGAAAAACAAAACAACAGAATTTAACCTTACCTGGAAAGATCCAATCAGTTGAAATTGACATTAGCTTATATCCTAAGGTTAATTTACTTTGCAAAGTGTTGCACACATAAACCCATTCCCTCCTGACAACAAACATCCACCATACCTGTGACACAGGTATTCTCACGCCGTTTTCATGATATTCACAATACAGGCCATGAGCTTAGAGTAGCCAGGTGACTTGACCCAAATCCCAGCAGCTTAGACTGGAATACAAGTCCTGGGAATGGACATATTCACTTCATTCTAAAATAAAATTGAAATCCTTCTAAAACCAAAGTTCCGAAATGGATGGCATTTCTCATGTCTGACAATGTGTGTCTTATCCAGAAATTTCAGTGACTCGTTTTTTGTAATGAAGTGAAGAGCATGCTTCATTCTTAGACTTCTTGCAACCCTTCCCATTTACAGGTTCATAAGTCCTTTGAATGATTCAGACAGGAGTGGAAGGGATGTGAGCTAAAAAATTTGTTAATGGTAACTTAAGCAATAAATAATCGACCAATCTGGATAAAAAGATGTTTATCCTCTGTGACAACATGTATGTGCATACTTCAACCTTAACAGCTATTTTTCTGCAGTGATTCCAGACTATCAAGACCAGAAATACACTGATATTGGGAATCATACAATGTTTTTTTTCTGTATTTGTGTGTGTGTGTGTGTGTGTGTGTGTGTGTGTGTGTCAAACTCTGACTTTTTTCTAAGGGCAACATATTTTTTTACTCTCCTAAATTTATGTCACGTTATTTCTTAACTTTCAGAAAGGCTGGACATTCATGTACAAATGATCCCAGGCAAGCTCTCTCTTTTCTAGCTTGCCTAATAATCCCATGTCAGCAAACCTTAATCACGAGATCAACATGTTCCTTGGTTTTGTATTTTCAAAGCTGTGATGGCAGGCTATTTGAAAACCATGGTCCCTAGGCAGCCACTCTCCCAAGTTACCAGCCTCCTGGTCCAGTGATGTGAAGTAAGATGATGGAAGGTGGCCCTGGATGTGAAGCAATCATAGTTAAGTAACTTCCACAAGGTCCCTCAGCTAGTATCAAGTGTCTGAGGCCAGATTCAAGCTCCCATCCTCTAGACCCTAAGGTCAGTGCTCTACTGACTGTGATTGGTTGCCCTAATCCTTCAGGAGAGTTTCAGTGAAAGGATATTCAGTTTACATTTGAGCAAATTCTATCCTTTCACAAATTTTTTTATATGAACATTATAAAAAAAACCACTAAGGCAAAGCAGCATTTGCAATTGACTAGCAAATACATCAGTCAAGCAGATTATTGGTAATGAGCCAACAGAAAAATAAGGGTTTCAAATAGTAATTAACAATTCTTTCTGACTGCTTTGAGAAGTTAAAAAAACCCAAAACCAAATTTGCATCACTCAGGAGCTGGTCTACATCTCTAGCCATTTTTTACTTTATATATGCATGTGTACATATATGTATATATATATATATATGTATATATATATATATTAGATATGAGCATTTTCAGTGTATTCTCTTCAGAAATCATAATACAAATGGTAGTATTGTGGATAAAATCACAGACCTTTGTACATGAAGCCCTAAGGTCCAATCCCAATCAGAAACTTGCTAGTTCTTTGACACAATGTCCTATACAAATATTACCTGTTACTTTTATTGGATTTTGCATATTTCCTCCCCAGTTCTGCTCTTGCTCCCTAACCATGGTTATCCTCACTCCTTGAGGTCCTTTATTTCTCTGCTGTCCTCAATGTATTCCCACTCACAAATATTTTCTTTAATATGGATCAGTTTCTGTTTTTATACTGCATTCTAAGCATCACCAGAAGGTCTTGTCCCTTCCTTTTTAACCCTGTACCTTGGCACAGAGGCTGAAAGAGAAGGTACATCACATCACCTTTTCTAAAACTTTTCATTCCTCCCCCAGCCCACCATTAAAGTTTGCTTTGACCATCATCCCATCACTGAAAAAAATCGGACATCTCAAAAAGTTTTTCAGATGATTTTCTGGGGTTCTCTAAGTGTACCACCATATCATCTGGAAAAATGTTAAAAGTTTTGCTTCCTCATTGCCAATTTTGTTTCCTTCCATTTCTTTTTCTTCTCTTACTGCTCAACATTTCTAATACTATATTGAATAGTAATGGTAATAATGGACATTCTTCTTTCATTATCTTATTGGAAATGCTCCTACTTTTTGTCCATTACATATAATAATTGTTGATGGGTTTTAGATAGATACTGCTCATCATTTTTTTGGGCGGGAATTTTGCAAGGCAATAAGTCTAAGAGACTTACCCAAGGTCACACAGATAAGTAAGTATTATGAAATGTCTGAGGTCAGATTTGAACTCAAGTCCACCTGAGTGCAGGGCCAATGCCCTAACCACTGCCCCCACCGGGCTGCTCATTATTTTAAGAAAAACTTCATTGCTTTCTATACTCTCTAGTACTTTTTTTTTTAAAAGGTTTTTGCAAGGCAAATGGGGTTAAGTGGCTTGCCCAAGGCTACACAGCTAGGTAATTATTAAGTGTCTGAGCCTGCATTTGAACCCAGGTACTCCTGACTCCAAGGCCGGTGCTTTATCCACTATGCCACCTAGCTGCCCCATATCTCTAGTGCTTTTAATAGGAATGGATGCTGTACTTTGTCAAAGACTTTCTCAGCATCAATTAAGATAATCATATGATTTCTGTAGATTTTGTAATTGATATGTTCAATTATGTTGAGTATTTTCCTAATATTGAACCATTCCCGCCTACCTGGAATAAAACCTATCTGATCAAGGTGTATTATCCTATTAATAACTTGCTATTGCCTTATTGCTAACATTTTATTTAAGGTTTTTGCATCAGTGTTCATTAGGGAGATTAGTCAATAATTTTCTTTGTTTTGACTCTTCCTGGTTTCATTATAAGCACGATCTTGGTATCCTAAAAGGAATTTCCGCACAACTCCTCCTGTTTTTTTTAAAATGGTACATGTAGAATTGGAATTAATTGTACCTTAAATATTTGTCAAAATTGATTTGGAAATCCATCTGGAGCTGGAGACATTTTCTTATAGATTTTCTTAGAGTTTCTTGATGGCTTCTTCATGTGTTTTCTGAAATGGGCTTGTTTAAGTATTTTATTTCCTGTTTGTTAATCTGGAAGTTTGCAAACATGGACATGCTATGAAAAAGGAAATCCAGATCTCCCATTTCACTATTAACTGATTTAGGTGAAAGAGCATGTTTTGAAATGGAAATAAGGGAATACAAGGATAAGGATAATACTGATTTCAGAAGAATAAAACAGGGGCAGAAATCATCAAAATTAAAAGTACAAGCTGATATTTATGTAGCAGCTATTATATGTCCTACATTTTGTAAATATTGTCTCATTTTACCATCATATTGTCGCTGATGAAGTAACGGAGGCACATAGAGGTCATGTGACTTGTAAGTCTTATAGGACTAAAAAATTTCTGAAGTGGAATTAAACCAAATCTTTTTGATTAGAGGCCCAGAATTCTGTCTATTGTACCAGTAGTTGTATTCTGTAATTTTAACAGAATACAGTGAAAATGCTCACACCAATATGAAGTGGGAAAGTAAAGAGAATGGGACAAAGCTCTCTTGGTTGGAAATTGTAATTCCTTATTTTAGTCTCTGGAACAAGTGAAAATTAAATGTTAGCTACCATTTAAAACTATATTTTATTGTCTCATTACACATAGTGTATGAAATGATAAGTATACTTGAAGCTCAATTATATGTTAAATTTTTTAGGCATTTATTTGTAACATCACCTTTCCAAGATGAGAATTTCTTCAGAAATGACTCTCTTTTGTCTATACTGGCAAAGTAGCTGCATTTTCTCTGTATCTGTGCTGACTAACCCGAGTCACCAATCAATTCCTTTGAGAATCTTCCAGATAGAATACTGACATAAGTTTAGGATCTGTTCATGCCAGAAAGTCTTCTCTCATCCCCCCAGTGTTAATGTTAGGTCAGCTTTGGTAGGATGATGGCATCATTCCTTTATGGTTTCATGAGGGTCTCTCCTCTGCATTTCTGGGACCACGGTTTTCAACAAGCTAGTTCTCTCTGTTGCAAGGATGGAAACCTAAGTAACATCTTCATCTGGTGAATACAGCTTTGAGGCAGTGCAATGACACAGGGAGCCTGGAATCAGGAGACTACTCTGAGGCTCTGACAAATGACTGCGAGGGTCTGTGCATTCCTGGGATCATTTCCACCTGAATGAACAATCTTCATGGAATTTTAAAATCAATTGGAACAAGATTGAAAGACAGAAGTTATCGATTCTTATGCTGCATTTATAAATGCTAGTTTTTATGTAGTCCCTGTTTTTCTCCCAAAATTGTATGTACTTGATCTTGGAATCTGCAGAAAAAAACTTGCTAATGTTAAAATATGGACAGGCTCTGTGTCATCTCTTGGCCTTTAAGTGTTGTCTATAGCTTCCACAAACCACCCCCCAAATTCTGATTTAATTTCTTATGCTGACCATGTTATAGTCAAACCTTGATAGGGAAAGGGAAGGTTAACTTTGGTAGAATGGTTGTGTCGGTTCATGATGATTTTATAGGCATCTCTTCCATGCATTTCTGGGGACCACAGGTTTCCAAGACCTAGTTCTCTCTGCTGCAAGAATTCAAATCCAACTAATAGCTTGTCCCCATGGTGACAAATTTGTGGCAGTGAAATGACACAGGGAGCCTGGGACTTCTTTGGTGCCCTGACAAACAGACAGTTATCGTTTGTGCATGCCAGGGATCGTTGGTACATGAATATTCAATCTTCATGAGAGTTTGAAAACAATTTGAGCCAAATTGGAAAACGGACTTATAGGTTCTTATAGGTTCTTATTATTGCACTTATAAGCACTTGGTGTCTTTATGCTCATAAGCAATATCGACCTGATTATGACAGCTTGGAATCTCCAGAAAAAACCCAGTTATGGTTAAAATATGCACATGTTTTTGTCCCAGAGGATAAATATCCTTAAAATTAAATTAGGTCATTGTTTACTGCTAAAAATGCAATTGAACAACTTTAAGCTAAGAGCCTTTGGACCATGATCTCACGCCTTCAAAGGCTGTGAACCTCTAAGATGGGAAGGAGTGGAAGAGGAACAGGAGTGAGTCATGCAGCCAACTTCCTTACAAAAGGATGGTGAACTCGAATAATTGTATGAGACACATTTTTTACCAGTGGCTCATATGTGTTTTGTTCAGTTGCTTCCAATTCTTCATGATGTCTTGGACTTATTCATGGGTTGTTCTTGGCAAAGTTCCTGTAGTGATTTACCATTTTTTTCCTCCCATTTCCCCATTTAACAGATGAAGAATTGAGGCAAATGGACATTGTGATTTGAGGCTTATCACCCAATTAGTGACCAAAGTCAGTTTGGACTCAGATTTTCTTGACCTCAGGCCCCTGCTCTCTCCACTGCTTCACCTGACTGTTTCCTCTATATTTGGTAAGTGTTTAATAAATACTTATTGACTTGCCTATTTTTCTCACTAGGTTTACCTTATCCTCAATTTTGCCTTCTGCAAATGACTCTTACTAGACCATGCCATGGTGCTGTGGTTTGTGCCCCATTACCCACCCCTGCTTATAGCTAATGTTCATATCTGAAAATCTAAAGTTCTAAAATCTGAAAACATCAATGTCTTCTAATAACACCTGCTTTTCTTTTCTTTTTTTTTGTTTTTTAGGTTTTTGCAAGGCAAATGGGGTTAAGTGGCTTTCCCAAGGCCACACAGCTAGGTCATTATTAAGTGTCTGACACTGGATTTGAACCCAGGTCCTCCTGACTCCAAGGCCAATGCTTTATCCACTAAGCCACCTAGCTGCCCCTCCTGCTTTTGTTTATGAAAATTGTTGCCCTTTTATGTCCTTAGAAATCTCAGTCTTGAGTTGACCAGTCTCCTCCCAAGGTGACTTTCCTGGTAGAATTTTAGGCCATGGGATGCTACCTATCCTTCCTTTCAACCCTTTGAAAAGTTGTCCTAATGTCCAGGATCCAAGTCAGAGAATGACTCACTTTCTCCTCTCTCTCAACCTTCCCTCTGATGTTTCTAATTGTGTGTCTTCGGGTCAATCACATTTCCTTTTGTAGCCTCACTTTCCTTATATGTAAACATCAGGGATACAGCCTCCAGTTCTAGCTCACAACCTGCAATCTGACAGGAGGAGCAAATTTAGGCACTTCCCTGCCAAGATTCACATCATTTCTACCACTTCCAGATGATAAATACAGGTATTTTCTGAAGAACAAAATCCTCATTAGGGGCTTCCTTGCTGTTGATAGAGAGAGTTCTACCTAAAATCTGGATAATTGAAATTACCCATCAAAATATAATCTTGCCTATGTGGGAGGATTATTTTGAGTTTCCTGGACTTGTATATTTTTTCCTTTTCCCAGGGGATCTATTGTAGGCTGCCGGGGCAAAAATTCACTTGTTTCTCCATTTATCTATCTTCATTCAAATGTTTAGACTGCACAATAGTGACTCTTTGATATCTAAATCTAGATTCAATGAATTAATTTTAAAACTATTTTTAAACCTGTGTTTCACTGTTTTCTTTGAAACTCTATGTATTTTATGTATTAAAAAGCATTAATCTGAACAAGATACCATAGGGTTCCTTAGGCTGTTAGAGGGAACTATGACAAAAAAACTATCAGAACTTCTGGTCTGTGTGGTCTATGTATTCCTTCATGAAAAAATTACTTCTCTTACTTCATCACCTGATCCCCATCTTTATAATTATAAAAATATTTACGCCTTTACTATGTGCTAAGCAATGTGGCAGAAACTGCATCCTCAGGGAGAGGCTAGAGGCATTCCCAATAAGATCAGGGGTGAAACAAGGGTGCCCATTATCACCACTACTATTCAATATTGTATTAGAAATGTTAGCTTCAGCAATTAGAGAAGAAAAAGAAATTGAAGGAATTAGAATTGGGAAGGAAGAGACAAAATTCTCACTCTTTGCAGATGACATCATGGTATACCTAGAGAATCCCAAAAATCATGCAAAAAACTACTGGACACAATTATCAATTTTAGCAAAGTTGCAAGTTATAAAATAAAGCCTCATAAATCCTCAAGTTTTCTATATGTGTCTAGCAAGATACAGCAAGTAGAGCTAGAAAGAGAAATCCCATTCAAAGTAACCTCAGACAATATAATATACCTGGGAGTCTATTTGCCAAGACAGACTCAGAAACTTTTTGAAAACAATTATAAAACACTTCTCACACAAATAAAATCATATTTAAATAACTGGGCAAACATCAACTGTTCATGCATAGGTAGAGCTAATGTAATAAAAATGACAATTCTACCAAAAGTAAACTATCTGTTTAGTGCCCTACCAATCAAAATTCCAAAAAATTACTTTAACGAGTTAGAAAAAATTGTAAGTAAATTCATATGGAGAAATACAAAGTCAAGAATTTCCAGGAGCTTAATGAAAAAAGTGCAAAAGACGGTGGCTTAGCCCTACCTGATCTAAAATTATATTATAAAGCAACAGTTATCAAAACTGGTGCTAGCTAAGAAACAGAGTGGTGGACCAGTGCAATAGACTAGGTGTAAAAGCAGGAGACGATTATAGTTAATCTGCTGTTTGATAAACCCAAAGAGTCCAGCCATTGGGATAAAATCTCCCTCTTTGATAAAATCTTCTAGGATAATTGGAAGTTAGTATGGAAGAAACTTAGATTAGACCAACACCTCACACCCTTTACCAAGATACGATCCAAATGGTTACAGGACTTATAAAAAACAATACTATAAGCAAATTAGAAGATCAAGGACTAGTTTACCTGACAGATTTATGGAAAGCAGAGCAGTTTATGACTAAGGAAGAGTTGGAGAACATCACCAAAAACCAATTAGATGAGTTTGATTCCATTAAATTAAAAAGCTTTTGCACAAATAAAACCAATGTAACCAAGATCAAAAGAAATGTAGTAAATTGGGAAACAATCTTTACAACTAATGATTCTGACAAAGGACTCATTTCTAAAATATACAAAAAACTGAGTCATATTTTTAAAACAAAAAGCCATTCCCCAATTGACAAATGGTCAAAGGATATGCAAAGGCAATTTACAGAGGAGATCAAAGCAATCTATAGCCACATGAAAAAAATGTTCTAAATCATTAATTATTAGAGAAATGCAAATTAAAGCTTCTCTGAGGTACCACCTCATACCTCTCAGATTGGCCAATATGACCAGGAAGGATAATGATCATTGTTGGAAGGGTTGTGGAAAATCTGGGACACTATTACACTGTTGGTGGAGCTGTGAACTCATCCAACCTTTCTGGAGAGCTATTTGGAACTATACCCAAAGGGCAACAAAAATGTACCTACCCTTTGACCCAGCAATACCTCTACTGGGTCTATATCCTGAAGAGATGATGAGAAAGGGTAAAAACATCCCTTGTACAAAAATATTTATAGCAGCCCTGCTTGTGGTGGCAAAGAATTGGAAATCAAGTAAATGTCCTTCAATTGGGAAATGGCTTAGCACACTGTGGCATATGTATGTCATGAAACACTATTGTTCTATTAGAAACCAGCGTGGGACGGGATTTCAGGGAAGCCTGGAGGGATTTGCATGAACTGATGCTGAGTGAGATGAGCAGAACCAGAAAAACACTGTACACCCTAACAGCAACATGGAGGCGATGATCAACCTTGATGGACTCCCTCATTCCATCAGTGCAACAATTGGGAACAATTTTGGGCTGTCTGCAATGGAGAATACCATCTGTATCCAGATAAGGAGATGTGGAGTTTTAACAAAGTTCAATGACTATTCCCTTTAATTTAGGAAAAAACATATCTTATTGTCTGATCTTGTTACCTCTTAGACTTCTTGTCTCTTAAGGATATGATTTCTCTCTCATCACACCCAATTTGGATCAAGGTACAACATGGAAACAAAGTAAAGACTGACAGAGTGCTTTCTGTGGGGTGGGGTGAGGAGAGGGAAGTAAGATTGGGGGGAAAAGTGTAAAACTCAAATACTATAATAAAAATAAATTAAAAAACAAACAAACAAAAAAAGAAACTGGATCCTCCAACTACCTCTCCAGCATTTTCCCTTTTTGTCATCTTAGCCAAGCTGAAAGGTGTGAGGTGGAATCCCATTGTTATTTTAATTTGCATTTCTGTAATCAGAAATATATAGCTTGATTTTCCTCATTTGAAATCCATCTATTCATATGTTTTGACCATTTTTTCAGTTGAGGAATGGGAAGTCCAATCTTTATATACATCAGAGAATCCACACAAGGGAAAAGCTTTATCGTTTTAGTCAATGTGGAATTGTTATTACATTGAAGGAGAGACTTGCTGCATGGCAGAGAAGCCACAGTACAGTGACACCTTATGAATGGAATCAATCAAAATGGTTTTTCCTTGGAAGTACAGTTTTTGGGGATTTTTTCTTTTTTTTGGTTTTTGCAAGGCAAATGGGGTTAAGTGGCTTACCCAACACCACACAGCTAGGTAATTATTAAGTGTTTAGGGCTGGATTTGAACTCAGGTACTCCTGATTCAATCAATTCCTGATTCAAAAAAGGTCTCAGACACTTAATAATTACCTAGCTGTGTGGCCTTGGGTAAGCCAGTTGACCCCATTTGCCTTGCAAAAACCTAAAAACATAAAGAAAAATTTAAAAAAAAAGAAAAGAGAAAGGGTATGTTTTAGTCTTTTTTTAAATGTAAATAACCCCCCCCCCCCAAAGCAGTAACAGTTTATAAACTTCTTTTTTGGTTTTTGGTTTTGGTTTTTGCAAGGTAGTGGGATTAAGTGACTTGCCTAAGGTCACACAACAAAGTCATTATTAAGTGTCTGATTTGAAGTCAGGTCCTCCTGACTCCTAGGCAAGTCATCGTGCCACCTAGCTGCTCCAACAGTTTATAAACTCTCTTCCAGCCTAATTCCATATTTCATAGTGTCCAGATCAGAAAATAGAATGATATTCTTTTTTTAAAAAATTTATTTATTCTTATTTTGTACAAATAATGTTTTTATACATTAATAAAATATTCTTGTTTAAAAGTAAACATAATACCCCCACCCCGAAAAATATAGACCTGCACGAGAGATAAAGTAAAGGGGAGAGAAAAAAATTTAAATTTAAATTAAAAAAAATAATAGTGATAATTGTAGGTATGGCCCGGTGGCGCAGTGGACCCAGCACAGGCCCTGGAGCCAGGAGCACCAGAGCCAAAATCCAGATATTCGAATTATCTAGAAGTCATTTTTCAAAGTCCAATGATTCTTAGAAAATGGTTTCTCAAACATTCCCATAGGAGAGAAAGTCAAATACTACAAAGATACAATGGTATAGATGGAAAACCTGAAAGAACTTTGCCAAATGAGATGGATTCCATTCAGTGATTTCTGACATCTCTGACCCAGAACCTTCACCTGCTCCAGCTGTCACTGATATCCTACACCGATGGCAGCCAGAGCAGGATCAGGCCTTTCTGATCCAATGGCCTTTCCTTGTCTTCTCACAGCTCCTCCTCCCATCACCTCCAAGCCCACTTTGAAGACCTTTTCATCTCCTGGTAGAGGATCCCACAAGACAACTACCATGGAAGAACACATCGGCCTCAGTCCACTCCACCCTGGAGGTCCACAGGTTTCCCAAGATCCAGCTGCTGCCAGCTCTTCAGAGCAGAGGTCCCATTCCTCTCAGGAGGACTGGGGCTGCAGGTGGATCAGGGCAGGGGGAGGAGGGGTGGGAGGATTGAAGAGGGGGAGCTCCGAGATAAGGGGCCTGGTGGGTGGGGACCATGCAGTGCTCTGAGCTCTGGAGGCAGGGTTTGGAGTTGGGGAGGAGTTTAGGGCAGAAGAAGGGATCATTTCAGTGGAGAAGGCAATCCACGTGATGCAGGGCAGGACTCAGGGAGGAGAGGCAGTCTGGGTCCCAGAGTCTTCATGCTGGGTGTGATTGGAGGACTCTGGGAGCCTCTGGGGCTGCACAGGGTGATGATTTGGGGATTAGGGAGATCCTCCCCGAGTGGGCTGCTGGGTAGCAGGAAGTCTTTGAGCTGAATTGCTCTGCCTTTTCTGTATCTCAGACCTCTGTCCTCTCGGCCCTTGAAGCTGAGATCATTCTGCTTTCTGGAAGCCACTTTTGTGCTTGCATGTCCCAGGTAGGTCTGAGCCAGAGACCCCCCCCCCCCCCCCCGCCCATTTCCCCCTGTTTCCTGTCCTCTGCTGTCTCCCCTTCCATTGAGTCTCATCTCATCATCTGGCCTCCTTGTGCATGTCCTCCAGGTCTGCTGGGAGCATTGTTCCCCTTCCAGGCTTGGCTAATGGAAGAGCTACCCTCCTTTCCCTTCCCCACTCCATTCATTTCCAGACGCCTTATCATTTCCCAGACTTCCTCTGTAATGCTCCCCAGATTTCCCATGGGGTCACATTTTCCCAGACTTCAGACTTTGCCCAGTGGAATCCAGAAGTCCTGATTATTGCCTTGCTGTCAGCACCCAGGTATCCTGTCTCCCTGTCCCCATTTCTGGGCCAGATTTTCAGTTTTTTCTGCCTTCAGACCAGGATCCCATTAGAATCCCTGAGTCCTGCCTTCTTGCCCCCAGGAAATCAGGCTCCTCTTATTTGAACTCCTGAATTTTGGCCTGCTTCCCCATCAGATTCCAGATGTGTCTTCCTCTCTCCAGTTTCAAAGATGTTCTACCAGGGGGTACCAGTGTCCTCTCCTGTTCCTCATTAGACTCAGGACTCATTCAGTTTTCCCAGGCTCAGTGTCCACTTGGAACCCTTCTTTCAATCCATCAGCTTAGTAAGAATGTCTTATCTCCCAGACTGTACTCCTGATTCCCTTACCCAGGCCTCCTCCTTCCCTGCCTCAACTTCTTTTTTTTTTTTTTTTGTCATTTATATTTTATTTTTCCCATTACATTTTTCAACATTAGTCTGGTAAAAGTTGTCATGTACATTTGTGTTTAACATATTGACATATTTATCATTTTGTTTAAGGGAAGTTAGAACGAGAGAAAAGAAAGAAAAACATAAGATAGAAAGGAAATAGAAAAGCCAAGTTTCTGAGAAGTGAACAGAGTATACTTATAATTCAGATTCCGTGGAGTTCCCCACAGCCACCTAGATGTGGATGAATTGTCCAGAAGGGACCTCTCAAGGTTGTCCTTGGTCTCTGAACTGCTGAGGGGAGCTGCATCCATCATACTTGATCTGCTCACCAGTTGTTGATGTATACAATGTTGTCTTGGTTCTGTTCCCTTTGTTCACCACCAGTTCATGTCATTCTTTTCTTGCTTCTCTAAAGTCCGGCCACTCTTGGTTTCTTATAGAAAAATAGTTCTCCATAATATGCATAATCCTTAATGAGTCGATCCATTCCCCTATGGATGGGAATTCCCTCAATTTACAATTCTTTGCCACTATAAAAAGAGTTCCTGCCTCAGTTTCTTTCCATGCCCTAGTCTCAGGTTTCTTGTCATTTCCTTGTGGTTTCATTCCAAAGCCTCTGTATCCTCCACTTTCCCTGGGTTCTGTAGTTTAAATTCTGTCTATGTTAACTGGGGAGCTGAAATGTGGGGAGGCAAAGGACCAGCTGGAGGGAGAGCTCTACCTCCGGAGTCACTGAGATGTTGCCTGGTCTGTCCCACTCTGGGATCCCAAGTTCCTTCTGCCTCTGTAGGAGCCTGAGGAGAGGAGGAATTGCATTAAGTGAGAGGGTAATGTAGTCTTTTTCCCCTTGGTAACTTCCTTTGGGAGCCTGCCCTTCCCTGATACCTTCCCCTTTGTGTAGCTTGGAGTCTCTGCCCTGAGAGCAGGGCCAGGACCTTTTGAACTCCTGGAGGACCTCACACTTTATAAATGCCTGCAGGCCAGTCTCCTGCCCCTGTTGGGGAGGTAAAGCTCTCCCTTTTCCCACTCCTGTGATCCTTCTGCCTCCTCAGCTCTGTCTACAGAGGCCCTAGGCCTGGCCCAAGCAAGTCCTGAGTCAAATCCAGATGCCAAAGTCAGAGAACTGTTGGAACAGTTTTGTTGTTAAAGGTTGACAAATACCAGTCTTCCACAGTCTGATCCCCCAAAGTAGTCAGTCTGGGACTAAGATTATGGGTTTTTCTAAACTGAGGCAGACAAGGGAGGAACTTTCCAGGTGTCTCTAGACTGTCTCCCAGGGATCAGAAAGGCTTAGAATGAGAAACCTTTCCTGCTTAGGAGCAAGCTCTGATAGTAGAGCTTTAGCTGTTATATTTGGGGTTCTATTGGGAGAAGCAGGACCCCAACATAGATAAAGACCACAAAAAAGATGGAGGAACTTGACCAAATTGAATCACGTTTGTCCTTGCTCCCTTTGCAGGAATTCCGGATTCATGGCAATGGAGCCTGGGAGTCTCAGACCCAAATTTCAGGTGAGTGCAGTCTATCCTCAGACTGGTCCAAGTTGGGGCATCTGGGTGGTGCAGGGGGGTAGAGCACTGACCTTGAAGTCAGGATGACAGGAGATTGAATTCAGTCTCATTCGTTTGCCACTTACTAGCTGTGTGACCTTGGGGCTATCTGACCTCTACACCCAGATGACTCTGAAAGATAAAGTGAGGCTAGGGACTTAGGCACAGGCCCCCTTCACTCAAATCCAATTCAGGTCTTGTCATGGCCTCACATCCCTGTTGTGTCAGAGTCTTTTTAAAGAATAGAGAGCAAACATCCAAGCAAGGTGAGAAACCAAATCCCTCTCTGTAGACATAGGGGAGGGTCCCTGAAGCTGGCAATGCCTTCCTTATGGATCCTTTCCTTTCCAAAAAGTGGGTTTGAAATTGGACCTGGTAGCAACTATACTGTTCTCTTCTCCTGTGTTTTAAGCTGATTCATGGGGCCCTTGGGGTCTTGAGTCCTAAGCTTCCTTCCCCCAAAACTACTGTCCTCCCTGTTTGTTTTCTGTTTTTTGGGGTTTTTTGTTTTTTACTTTTTGCAAGGCAATAGGGTGAAGTGGCTTGCCCAAGGCCCAAGCTAGGTAATAGCTGTCAAATCCTCTGTCTGAGGCCAGATTTGAACTCGGGTACTCCTGACTCCCTGGCTGGTGTTCTGTCCACTGTGCCAGAGAGCTACCCCTTACAGTCATCTTTCAAAGACAACTTCACTCTTCAATTGCCTCTTCATGCCCACCTAGCATTGCACATACACACATGCACGCACACACACGCACATACATGCAAGCACACATATAAACACATACACCCATTTTCCCACGCTACCTGTGATTATTCTCAGTCTGATAGAAGTTTTATATGTGCAACTTGCAACACTTTCATTTCAGTCATTTTCTCCATATGTCATCTTGCCTGTCATTTATTCTTGTTTTATCTTTTCACGTTATATTTTGTTGGCACAATATTCCGTCACAATCCCACAACAGCTTCTTTTGCCTTTCCCCACTTGCTGGGCATCCTCTTGTTTGTACAATTTGATCCTTTTCCCTTTTACAAAGCTGCCTTTAGGCTCTACAGCTAGCAGCTCCCACATTGCGTTAGTGTCCCAGTTTTCCCACCATTGCCAACACTTAGCATTTTCCCTTTCTTTCCTATTATTCAGTCTGATAGATAGAAGACGATCCCTTAAAGTGGCTTGAATTTGCATTTTTCTAGTCAGTAGGGATTGAGAACATTTCTCATTGGACTGGAGACAGTTTTGCTTGCTTTGTCTGGAAACTGGCTTTTCTTATCTTTGTGCCAATTGGCGAATGGGTTGTGTTTTCATAGTTTCTCTTCTCTCTCTAGAGTTGAGAAATGAGCTGTTTCCTAGAAATTCGGTGACAAATGACTTTGCTAGCTTCCTGCTCTCCTTCAATTTTGTTTTGCATAAAAGCTTTTCCATTTTATATAACCAGTATTGTCTGTGTTAGATTTGGCTATTGCTTGTTGGGGTTGGTGACCTTAACTTCTTCCTCTGTGCGTAGATGGAACAGTAAACACTTCCAGGCTGGCCTCATTGGCTCCTGCTAACATAATTTTGGAGCCAACCATGTGCCCATTTTGACCTTGTCTTGGTTTGAAGTGAGGGATCTTGTTGATGCCTAATTTCTACCTGCTCTTTTCAAGCTATTCCAACGATTTTTAGTCCAACAAGGCATTTTAGTTTTGAAAGCTGGAAGTTTGTTTCTCTCCACAAGATCTGCAGTCATGTACATCACGTGTTCCCAGTCTGCTGCGCTGATCCACACTAGTTTTTCCTCAGGGATTGTTTTGATAATTGTCTTTTAATTATACAGGTTGGGATCTACTAGGACCAGACTCCCTTCTGTTTTTCATTGATCACCTTGATATCCTGGACTTTTTGTTTATCCAGATGAACTCCATTATTATTGTTCCTAATTCAGGTAGAGAATTGATTACAATTTAATTTTGATGACATTGATAAATAATAGATTAGCCGCATATATTGGTTTTTCTTTCTCCAGTAAGAAAAAATATACCTTCCACCATTTAGAAATGAGTTTGTTTTATAAGAAGCATTTATTTTCTTCCTTCCTTCCTTCCTTCCTTTGTTTCTTTCTTTCTTTCTTTCTTTCTTTTTTAGTTTTTTTGCAAGGCAATGGGGTTAAGTGACTTGCCCAAGGCCACACAGCTAGGTCATTATTAAGTGTCTAAGGCCAGATTTGAACTCAGGTATTCCTGACTCCAGGGTCTTATCAGCCCTACTATATTTATTTTCAAAGAGTTTCTCTGTCTGTTTTGGCAGGTCTGCTCTCAGGTATTTTGGACTGTTTAGCAATTTTAAATGATCTATAAACATATAGAGTAATATTGCTGACTTATCATAGAATTTCCCCTATTTTGTATTTTAATTAAATCAATTTTAACTTAAAATTCATCTGAGTTCATGGTTACTGCTCCTGGCTTTTTTTTTAACTCAATAAATTTGCCTTCTGCTCTTTATTTTCTTGCTGTGAATCTCTCATTTTGTGAGTCCATTCATCTCTTTAAGCTGTCTAAAGGATAATTACAAGTATGTTTTCCTCCTCCCAATTTTCCCTCACTATCCTTCTCTCCCTATTTCCTCTATCCCTCCTTTTTCCTTTGCTTTACTTCTCCCTACTGCCTTGCCCTCCTGGTCTTTAATCTTTGCATCTTCCCAGAAGTCTCCATTCCTTATCCTTTCCCCAATCCTATTCCCTTCTTTTCTTCCTTGTTTCTGAATTTGGCAGACCTTTATACCCACTTATTCATTTATATAATGTGTATGAATTTATGAGCATATCGGGAATGGGTGAAAAATAGATGCTTGTCACCTGTTACCAATGAGAATAAGGATCCAGCTTTACCCCCCCCCCCCAATGGTTTCTTCTGGATCAGTTTTTCCTGTTATGCTTCATTTTTATGAAATAATTCTTCCTTCTTATCTCCTTACGTAATTTTTTTTTTTAGAATCACTCCATCATGCTCAGGTCAACTCACCCCTTTCTTTCAAATGATCCAAATAATGACAACAGTCATAAGCATACTGAAAATATTTTCACACATCAGATGCGAACAAGTTGATCTTATTAAGTCCCATATAATTGAGCTCTAATGTTTACCTCATTTTTCTTTCAGATCTTATGTCAAATTTCCCTTAAATTCTGGGATTGCTTTCACAACCTTAAAGTCTTTGAGTTGTTCAATTTTCCCCTTTTTTTTTCCACTGGAGTCTAGGCTTGGTTGGGTAAGTTACCCTTGGACATTACTTCAGTTCTTTCACTCTTTGCAATACAGTATTCCAAGAACTAGGGTCCTTCGATGTAAGAGATGCTGGGTCTTCTGTAAAACTCATTGTACCTTCAAGATATTTAAATTGGGTTTTTCTTCTTGCTTCCAATAATATTTCCTTAGCTTGGGAGCTTGGAGACTTGGCTCTGACATTCCTATAGGGTTTCCTGCTAGGATTTCTTTTTTTTTTTTTTTTTTTTTTAGGTTTTTTTGCAAGACAAATGGGGTTAAGTGGCTTGCCCAAGGCCACACAGCTAGGTAATTATTAAGTGTCTGTGACCGGATTTGAACCCAGGTACTCCTGACTGCAAGACCACTGCTTTGTCCACTAAGCCACCTAGACGCCCCATAGGAATTCTTTTGGATGTTGTTTAGTGGCTTTTTTCATTTCTCCTTTACCTTCTTTTTCTAGAACTTAAGAGCAATTTTACTTTGCAACATTGTATCAAGATTCTGTTTCTTTAAGATTTATTTTCAGGTACTTAATCTATTTTATATATAGATAGATAGATAGATCGATCTATAGATAGCTATAGTGATAAATATATAATTATGTCTCCTGTTTTCAACAACAGTTGCTTTTCTTTAGTTAATTTTTTTTTGGCAAGGCAATTTATTTACGTGATTTGACCAAGGCCACACAGCTAGGTAATTATTAAGTGTCTGAGGCCGGATTTGAACTCAGGTACTCCTGACTCCAGGGCCAGTGCTTTATCCACTGTGCCACCTAGGCGCCCCTATTTTTGTTCATTTGATCTTATTTCTTTGCTTGATCTTTTTAGAATGGCATTAACTTGCCCTTGTTCAATTACATTCTTAAGGGAATTGCTTTTTGCCTTCTGTGTGCGACTCCTTATTTCCAGCTGTCTGACCTTTTTTGCGTCATTTTCTGGACTTTTTCGGATTGAGTTGAATCTTTTCTGAGTTTTCCTGGATCTCTCTGAATTGATTTCTATTAAGCTTCTTAAGTTCTTGTAAAAACTCTCTTTTGTCCTGAGGACCATATGACATGCATTGAATGAGAAACTGTTCTTTCTGGATGCAGCCCCAACTCCTTGGCTCTTTGAAATGCAATGTGCTAAGATCTACAGCAGGTTTTTTGGTAAAGGAAATTGCTAGATTTAGTAAAATCCTGATGATTTTTCTTTAGTTTTTTTCCCCTTGTTTTTAAAATACTGTAATTTGTCTCACACTAGACAGTGGTTTCATTTTGGTTTTCTTCCTTAATGAAGGACAAGAACCAACCAAATTTACTCCCTAGGATGTTTTTCAGGTGGTGTTCAGTGTCTTCTTGGTTTCTGGCTTGCTTCTTGGTCTAGAACTGCAGGGAAATTTTCCTAAATAATTTGTTCCATTGCATCCAGATGCTTCTTTTAATTATAATTTTCAGGGCAACTAAGTGGTACTGTGGATGGAGCACTGGCCCTGGTATCAGGAGGACCTGAGTTCAAATCTGGTCTCAGACATTTAATAATAGTTATCTATCTGTGTGGCCTTGGGCAAGCCACTTAACCCCATTTGCCTTGCAAAAAATAAAAAATATAATAATCATAATTTTCAAGTACCTCAGCAATTCTTATTTTTTCTCTGCTTAATCCATTCTCCAGGTTAGCAGTTTTCCATTGAGCTGTTTTAGGTTCCCGTTTACATTCTCTGCTTCTTTAAAATATTTGGTGTTGGGCGGCCAGGTGGCACACTGGATAGAGCACCAGCCCTGGAGTCTGGAGTACTTGGGTTCAAATCCAGTCTCAAATACTTATTAATGACCTAGCTGTGTGTCAATGGGCAAGTCACTTAACCCCATAGCCTTGAAAAAACCTAAAAGAAAAAAAGTAAAATAAAATATCTTGGTGTTGTATAAAGTTGTTTAATCCCTCTTAGGTTTTCACAAGGCAGTGGGGTTAAGTGGCTTTCCCAAGGCCATACAACTAGGTCATTATTAAGTCTTTTTGGCAGGATTTGAACTCTAGTACTCCTGACTCCAGGACAAGTGCTCTATCCACTACACCACTTAGTTGCCCCAATATAAAATCTTGAACTGGGGACAGCTCAGTGGCACAGTGGATAGAGCATTGGCCCTCGAGTCAAAAGTATTTGAGTTCAAATCCAGCCTCAGACACTGGCCTTGGGCAAGTCACTTAACCCCATTGCCTTGCAAAAACTAAAAAAAAAAAATACATATCTCTTTTACTAATTTCTTAACTATTTTTTCAAATGTTTTGATTGCTTTTTTTGCTTTTTCTTATTTTTACTTGACTCTAAAATTCCTATTCATTATCCTCCTAAAAGTTTTCTTTCTTTTACCAATGAATTGGTGTTGCCATTATTTCCTTGAATTGCTTTTTCTACTTTTTTTCTCATTCTTTCTTTCATTTTTGAATACTTTTTTACTTTAATCCATGATTTCTTTTTGTATTTGTGTCCATTTGCCATTATGCATTAGGGTAGGAGTAGATTTTATTTTTTAAATTTCACCCTTCTCCTCTAAATATGATTTCAAATCTTTTTTTTAACACGATTTCAAATCTTTTTTTTAACACCAAAGGAGCTATCAGTGATCTGGTTCTTTGTTCTTTGCTTATTCATTTTTATGTTTTAGTTTTTCTTGCTCCCTTGTAGTACTTCCTTCTCCTCCCCAGTAGCCACAGCTGGGGTCATGTCTGGTCAGCACTGTTAGCCATGACATCCAGAAACACCATGGGGTCCTTTGGTCATCCCCCACTCAGTCTGCTTTGCTTTGGATGAACGTTTGTGAGGGGAAAGTGGCTGAGATGAAAGTTCTTGAGTTGTCTCACTGCTTCTCTCAGGTCTCCTGTCTGATGATTCGGTGGGTTGTCCTGCATTCTTCTCTGAGTTCTCTCAAGTTGTCCTCCTAGGACTTTATCCCTTTAGTTTTGCTCCTCTACAATCATTTCATGATGATTTTCTGTCTATTTGTGGAGTAATTCTGGAGAGCCTGGACATTTCTGACCTACTCTGACTTCTTCTCAGGATTCCTTTTCTGTCAGGTCTAATGAGGAAGAAGTTCCCCATCACCTTCTCTCTTTGTCCTGCACACCTCCCACCTCCCACCTCCCAGATAGAACACAAGCTTTGTACCTGATTCCCCAGGGTGCTGCATTATATTCCAAGGGATTTTTCAGCTTTCTTCCAACTGTCATATAACATGCATTTCTCAGAATTCCCTCGGGCTCTTAATGACCTTGGCTTCTAGAGTGGAATCTGACTCCATAGGCCATGACTTCTCAGCAGATTCATTCTCATGCTTCAGCTTCCATCTAGAATTGAATAGGGCTGGACTCTTAACATCTCAAGAGTCTTTCATCTCTGCACCTGATGGTCTAGGGTTTGGTGACATTCAAGGATGTGACTGTCGACTTCACCCAGGAGGAATGGAACCTCTTAGACCCTCATCAGAAGCAGTTGTACAAGGAAGTCATGCTGGAGAATGCCCAGAACCTGCTCTCTGTGGGTAAGGACCCTTCCCCTGGTGACACTGATTGTGCAGTCAATGGGAATATCTTTGTTCCCTACTGTGGAGGGTTTGGAGCAATTTAAATAGAGGAAAGGACTGGTCTCCTGCAGTTTTGGGCTTTAATCTTCCTGCCTCTTGCCTTAAAATTCTAGCCAACATAGTGGGAAAGGAAGGGAATGGAAGAAGCATTATTTGTTTTCACCTGTTGCTTGCCAGATGCTGTGATGAGAACTTTCTTTAGCATATTATGTTACTTGATCCAGATAATAACCTTCTAAGTTAGTTAATTCTATTATCCCCATTTGACAGTTCAAGAAACTGAGACAAATGGAAACTAAGTGATTCAGCATATAACTAGTCACTCACTGTCTGAGACTGAATTTTGACTGTGGCATTCCTCAGACTAGGCCCAGGATTCTCTCCACTGCACTATCTCAATTTCTAGATAATGTAAAGTGTGTGCTGTATCCATCCTTCTATGAAGAAGGTGCACCAAGACCACATTTCCTTATCCCAACCTGGTTCCAAGAATTTCTCCCCCAGCTCTTCCCATAGTCCCCATAAATAACTGCCCTGAGACTCTTCTTCAGGAGTCCTTGGACCTACTCTGTGTTCCTTTTTTGTACACTCCTGCCATCACCAGGAACAGCAAAATGACCAAGATAGAATATTTGACATAAGTATTGAGCTTGCCAGGAGAAATTTCCCCTGCAGAGGCAAAGATTCCCCAAATGAACAATACACAAGGTTTCCATATGATTCTAGGACTGAGGAAGAGGAGAGAGCAATCCAGCAAAATCTTCGTGTTCCCTGGGCTTGAGGCTGGTCTTGCACCTTAACCCATTTTCACCCATTTTGGAAGGAGGTTTTTCCCACCAAAATGGAACCTGTTAGGATGAGGGAAGAGCAATGAACCGATTTGCACAACAATAAATCCTGTTTTGAGTACTTGCATTACAAGCACCAATGTGGGAGTTCAAGCTCCTATGTGTGAGCTACATGGAGTGATCCTCAAAGTGTAGCATCTCTGTGAATACGTCCCCTTCCAAAAGACATATAAATTTCATCTTTCTCTCCATCTTCTTTCCCACCTGATTTCCCTGCCCAGGACTTCCAGGTCTCAGACAAGATGTGTTCTCTTACTTTGAGCAAAGGGAAGCTCCATGGATGCTGGAGCAGGAAGGCCTGAGGAGCCACTGTCCAGGTGAGTGAGGAAGGTATAGGACAGCTATGATGACTGTGTTTTTTTATGTTCCAATGAAGCAAGGGCTAGATGTGGGGGCAGGAACACCTGCTTTGGGATTCTTTTTGAATGAGTGACTCTTTAAGGTCTGTTTTTCTAGAAAGGTTGTGGAGGGCCATGATGGTTACATGATGACTTCTACTGTGTCAGGACCATGGTTTTCAAATACATTGGCACCTTTGCTTCCAAAAAGCAAACCCAAGTTATATCTTGATCTGGTGATTAAGGTTTGATGAGCTGCAGTTACTACAAATGAAAGAACGAAAGAACTTGTCTCATGCAGCAATAGGCAGTCTTCCATGTCTGGGATCATTCGTACATGAATGTCCAATCTTTCTGGAAGTTTCGAAATAATCTGACATTACGAGAACATGAAAAAGAACATGATGTAATTAGAAACAGTCAGAGTTTGACCTAATCACTGTGACCCTCCAAATTAGTAGGTTCTTGTTTGTGATCATTCAGAATCACTGCAAAAACACAACTGTTAGGGTTGAGGTATGCATATCCTCTTTGTCCTTGAGAATAACTATCTTTCTAAATAAATTGGACAATTATTTATTGCTTACATTACCATTAACACGTTTTTTAACTCAAATCCCTTAGACTGTTGCCCTAGCAGATGTGAGCCACCAAATGGGAACAGTTACAAGAGTTCTAAGAGTCAAACATGCTCCTCACTTCCTTATAAATATAGGAGGAAGTCAAATTCCTGTTGGAGACATGAGAAATGCTATCCATTTTTGAAACTTGATTTTAGAAGGATTTTAATTTCATTTTAGTGTGAAGAGAGTCTGTCTATTCCCAGGGATTGTATTTTAGTCTAAGCTGCTGGGATTTCAGGTCAAATCACCCAGCTATTCTAAGCTTGTGGCCTGTGTTATGAATATCATGAAAATGTCATGAGAATACCTGCGTTACAGGTATTATTGATGTTTATTGTCAAGATCCAATGGGTTTATGAGTGTAACCTTTTGTGTAGTAACGTATCCTTAGGATATAAGGTAGTGCCATTTTAAACTGAATGGTTCTTTCCATGTAAGGTTGGAGTTTTTTTCCCCTTGGAGAAAGAAATAGTAAATGAATTTAGGTTCTACCACAGATGGGGAGTAGATATGAAAATAATTGAGTTTATGTAATGTTTGTATACATTTATTTTTACTATTTAAATCTTTCAGAAGAAGACATCAGAGTTGAAATCGAGGAGAAAATTAGAAAAATAAGCCTTCCTATGAAAGAAGCTTACAAACAAAAAATCATGAATGACACTGGCTGTGATTTCATGTGGAGAGAATTCTGTGGTACAAATGAGAGAATCCAAACTGGAGACAAACCTTATGGATGTGGTCAGTCTGGAATGACTTTTACTACCAAGGAGAGTCTTACTGTACTTCAGAAAATCCTCACTGGAGGGAAATCTTCATGCAATCAATTTGGAAAGGCTTTTGCCTTGAAGGGCATTCTTGTTCAACCTCAGAGAATTCACACTGGCGAGAAACGTTATGAATGTAATCTATGTCAAAAGGTTTTTACTCGGAGGTATAGTCTTACTGAGCATCAGAAAATTCACAATGAAGAGAAACCTTATAAATGTAATCAATGTAGAAAGGGCTTTTCAGATAAGTCCTATCTCACTAAACATCAGAGAATCCACACCGGAGAAAAACCTTATGAATGTAATCAATGTGGAAAGGTTTTTACATTTAAGTGCGAACTTACTGAACATCAGTTTATCCATATTGGAGGGAAACCATTTGAATGTAATCAATGTAGAAAGCGCTTTTTATGGAAGAGCAATCTTAATCAACATAAGAGAACCCACACTGGAGAGAAACCTTTTGAATGTAATCAATGTGGAAGGAGTTTTTTATGTAAGTCCTATCTCACTAGACATCAGAAAATCCACACTGCAGAAAACCCTTATGATTGTAATCGATGTGGAATGGCTTTTTCATTTAAGGCTGATCTTGACAAACATCTGAGCTTCCACACTGGAGACAAACCTTTTCAATGTTATCAATGTGGAAAGGGTTTCACTTTGAAGCGCACTCTTAATAAACACAAGAGAATCCACACTGGTGAGAAACTTCATGATTGTAATCAATGTGGAAAGGCTTTCACATGGAAGTCATATCTCACTAAACATCAGAGAATCCACACTGGTGAGAAGCCTTTTGAATGTAATCAGTGTGGAAAGGGTTTAACAAGCAAATCAAGTCTTATTCAACATCAGAGAAGCCACACTGGAGAGAAACTCTATAAATGTAATCACTGTGGAAAGGGTTTTTCCTGTAAGTACTATGTCACTAACCATCAGAGGATCCACACTGGAGAAAAACCTTATGAATGTAATCAATGTGGAAAGGCTTATTCGTTAAAGGGCGCTCTTGACAAACATCAGAGAATCCACACTGGTGAGAAACCTTATGAATGTAATCAATGTGGAAAGGCTTTTACAAGTAAGTCATATGTTATTGTACATCAGAGAATCCACACTGGAGAAAAACCTTATAAATGTAATCAATGTGGAAAGAGTTTTTCATGTAAGTACTATGCCATTATCCATGAGAGAATTCACACTGGAGAAAAACCTTATGCTTGTAACCAATGTGGAAAGGCTTTCTCATTTAAGGGTTCTCTTGACAAACATCAGAGAATCCACACTGGAGAAAAACCTTATCTATATAATCTTTGTGGAAAGTCTTTTCCTTTCAAGTCCAATCTTTCTAGTCATCAGAGAATCCACACTGGGAGGGACACCTTATGAATGCAAACAATGTGGAAAAGCTTTTTCATTGAAGGACACACTTGTTAGTCATCAGAGAATCCACCCTGGAGAGAAACGTTTTGAATGGAGCCAGTATGGAAAGGGTTTTTCATGTAAGTCCTATCTCACTAAATATTAGAGAATCCACACTGGTGAAAAACCTTATCAATGTTATCAAAAATGGAAAGGTTCTTACTAAATCCCATTTACTAGTCATCAGATTACCACACTGTAGTGAAGCCTTCTGAATGTAATCACTGTTGAAAGACGTTTACATTGATGGAGTGAGATTTACTGCACATCAGAACATCCATCATGGAGAGAAACCTTAGGCATGTAGTCAATGTGAAATGAATTCTACAAGCAAATCCTATCTTAGACTTCAGAGAGTCCACACTCCAATGAAATCTTATGAATGTAATCAATATGATAAGGGCTCTACCTGGAAGTCTCATCTTAAATCTCATCAGAGAATTCACACTGGAAATTTTTGCTTTGTGTTTTTGTGTTTTTTTTGCAAGGCAAATGGAGTTAAGTGGCTTGCCCAAGGCCACACAGCTAGGTTATTATTAGGTGTCTGAGGCTGGATTTGAACCCAGGTACTCATGACTCCAGGGTCGATGCTCCATCCACTGGGCCATCTAGCTGCCCCATTCGAACATAATTTTTTTTTTTTAGGTTTTTGTAAGGCAAATGGGGTTAAGTGGCTTGCCTAAAGCCACACAGGTAATTATTAAGTGTCTGAGACTGGATTTGAACCCGGGTACTCCTGACTCCAGGGCCAGTGCTTTATCCACTGCACCACCTGGCCGCCCCCAAACATAATTTTTTAAAGAAAGATTTTATTTATTTTGAGTTTTCCAATTTTTTCCCTATTATTACATCCCTCCCCCCCCACCCCCTACAGAAAGCAGTCTGTTAGTCTTTACATTATTTCCATGGAATATATTGACCTAAGTTGAATGTGATGTGAGGGAAATCATATCCTTAGGATGAAAAATAAAGTATGAGAGAGATAGCAAAATTACATAATAAGATAATGGGTTCTTGTTTTTTTCTGAATTGAATATAATAGTCTGGTCTTTTTTCAAACTCCACAATTCTTTCTCTGGATACAGATGGAATTCTCCATTGCAGACAGCTCCAAACTGTCCCTGATTGTTACACTGATGGAATGAGCAAGTCCATCAAGGTTGATCCTCACCCCCATGTTGCTGTTAGGGTGTACAATGTTTTTCTGGTTCTGCTCACCTCACTCAGCTTCAGTTCATGCAAATCCCTCCAGGCTTCCCTGAATTCCCATCCTCCTGGTTTCTAATAGAACAATAGTGGATTGAATACACTTAAATGGGATACTGAACTCCCTAAACTAGCATTATGATAAAGGACTTACCTGGATTTTCTCAAAAACACAATATCTTCAGAATAAGAAAAAAAAGTTCTGTTAATATTATGTCAATTGGAAGCAAATACCTGATCATGAGTATCCACACAAGAGAGAAACATTATACACTGACATGAATGATTAAATGGTCTTCAAGGGAATACTGAGTTTCCTAGACTAGTGTTGTGATAAAGGACATAACAGGATGTTCTCACAAACACAGTTTCTTCAGGGAAAAAAACAGTACTGTTAGCATGGTGTCAACTGCAGGAAAACACATGATAAAGAGATGAAATCAGGATTGCACAAGTCCATAAAATTTCAGGCAAATGGGATTTTTTATTTTCTCACACGACACCAATGTGCATGTATTCAGCCTACATTGAGGCCACTGTATGTGACAATCAAGATCTTTCTCTTTAATATGAGATGATTCCTGTCTTCTGGTTGTTGTGACTCAATCATGGTGATGATGCTAGGACTCCAATAAACTTGAGGCAGAACAGAACACTTTTGTAAAAAAGAAAAGCCACCTCTGCTAAGTGTTAGAGACTTCACTTTTCCTCTATGTTTGATGCTTCATAATTCTGGAAAGTTAAGGAAGTGTTCAGTGACTCTTGAAAAAATATTTTGTTTCTTGGTACATCCAAAGTGATCTTTTCCTTTGACTTGTTCACCTGACGGGAAAAAGACATAAAGCTATAAAGTGAATGAAAACTTTTCTAGGGAATTCTAAGTCTGGTCAAGTTGATAGGCAGACAAAAGATATACAAGTGAAATAGAAACATTTTTTTCAGTCTGCAGAAATTGGTGATATTGTAAACTAAGATCAGAATTTATCCATTTAAGGAGGGTGTTAGCAAGATGTCATAAACTTCTCCTTTTCTTCTGTTATTTTCATAGCTCAGTCTGGGGATGTGCATGTTGTCAGCACTTCCCAAGTAGAGTGATCCACAGGGAGGTCTACTCCCTCCTGGTCAGAGTTCCGAGTTCTCTGGCTGAGCTTCAGTACGATGCCATAGGATTTTCTCATGTATGGTTCACCTACTTGCAGATTCTCTGAGTTGAATGGAATCAAGCCACTGCCTCCTCTGACTCCCCTTTGATCTTGCAAGGTTGGCCAGATCATTTCATGCAGGTTTATATCCAGAGTTGAAGGTCAGAACTTCCTCTTCATCTTATTTTGGGGCACATTGCTAAAGAGTTTTAAGTATTTTTTGCCTTTTTCCTTGTTCTGTACAAAGCTGCCACCCTCTAATACTTACAACCCCTCCTCTCTACCCTGTAACTGTGCTCAGATAATAGATGACAGAATTGTAAGGTGGTGCCCATTCCTGCTTCCATTGCTGGTTCAGGCATCACCTGATAGCTTTGTGCCCTGGTTGTGCCTGTTCAGTCACAGACTTCTCTGTATCCCTGGGCACAGGAATGTGCTCCCCATACTCCCATGGCTACTGATAGCTGTGCCATTGGATTTCATTCCTGCTCAGTCCTTGTCCCTGTGTACACATACTTCTGTTTATCATTCTAAACCCATTATAGTGGATTAAAAAAAAACAAAAACTAATGGTAATTTTTTTTCCAGATTAGAATTTGTTCTAGCACATTGTTTAGATCCTTGCTGAAGTTTTTAGGGTAAAGCTTTGTAAGGTAGAGTTAGATGGGCTGACTGGGGAAAAAAGGCTAAAAATCCACTTAGTTATTTTGAATCTACCATTTTTTTTTAGGTTTTTTCCAAGGCAAATGGGGTTAAGTGGCTTGCCCAAGGCCACACAGCAAGGTAATTATTAAGTGTCTGAGGTCTGAGTTGAACTCAAGTACTCTTGACTCCAGGTCTGGTGCTCCATCCACTGCACCACCTAGCTAGCCTGAATCTAACTTTGAAAATCATTTTGTTATGTTTTTGTTTTAGAAAAGTTAGTTCATTGAGATGCCAATATGCCTAATTTATCTTTATTTTTTTGAACAAAAACACTGGAATTGATCAGGAAATTAACAATAAAAAGAATCTCATATCTCATGGTCAAAAACCTATTTTTTTTTGTTTCTTATTTCTGCAAGGCCATGGGGTTAAGTGACTTGCCCAAGGTCATATAGCTAAGTAATAATTAAGTACCTGAGGCCGGATTTGAACTCAGGTTGTCCTGCCTACAGGGCAGGTGCTCTATCCACTGTACCACCTAGACACACCCAAAAAGCTATTTTCAAAAAGAACAAAAATGAGTCTTCCAAAAGAAATCCCCAAGGGGTGGCTAGGTGGCCTAGTGGATAAAACACCAGCCTTGGAGTCAGGAGTACCTGGGTTCAATCCGGTCTCAGACACTTAATAATTATCTAGCTGTGTGGCCTTGGGCAAGCCACTTAACCCCATTTGCCTTGCAAAAACCTTAAAAAAAAAAAAAGAAGGAAATCCCCAAATACTAAAATGACCTTTGCCTAAAGACCTTGATATTGATGAAGTCACCACTCTGACAAGCAGCTCATTTACTTCCCTTGTGATGTCACTACTGGGATGCTCCTTCCACATGTCCTGGCTGTATTAAAACTTTCCATCCATCACTCCTGGTCAAAACCTAAATGTACTTTAAAGCACATGGGTAGAAAGATTCTGTCTGCATCCAGAGAAAGAGGTGATAAACAATGCTATGTGCCGAATCATTTTACTCATGTACTGATTTGTGTGCAAAGGTAGCCATGTCAAGGCCAGAGGAGGGAAGAACAAAGTTTACATGATAATTTTGTTGTATATTTGAAAGGATTATGAAGTTGTATATTGTACATTTGCAGTTTTATAGGCAACTATCCTTTTGATTTTAATGTGTAAATATCTTTCATTTGAAAAATTGAGACTAAAATTTAAGAAGTGGGGCATATTAACAATTTTAACATGGAAAGAGGAGTTCTTATCTGTCCAAATTTCAGACTTTCAGCTAATGATATTGCCCCTACCTCCAGGATAAGTTCAGTTCTTAAACAATTGTTATTTTCTCCAGCTATTACCCTTAAAGTGGATGCAGGGGACTCTGTCAGTTCTTTGAGCTTTATGGGGAAACCATTTGTCCCTCCACTGTCTACATTTTACTTTGGACAATCAGGTCTGTTGCTCTTGAGACCATCAATGCAATCTCTTCTTTTTTTCCATTTCTGGAAGTTTATTTTTGTCCATCTACAACCCATGCTTAAAGGAGTTTTTTTTAATTAAAGATTTTATTTATTTTGAGTATTACAATTTTCCCCCCAATCTTATTTCCCCCCCCCCACAGAAAGCAATTTGTCAGAATTTACATTGTTTCCATGTTGTACATTGATCCAAATTGAGCGTGATGAGAGAGAAATCATATCCTTAAGGAAGAAACATAAAGCATAAGACATAACAGGATCAGACAATACCATAGCAGATTTTTTTTCTTCATTAAAGGGAATAGTCCTTGAAATTGTTCAAACTCCATGGTTCTTTATCTGGATAGAGATGTTATTCTCCATTGCAAACAGCCCAAAATTGTCCCTGTTTGTGACACTGATGGAATGAGCAAGTCCATCAAGCTTGATCATCACCCCCATGTTGCTGTTAGGGTGTACAGTGTTTTTGTGGTTCTGCTCATTTCACTCAGTATCAGTTCATGTAAATCCCTCCAGGTTTCTCTGAATTCCCATCCCTCCTGGTTTCTAATTGAACAACAGTATTAAATGACATACATATACTACAGTTTGCTAAGCCATTCCTCAATTGTAAGACATTTACTTGATTTCCAATTCTTTGCCACCGCAAACAGGGCCGCTATGAATATTTTTGTACAACGGCTGTTTTTACCCTTTTTTCACCATCTCTTCAGGGTATAGACCCAGTAGTGGTATTGCTGCATCAAAGGTGATGCACATTTTTGTTGCCCTTTGGGCGTAGTTCCACATTGCTCTCCAGAAAGGTTGGATGAGTTCATAGCTCCACCAAAAATGCAATAGTGACCCAGATTTCCCACAACCCTTCCAACAATGATTGTTTTCCTTTCTGGTCATTATTGGCCAGTCTGAGAAGTGTGAAGTGGTACCTCAGAGATCCTTCAATATGTAATGCAATCTCTTCTGAAAAAAAACTACCTTTTAAAACTATACAGGGTTACCACTGTCATCAAATTATTCCTGAATTCCTAATTTGTTTTTATATTTCTCTGGATAGTCTGATTTGTTATTTGGTCATTTCAGTCATGTCTGATACTTTGGAACCCCCCCAAAGGGGGGGTGGAGTAGTGGAGGGTACTGGAGTGTTTTGTCATTTCATTATACAACTCATTTTACTAATGAAGAAACTGAGGCAAACAGACTTAAGTAATTTGCCTGCATCAGGATGCCTAGAAAATGTTTTGGGATGGATTGGAAATCATGAAGTTGTTTCATTGATTCTAAGCCCATACTCTACTATACAGAGGCACCTCTCTGTCCTTAGACTCATCTTAAAGGAGGTTTAAGCTTATGGAACAATTGTTCAGTCGAGCAGTTGTGTCCACCTCTTTGTGAACCCCAGGAACTTAACACAGCAGGTCTTTCCATCCTTCACTAGCTCTCCAAGTTTGTTCCAGTTCAAGTGCATTATTTCAAGGACACTATCCATCCCATCTTATTCATTCCCCTTTCCCTTTTTCCTTTGATCTGTCCCAACACCAGGGCCATTTCTGATGAATCTTGTCTTTTGATTTGGTGTCATTGTTATTATCCAGCTCCCTCTTCATCCCAAATTCTGTTAAGAGTTCTATCATTTTCCTGGCAGCCCAAGAGCTTCATCTGACTCCTCTTTGCCAATCCTTGGGAACTTCAAAGGTAGGAGAGTCACCACTTCTCATACCAATTTGGACCAGCTTTTTAAAAAATTTTTTGTTTGTTAAGTCAATGGGGTTCAGTGACTTGCCCAAAGCCACACAGTTATGCAATATTAAGTGTCTGAGGGTGGATTTGAACTCCAGTCCTCCTGACTCCAAGGCCAGTGCACTATCCACTGCCCCAGGACTATTTCTCTTTACCTTTTCCTTGGTGTCCCTGTTTTCTAGGACAGAGCCTGGTCCGAAGTTACTTATTGTTTGAGGGATGACAAATGTATAGACACTCCTAGTTAGGAACAAACAGGATTGGGGCAGCTAGGTGACGCAGTGGGTAAAGCAGGGCCCTGGAGTCAGGAGTACCTGGGTTCAAATCTGGTCTCAGACACTTAATAATTACCTAGCTGTGTGGCCTTGGGCAAGCCACATAACCCCATTTGCCTTGTAAAAACCTAAAAAAAAAAAAACAGGACTGCTAATAGTAGAAAAAGGTATGACTGCTAGTGGGCCCTTTTGTAAAACTTGACGGGAAGCAACTGTGTGTGCTCAAGGCTCATTATAACTCAAGGGTCCAACATGACTTCAAGAAAGGTAGCAGAGTGCTAGGCAGTTTGGCAAGTGGCATTGCTTTTTTTTAAAATTAAGGCAATGGGGTTAAGTGACTAGTTAAAGCTAGGCAATTATTAAGTGTCTGAGGCCGGATTTGAACTCAGGTATTCCTGATTCCATGGTCAGGCATTGCTTCTTAAAGGCTGAATATCACTCACTCTGCCTTGGGGAGACCAGTTCTAGAGCATTTTGTTGACCTGTGATCACCAGAGTAGCAAGGACCTTGAGTGATTGTGGTTCAACTGGAGTGGGGAAACCAAAATGGTGAAGGACTTCAAGTCCATGCCATGAGGATCAGTTGGAAGACCTAAGGATATTTGCTTAGGAAGTCCAGAAAAAGGTGGGATTAGAGACTACATTGCAGTCAGAGTCTGAGGATCACCATCTTGAAGCATGTGAAGTCTTCTCAAGTGTTCCTAGATTTTAGCTGTCTTCTCAAGATGTGAGGGATCAGAAGCAATGAGTGGAAGTTGCCAACACGGATTTACTGACAGAGATAATAATGCTTCCATAGAACTTTAGTTTCCCAGATTTGGAATTTTCTGTGGCTCAATTTCAGTCCCATTCTTGGAGAATCATTGACTAAGTTCATGTAGGTGACCACAACATTAGTTTAGGGAGTTGGGAGGTAGAGAATGCTGGTGTCCCATAGCATACATTTAGCAGCCCGTCTCCTCAGGTAGCAGGGTTAGAAACAGAAAGGCGATGATTTACAGGTAGTTAGACACAAGAAAGGAACAGAATTATGATGGGACTGAATGTGCTAGGAGAGCAAACAACTAAGAGAACAGAATACAGGAATTGAGGTAGAGGCTGGGGCCTCCTATTGAGTCTTGGACCAGACAGGGTATCAATAAACTTTGCTTCAGTACCTTCTGTTTTAGACTCTATGCCCAGTGTTTGTGCAACTTTTCCTCTATGGCAGCCAGGTGGCACAGTAAATAGTGCCCTGCACTGGGGTCAGGAGGACCTGAGTTCAAATCCTGTCTCGGACACCTAATAATTGCCTAGCTGTATGATCCTGGACAAGTCACTTAATCCTGTTGCCTTAAAACAAAAACAAAAAAAAATATTAAAGCTTTAACTCACTGTAGTGTTTCACAAAAACTGCAAACCTAACAAACTGCTTTTCAAAATTAGATTTTTCTCCTTTTGTGCCCTAATCACCCACTCTGACTGCCTTACTAAGCCTCACTCTAAAAACCTCAATGAGAACCTAAAAAATGTACTAGAGCAATTTCTAATCATCAAAGAAAAACATTACAATTAGTCATTTTTGCACGTATCATAGCTTTACAATGATAAACAGAAAAGTCTGTGGAGACAGGCATAGGGACTGGCCAAGAAGGAAACCCAATGGCAGAGCTATGAGCAGCCATGGGAGTGTTGGGGACACATTTCTATGAAGATGACTACGCCTGAAGGGGTAATCGCGGAGGAAAAGGACATCTCAGGTGACCCTTGAATCTGCACTGGAAGAAGGAATGGGGACCAGCTCCCAATTCTGACACCTATTATCTGATCACAGTTCTAGGGTGGAAAAGAGGGGTTATGAGAAAGAGAGGGCAGCAGCTTTGTACTGAACATGGAAAAAGGTCCAGAAACGTCATCTCTTTAGTAATGTGCACAGGAGCAAGATGTAGAGGAAGTTCTCCCCTTCAACTCTGTACATAAACCAGTATGAATAATCTGGCCAACATTGCGAGAGCAAAGGGAAGCTAGAGGAGGCACAGGTCAATTCCTCTGAAGACAGAGAATCTGGAAGTCGGCAAACAGTGAGAAAATCCTTTAGTAACCTACTGAAACACAGTCAAGAAAATCACATTTGGATCAAGGACTTCCTGAGTTTTGGTGAGGAGAGGAGTGACTAGACCCCCCTGTGGATCATTCCACATGGGAAGTGCTGACAATTTGCAGATCCC
The DNA here is from genome assembly GCF_037893015.1 of Macrotis lagotis. Lineage (NCBI taxonomy): Eukaryota > Metazoa > Chordata > Mammalia > Peramelemorphia > Peramelidae > Macrotis > Macrotis lagotis. The sequence continues at coordinate 702,736,982 of NC_133666.1, forward strand.
CACACTGGGCTATGAAAATAGCAGAGGAAAAGGAAACGTCGATGACATCTTGCCACCACCCTCCTTAATAAAGGGACATATTCAGACCTTAGTTTACAATGTCATCAGTTTCTGCAGTATGAAAAGAAAGATTTCCATTTTCCTTGGATATCTCTTGTCTGCCTACAGAGTTGACCACATTTAGAAAAAGAGAGACTATCTTCTTAATCTCTTTCAAAGTCCCCAGAAAAGTTCTCATTCACTTGGATGGCTTTTTCCTTCAGGTGAGCAGGTCAAAGGAAAAGGTCACTTTGGAGGTAGCAAGACACAAACCAACGTTTTCCCCTCTTTGACTTTTCAAAATTATGAAGGTTTGAGCATGAGAAGCTTTCAGAGGGAAATTGCAAAGCCTTAGACTAACTTAGTAGAGGCTGCTTTTGTTTTCACACAAGTATCCTGCTCTGACTCAAGTTTATTGGAATCCCTTCATCATCACCATGATCCTCGAGTCACAACAATCAGGAGACAGGTAGCATCTCATGTTATTGGGTTTTCACATGCAGCAGTCTCAATGTAGGCTGAATGTATACACATTAGTGGCATGTGAAAAAATATAAATTTCTCCCTTATTTGCCTGAAATTTTATACCCCTGTGTAAACAATTCTGATTCCTTCTCTTCATCAAGTGTTTTCTTCCAAATGTCATTTTTTTCCTCAAGAAATTGTACCCTTTATCACAATGTGAGTATGAGAAACTCAGTTTTCCCTTTAAATTAATTGAATCATTGATGTTAGTGATAAGGTTCCTTTCTTTTTCTTTTTTTTTTTTTAGGTTTGCTTGGAAGGCAAATGGGGTTAAGTGGCTTGCCCAAGGCCACACAGCTTGGTAATCATTAAGTGTCTGAGACCAGATTTGAACCCAGGTACTCCTGAATCCAAGGCTGGTGCTTTATCCACTATGCCACCTAGCCGCCCCATAAGGTTCCTTTCTAATATGAATTTTCTCATGGAAAGACAGTCTGATGTTTGCCCGAAGACTTTATCACCTTGATTACATTCATAAAGTTTCACTCTGGTGTGAATTGTCTGATGTTTAACAAGTGTGTCCTTCAATGTAAAAGCCTTTCCAGATGCATTATATATATAATGTTTCCAGTGTGGATTTTTTGATGTACAGTAAGACTGTCCTTGGTAGTAAAAGCCTTTCCACACTGATTGCATACATAAGGTTTCTTTCCAGTTTGCATTCTCTCATTTGTACCACAGATATCTCACCACATGCAATCACAGGCAGTGTCATTCATGATTTTTATTTGTAAGTTTCTTTCAGATAAAGGCTCAGTTTTCCAATTTTGTCCTTCATTTCAAGTCTGATTTCTTCTGAAAGAGTCAAACAATAAAACAAAAATGCCCAAAACTATATAGACTTATCGTATTTTTATATTTATATCTCCTTCCCATCATTGGTGAGTGGATGGGTGGAAGTCTCTTAAGTCTGAAGAAAAGAATTATCAGTTCCTTCAAATTAGGTCAGGTCAAGGGGCCCGAGTTTCCAAAAACCATCAGTCCCTTCAAAATAGGTCGGGGGTGGCTGAGTTTCCAAGCCCCTCCCCCCACCAATAGCAGATGTCTGGTATCATCACTGCAGCTGTCATAACCACAAAAATCCCCCACACTTATTGCAAGGCTTGAGCCAATCATATGAGAGGTCAACAGAAATTAGGAAGGTTGTGGGCTTTGCCTATAAAGCTTGGATGCTAATGCTTGTCAGGCGGCCTCCACCCCTGGGTGTCCCCTTTGCACCCTGGGAGGACCGGCCGTTTCTTGCAAGATTCTAATAAATGACATTCTGCTATGAACTTTGAGAAGCCTCTGAGTAGTCAAGCTGAGTAGGGGTCTTCAGCATCCCATACATTGGTATGATACTGTTACTTCCCCATGAACAACAAAACACCAGAATTTAACCTTACATAGAACCAATCTGTTTAAAATGACATTAGTTTATATCCTAAGGATAATTTACTTTGCAAAGTGTTGCACACATAAACCCATTCCCTCCTGACAACAAACATCCACCATACCTGTGACACAGGGATTCTCACGCCGTTTTCATGATATTCACAATACAGGCCATGAGCTTAGAATAGCCAGGTGACTTGACCCAAATCCCAGCAGCTTAGACTGGAATACAAGGCCTGGGAATGGACATATTCACTTCATTATAAAATAAAATTGAAATCCTTCTAAAACCAAAGTTCCAAAATGGATGGCATTTCTCATGTCTGACAATGTGTGTCTCATCCAGAAATTTGAGTGACTCGTTTTTTGTAATGAAGTGAAAAGCATGCTTCATTCTTAGACTTCTTGCAACTCTTCCCATTTAGAAGTTCATGAGCCTTTTGAATGATTCAGACAGGAGTGGAAGGGATGTGAGCTAAAAAATTTGTTAATGGTAACTTAAGCAATAAATAATCATCTAATCTGATTAAAAAGATGTTTATCCTCTGGGACAACATGTATACACATGCTTCAACCTTAACAGCTATTTTTCTGCAGTGATTCCAGACTATCAAGACCAGAAAGACACTGATTTTGGGAATCATACAATATGTGTGTGTGTCAAACTCTGACTGTTTCTAAGGGCAACATATTTTTTTTACTCTCCCAAATTTATGTTAAATTATTTCTACACTTTCAGAAAGGTTGGATTCCAGGCAAACTCTCTGTTTTCTAGCTTGCCTAATAATCCCATGTCATCAAACCTTAATCACTACATCAACATGTAACTTGGTTTTGGGCTTTCTTTTTTTTAATTTATTTTTATTAAAGATATTATTTGAGTTTTACAATTTTCCCCCCAATCTTGCTTCCCTCACCCCACACCCCACAAGGAAACCAATCTGTCAGTCTTTACTTTGTTTCCATGTTGTACTTTGATCCAAATTGGGTGTGATGAGAGAGAAATCATATCCTTAAAGAAGAGACAAGAAGACTAAGAGGTAACAAGATCAGACAATAAGATAGCAGTTTTTTCTAAATTATAATAGTCCTTGAACTTTGTTCAAACTCCACACCTCCTTATCTGGATACAAATGGCACTCTCCTTTGGAGACGGCCCCAAATTGTCCCTGATTGTTGCACTGATGGAATGAGCGAGTCCTTCAAGGTTGATCATCACCCCCATGCTGCTGTTAGGGTGGACAGTGTTTTTCTGGTTCTGCTCATCTCACTCAGCATCAGTTCATAGAAATCCCATCCCTCCTGATTTCTAATAGAACAATAGTGTTCCATGACATACATCTACCACAGTTTGCTAAGCCATTCCCCAATTGAAGGACATTTACTTGATTTCCAATTCTTTGCCACCACAAACAGGGCTGTTATGAATATTTTTGTACAAATGATGTTTTCACCCTTTTTTATCATTTCTTCAGAATATAGACCCAGTAGTGTTATTGCTGGGTCAAAGAGTAGGCACACTTTTGTTGCCCTTTGGGCATAGTTACAAATAGCTTTCCAGAAACGTTGGATAAGTTCACAGCTCCACCACCAGTGTCCCAAATTTCCCACAACCCTTCCAACAATGATCATTATCCCTTCTGGTAATATTGACCAATCTAAGAGGTGTGAGGTGGTACCTCAGAGAAGCTTTAAGTTGCATTTGTCTAATAATGTTTTAGAGCATTTTTTCATATGGCTATGGATTGCTTTGATCTCCTCATCTGTAAATTAACTTTGCATAACCTTTGACCATGTGTAAGTTGGGGAGGTTTTTTGTTTTCAAAGCTGTGATGGCAGGCTGTTTGAAAACCATGGTCCCTAGGAAGCCACAGTAGAGGTTATCATGAAACTACTATAGCCTGCCATAACCTTTTGAGAATAAGACCTTAAAGGGTCACTCATTCAAATGCTAAGGTTTTCTAATGTGAACTTACCACCTGTTTATATTTCTCTTCTGCTATCTGGTGGCTTCTCAAATGAATAGGTTGGCAACATGAAATTATATTCAGTGATGTTTGTCCTCTGTTGACAAATTCATGACATCAGGGCGGTGATGCCTTGACAAGCACATGAATTGGATTTGAGGTAGGGGGGGGCGCTATCCCAAGTTGCCAGCCTCCTGGTCCAGTGATATGAAGTAGGATGATGGAAGGTGGCCCTGGATGTGAAGCAATCATGGTTAAGTAACTTCCACAAGGTCCCTCAGCTAGTATCGAGTGTCTGAGGCCAGATTCAAGCTCCCATCCTCTAGACCCTAAGGTCAGTGCTCTACTGACCATTGGTTGCCCTAATCCTTCAGGAGAGTTTCAGTGAAAGGATATTCAGTTTACATTTGAGCAAATTCTATCCTTTCACAGATTTTTTTATATGAACATTATAAAAAAACACTAAGGGAAAGCAACATTTGCAATTGACTAGCAAATATATCAGTCAAGCAGATTATTGGTAATGAGCCAATAGAAAAGTGTTTTAAATAGTAATTATCAATTCTTTTTGACTGCTTTGAGAAGTTAAAAAACGCAAAACCAAATTTGCATCACTCAGGAGCTGGTCTACATCTCTAGCCTTTTTTACTTTATATATATATATATATATATATATATATATATATATATATATATATATGTATGTATGTATATGAGCATTTTCAGTGTATTCTCTTCAGAAATCATAATACAAATTGTACTATTGTGGATAAAATCTCGGACCTTTGTACATGAAGCCCTAAGGTCCAATTCCAATCAGAAACTTGCTAGTTCTTCGACCCAATGTCCTGTACAAATGTTACCTGTTACCTTTATTGGATTTTGCCTATTTCATCCCAAGTTCTGCTCTCGCTCCCTAACCATGGTTATCCTCACTCCTTGAGGTCCTTTATTTCTCTGCTGCCCTCAATGTATTCCCACTCACAAACATTTTCTTTAATATGGATCAGTTTCTGTTTTTATACTGCATTCTAAGCATCACCAGAAGGTCTTGTCCCTTCCTTTTTAACCCTGTACCTTGGCACAGTGGCTGAAAGAGAAGGTACATCATGCCACCTTTTCTAAAACTTTTCATTCCTCCCCCAGCCAACCATTAAGGTTTGCTTTAACCATTATCCCATCACTGAAAAAAATCGGACATCTCAAAAAGTTTTTCAGATGATTTTCTGGGGTTCTCTAAGTGTACCACCGTATCATCTGCAAAAATGTTAAAGTTTTGCTTCCAGATTGCCAATTCTGTTTCCTTCCATTTCTTTTTCTTCTCTTACTGCTCAACATTTCTAATACTATATTGAATAGTAATGGTAATAATGGACATTCTTCTTTCATTATCTTATTGGAAATGCTCCTACTTTTTGTCCATTACATATAATAATTGTTCATGGGTTTTAGATAGATACTGCTCATTATTATTTTTTTTTTGGAATTTTGCAAGGCAATAAGGCTAAGAGACTTACCCAAGGTCACACAAATAAGTAAGTATTATGAAATGTATGAGGCCAGATTTCAACTCAAGTCCACCTGAGTGCAGTGCCAGTGCCCTAACCACTGTACCCACAGGGCTGCTCATTATTTTAAGAAAAACTTTATCGCTTTCTGTACTCTCTAGTGCCTTTAATAGGAATGGGTGTTGTAATTTGTCAAAGACTTTCTCAGCATCAATTGAGATAATCACATGATTTCTGTTGATTTTGTTAATTATATGTTCAATTATGTTGATATTTTCCTAATACTGAACCATTCCCGCCTACCTGAAATAAATCCTATCTGGTCAAGGTGTATTATCCTATTAATAACTTGCTATTCTCTTATTGCTAACATTTTATTTGATGTTTTTGCATCAGCATTCATTAGGGAGATTAGTCAATAATTTTCTTTGTTTTGACTCTTCCTGGTTTCATGATAAGCACCATCTTGATATCCTAAAAGGAATTTCGGCAGAACTCCTCCTATTTTATAAAATGGTACATGTAGAATTGGAATTAATTGTACCTTAAATGTTTGGCAGAATTGATTTGGAAATCCATCTGGACCTGGAGACATTTTCTTATAGATTCTCTTAGAGTTTCTTGATGGTTTCTTCATTTTTTTTCTGAAATGGGGTTATTTAAGTATTTTATTTCCTCTTTGTTAATCTGGAAGTTTGCAAACATGGAGATGCTATGAAAAGGAAATCCAGATCTCCAATTTCACTATTAACTGATTTAGGTAAAAGATCATGGTTTGGAATGGAAATAAGGGAATACAAGAATAAGGATTATACTGATTTCAGAAGAGTAAAACAGGGGCAGAAATAATCAAAATCAAAAGTACAAGTTTATATGTATGTAACAGCTATTATATGTCCTGCATTTTATACATATTATGTCATTTTATCATCATATAGTCACTGATGAAGTAACTGAGGCACATAGAGGTCCTGTGACTTGTAAGACTCATAGAACTAGAAAATTTCTGAAGTAGAATTAAATGAAATCTTTTTGATTAGAGGCCCAGAATTCTGTCTATTGTACCAGTACTTGTATTCTGCAATTTTAACAGAATACAGTGAAAATGCTCACACCTATATGAAGTGGAAAAGTAAAGAGAATGGGACAAGCTCTCTTGGTTAGAAATTGAAATTCCTTATTTTAGTCTCTGGAACAAGTGAAAATTAAACGTTAGTTACTATTTAAAACTATATTTTATTGTCTCATTACACATAGTATATGAAATGATAAATATACTGGAAGCTCAATTACATGTTAAATTTTTTAGGCATTTATTTGTAACATCATCTTTCCAAGATGAGAATCTCTTCAGAAATGACTCTCTTTTGTCTATACTGGCAAGGTGGCTGCATTTTCTCTGTATCTCTGCTGACTAACCCCCGTTGCCAATCATTTCCTTTGAAAATCTTCCAGATAGACTAATACTGACATAAGTTTAGGATCTGTTCATGCCAGAAAATCTTCTCTCAGCCAGTGGCAATGTTAGGTCAGCTTTGGTAGGATGATGGCATCATTCCTTTATGGTTTCACGAGGGTCTCTCCTCTGCATTTCTGGGACCATGGTTTTCAACAAGCTAGTTCTCTCTGTTGCAAGGATGGAAACCTAAGTAACATCTTCATCTGGTGAATACAGCTTTGAGGCAGTGCAATGACACAGGGAGCCTGGAATCAGGAGACTATTCTGAGGCTCTGACAAATGACTGTGAGGGTCTGTGCATTCCTGGGATCATTTCGACCTGAATGAACAATCTTCATGAAAGCTTGAAATCAATTGGAACAAGATTGAAAGACAGAACTTATTGATTCTTATGCTGCATTTATAAATGCTAGTTTTTATGTAGTCCCTGTTTGGTCTCCCAAAATTGTATGTACTTGATCTTGGAATCTGCAGAAAAAAACCTGCTAATGTTAAAATATGGACAGGCTCTGTGCCATCTCTTGGCCTTTAAGTGTTGTCTGTAGCTTCCACAAACCACCCCCCAAATTCTGATTTAATTTCTTATGCTGACCATGTTATAGTCAAACCTTGATAGGGAAAGGGAAGGTTAACTTTGGTAGAATGGTTGTGTCGGTTCATGATGATTTTATAGGCATCTCTTCCATGCATTTCTGGGGACCACAGGTTTCCAAGACCTAGTTCTCTCTGCTGCAAGAATTTAAATCCAACTAATAGCTTGTCCCCATGGTGACAAATTTGTGGCAGTGCAATGACACAGGGAGCCTGGGACTTCTTTGGTGCCCTGACAAACAGACAGTTATCGTTTGTGCATGCCAGGGATCGTTGGCACATGAATATTCAATCTTCATGAGAGTTTGAAAACAATTTGAGCCAAATTGGAAAACAGACTTTTAGGTTTTTATAGGTTCTTATATTGCACTTATAAGCACTCGGTGTCTTTATGCCCATAAGCAATATCGACCTGATTATGACAGCTTGGAATCTCCAGAAAAAACCCAGTTATGGTTAAAATATGCACATGTTTTTGTCCCAGAGGATAAATATCCTTGAAATTAAATTAGGTCATTGTTTACTGCTAAAAATGCAATTGAACAACTTTAAGCTAAGAGCCTTTGGACCATGATCTCATGCCTTCAAAGGCTGTGAACCTCTAAGATGGGAAGGAGTGGAAGAGGAACAGGAGTGAGTCATGCAGCCAACTTCCTTACAAAAGGATGGTGAACTCGAATAATTGTATGAGACACATTTTTTAGCAGTGGCTAGTATGTGTTTTGTTCAGTTGCTTCCAATTCTTTTTTTTTTTTTTTAGGTTCTTGCAAGGCAATGGGGTTAAGTGGCTTGCCCAAGTCCACACGGCTAGGTATTTATTAAGTGTCTGAGACTGGATTTTAACCCAGGTACTCCTAACTCCAGGGCCAGTGCTTTATCCACTGCGTCACCTAGCCGCCCAGTTGCTTCCAATTCTTCATGATATCTTGGACTTATTCATGGGTTGTTCTTGGCAAAGTTACTGTAGTGATTTGCCATTTCCTTCTCCCATTTCCCCATTTAACAGATGATGAATTGAGGCAAATGGAAGTTATGATTTGCCCAGTGGCTTGTCACCCAATTAGTGACTAATGTCATATCTGAACTCAGATTCTCTTGACCTCAGGCCCCTGCTCTCTCCACTGCTCCACCTGGCTATTTCCCCTGTATTTTGTAAGTATTTAATAAATACTTATTAACTTACCTGTTTTTCTCATTAGGTTTACCTTATCCTCAATTTTGCCTTCTGGAAATGACTCTTACTAGACCATGCCACGGTGTTGTGGTTTGTGCCCCATTACCCAGCCCTGCTTATAGCTAATGTTCATATATGAAAATCTAAAGTTCTAAAATCTGAAAATATCAATGTCTTCTACTAACTCCTGCTTTTCTTTTTCTTTTTCTTTTTTTTTAGGTTTTTTGCAAGGGAAATTAGGTTAATTGGTTTCCCAAGACCAAACAGCTAGGTAATTAAGTGTCTGAGCCCCGATTTGAACTCAGGAACTCCTGATTCAATCAATTCCTGATTGAAATAGGGTCTATGACACTTAATAATTACTTAGCTGTGTGGCCTTGGGCAAGCCACTTAATGCCATTTGCCTTGCAAAAACCTAAAAAAAAATTAAAAAAATAAAAAAAGAGAAACGGTAAATTTTAGTCTTTTTACATGTAAATAACCCCCCCCCCCCCCAAGCAGTAACAGTTTATGAACTTTTTTTTGTTTGTTGTTTTTCTTTTTTGCAAGGTAGTGGGGTTAAGTAACTTGCCTAAGGTCACACAACAAGCTCATTATTAAGTGTCTGAGGCTGGATTTGAAGTCAGATTCTCTTCACTCCAAGGCAGGTCATCATGCCACCTAGCTGCCCCAATGGTTTATAAACTCTCTTTCAGCCTAATTCCAAATTTCATAGCATCCAGATCAGAAAATAGATTGATATTCCCATTTTTGAATGTATTTATTTATTCTTATTTTGTACAAATAATGTTTTTATACATTAATAAAATATTCTTAAGAGTAACCATAATACCCCCTCCACCCAAAACATATAGACCTGCATGAACTATAAAGGAAAGGGGAGAGAAGAAAATTAAAATCATAATTTAAAAAATAATAGGGGCATCTAGGTGGCGCAGTGGATAAAGCACCGTCCCTGGAGTCAGGAAAACCTGGGTTCAAATCCGGTCTCAAACACTTAAAAATTACTTAGCCGTGTGGCCTTGGGCAAGCCACTTAACCCCATTTGCCTCGCAAAAACCTAAAAAAAAAATTTTTTTTAAATAAAAATAATTGTAGGTATGGCCTGGTGGCGCAGTGGACCCAGCACAGGCCCTGGAGCCAGGAGCACCAGAGCCAAAATCCAGATATTTGAATTATCTAGAAGTCATTTTTCAAAGTCCAATGATTCTTAGAAAATGGTTTCTCAAACATTCCCATAGGAGAGAAAGTCAAATACTATAAAGATACAATGGTATAGATGGAAAACCTGAAAGAACTTTGCCAAATGAGATGGATTCCATTCAGTGATTTCTGACATCTCTGACCCAGAACCTTCACCTGCTCCAGCTGTCACCGATATCCTACACCGATGGCAGCCAGAGCAGGATCAGGCCTTTCTGATCCAATGGCCTTTCCTTGTCTTCTCACAGCTCCTCCTCCCATCACCTCCAAGCCCACTTTGAAGACCTTTTCATCTCCTGGTAGAGGATCCCACAAGACAACTACCATGGAAGAACACATCGGCCTCAGTCCACTCCACCCTGGAGGTCCACAGGTTTCCCAAGATCCAGCTGCTGCCAGCTCTTCAGAGAAGAGGTCCCATTCCTCTCAGGAGGACTGGGGCTGCAGGTGGATCAGGGCAGGGGGAGGAGGGGTGGGAGGACTGAAGAGGGGGAGCTCCGAGAGATAAGGGGCCTGGTGGGTGGGGACCATGCAGTGCTCTGAGCTCTGGAGGCAGGGTTTGGAGTTGGGGAGGAGTTTAGGGCAGAAGAAGGGATCATTTCAGTGGAGAAGGCAATCCACGTGATGCAGGGCAGGACTCAGGGAGGAGAGGCAGTCTGGGTCCCAGAGTCTTCATGCTGGGTGTGATTGGAGGACTCTGGGAGCCTCTGGGGCTGCACAGGGTGATGATTTGGGGATTAGGGAGATCCTCCCCGAGTGGGCTGCTGGGTAGCAGGAAGTCTTTGAGCTGAATTGCTCTGCCTTTTCTGTATCTCAGACCTCTGTCCTCTCTGCCCTTGAAGCTGAGATCATTCTGCCTTCTGGAAGCCACTTTTGTGCTTGCATGTCCCAGGTAGGTCTGAGCCAGAGACCGCCCCCCCCCGCCCATTTCCCCCTGTTTCCTGTCCTCTGCTGTCTCCCCTTCCACTGAGTCTCATCTCATCATCTGGCCTCCTTGTGCATGTCCTCCAGGTCTGCTGGGAGCATTGTTCCCCTTCCAGGCTTGGCTAATGGAAGAGCTACCCTCCTTTCCCTTCCCCACTCCATTCATTTCCAGACGCCTTATCATTTCCCAGACTTCCTCTGTAATGCTCCCCAGATTTCCCATGGGGTCACATTTTCCCAGACTTCAGACTTTGCCCAGTGGAATCCAGAAGTCCTGATTATTGCCTTGCTGTCAGCACCCAGGTATCCTGTCTCCCTGTCCCCATTTCTGGGCCAGATTTTCAGTTTTTCTGCCTTCAGACCAGGATCCCATTAGAATCCCTGAGTCCTGCCTTCTTGCCCCCAGGAAATCAGGCTCCTCTTATTTGAACTCCTGAATTTTGGCCTGCTTCCCCATCAGATTCCAGATGTGTCTTCCTCTCTCCAGTTTCAAAGATGTTCTACCAGGGGGTACCAGTATCCTCTCCTGTTCCTCATTAGACTCAGGACTCATTCAGTTTTCCCAGGCTCAGTGTCCACTCAGAACCCTTCTTTCAATCCATCAGCTTAATAAGAATGTCTTATCTCCCAGACTGTACTCCTGATTCCCTTACCCAGGCCCCCTCCTTCCCTGCCTCAACTTCTTTTTTTTTTGTCATTTATATTTTATTTTTCCCATTACATTTTTCAACATTAGTCTGGTAAAAGTTGTCATGTACATTTGTGTTTAACATATTGACATATTTATCATTTTGTTTAAGGGAAGTTAGAACGAGAGAAAAGAAAGAAAAACGTAAGATAGAAAGGAAATAGAAAAGCCAAGTTTCTGAGAAGTGAACACAGTATACTTATAATTCAGATTCCGTGGAGTTCCCCACAGCCACCTAGATGTGGATGAATTGTCCAGAAGGGACCTCTCAAGGTTGTCCTTGGTCTCTGAACTGCTGAGGGGAGCTGCATCCATCATACTTGATCTGCTCACCAGTTGTTGATGTATACAATGTTGTCTTGGTTCTGTTCCCTTTGTTCACCACCAGTTCATGTCATTCTTTTCTTGCTTCTCTAAAGTCCGGCCACTCTTGGTTTCTTATAGAAAAATAGTTCTCCATAATATTCATAATCCTTAATGAGTCGATCCATTCCCCTATGGATGGGAATTCCCTCAATTTACAATTCTCTGCCACTATAAAAAGAGGTCCTGCCTCAGTTTCTTTCTGTGCCCTCAAGCTTGAATCCCAGACTGAATTTCATTTCCTAGTCTCAGGTTTCTTGTAGTCATTTCCTTGTGATTTCATTCCAAAGCCTCTGTATCCTCCACTTTCCCTGGGTTCTGTAGTTTAAATTCTGTCTATGTTAACTGGGGAGCTGAAATGTGGGGAGGCAAAGGACCAGCTGGAGGGAGAGCTCTACCTCCGGAGTCACTGAGATGTTGCCTGGTCTGTCCCACTCTGGGATCCCAAGTTTCTTCTGCCTCTGTAGGAGCCTGAGGAGAGGAGGAATCCATTAAGTGAGAGGGTGATGTAGTCTTTTTCCCCTTGGTAACTTCCTTTGGGAGCCTGCCCTTCCCTGATACCTTCCCCTTTGTGTAGCTTGGAGTCTCTGCCCTGAGAGCAGGGCCAAGACCTTTTGAACTCCTGGAGGACCTCACACTTTATAAATGCCTGCAGGCCAGTCTCCTGCCCCTGTTGGGGAGGTAAAGCTCTCCCTTTTCCCACTCCTGTGATCCTTCTGCCTCCTCAGCTCTGTCTACAGAGGCCCTAGGCCTGGCCCAAGCAAGTCCTGAGTCAAATCCAGATGCCAAAGTCAGAGAACTGTTGGAACAGTTTTGTTGTTAAAGGTTGACAAATACCAGTCTTCCACAGTCTGATACCCCAAAGTAGTCAGTCTGGGACTAAGATTATGGGTTTTTCTAAACTGAGGCAGACAAGGGGGTAACTTTCCAGGTGTCTCTAGACTGTCTCTCAGGGATCAGAAAGGCTTAGAATGAGAAACCTTTCCTGCTTAGGAGCAAGCTCTGATAGTAGAGCTTTAGCTGTTATATTTGGGGTTCTATTGGGAGAAGCAGGACCCCAACATAGATAAAGACCACAAAAAAGATGGAGGAACTTGACCAAATTGAATCACATTTGTCCTTGCTCCCTTTGCAGGAATTCCGGATTCATGGCAATGGAGCCTGGGAGTCTCAGACCCAAATTTCAGGTGAGTGCAGTCTATCCTCAGACTGGTCCAAGTTGGGGCATCTGGGTGGTGCAGGGGGTAGAGCACTGACCTTGAAGTCAGGATGACAGGAGATTGAATTCAGTCTCAGTCATTTGCCACTTACTAGCTGTGTGACCTTGGGGCTATCTGACCTCTACACCCAGATGACTCTGAAAGATAAAGTGAGGCTAGGGACTTAGGCACAAGCCCCCTTCACTCAAATCCAATTCAGGTCTTGTCATGGCCTCACATCCCTGTTGTGTCAGAGTCTTTTTAAAGAATAGAGAGCAAACATCCAAGCAAGGTGAGAAACCAAATCCCTCTCTGTAGACATAGGGGAGGGTCCCTGAAGCTGGCAATGCCTTCCTTATGGATCCTTTCCTTTCCAAAAGGTAGGTTTGAAATTGGATCTGGTAGTAACTATACTGTTCTCTTCTCCTGTGTTTTAAGCTGATTCATGGGGCCCTTGGGGTCTTAGTCCTAAGCTTCCATCCCCCAAAACTACTGTCCTCCCTGTTTGTTTTCTGTTTTGGGGGTTTTTTGTTTTTTACTTTTTGCAAGGCAATGGGGTGAAGTGGCTTGCCCAAGGCCACCCAGCTAGGTAATAGCTGTCAAATCCTCTGTCTGAGGCCAGATTTGAACTCGGGTACTCCTGACTCCCTGGCTGGTGTTCTGTCCACTGTGCCAGAGAGCTACCCCTTACAGTCATCTTTCAAGGACAACTTCACTCTTCAATTGCCTCTTCATGCCCACCCAGCATTGCACATACACACACGCACGCACACACACGCACATACATGCAAGCACACATATAAACACATACACCCATTTTCCCACGCTACCTGTGATTATTCTCAGTCTGATAGAAGTTTTATATGTGCAACTTGCAACACACTTTCATTTCAGTCATTTTCTCCATATGTCATCTTGCCTGTCATTTATTCTTGTTTTATCTTTTCACGTTATATTTTATTGGGACAATATTCCGTCACAATCCCACAACAGGTTCTTTTGCCTTTCCCCACTTGCTGGGCATCCTCTTGTTTGTACAATTTGATCCTTTTCCCTTTTACAAAGCTGCCTTTAGGCTCTACAGCTAGCAGCTCCCCCATTGCGTCAGTGTCCCAGTTTTCCCACCATTGCCAACACTTAGCATTTTCCCTTTCTTTCCTATTATTCAGTCTGATAGATAGAAGACGATCCCTTAAAATGGGTTGAATTTGCATTTTTCTAGTCAGTAGGGATTGAGAACGTTTCTCATTGGACTGGAGACAGTTTTGCTTGCTTTGTCTGAAAACTGGCTTTTCTTATCTTTGTGCCAATTGGCGAATGGGTTGTGTTTTCATAGTTTCACTTCTCTCTCTAGAGTTGAGAAATGAGCTGTTTCCTAGAAATTCGGTGACAAATGACTTTCCTAGCTTCCCACTCTCCTTCAATTTTGTTTTGCATAAAAGCTTTTCCATTTTATATAACCAGTATTGTCTGTGTTAGATTTGGCTATTGCTTGTTGGGGTTGGTGACCTTAACTTCTTCCTCTGTGCATACATGGATCAGTAAACACTTCCAGGCTGGCCTCATTGGCTCGTGCTAACATGATTTTGGAGCCAACCATGTGCCCATTTTGACCTTCTCTTGGTTTGAATTGAGAGATCTTGTTGATGCCTAATTTCTACCCTGCTCTTTTCAAGCTATTCCAATGTTTTTTTTGTCCAATAAGGCATTTTAGGGTTTTTTTGTTTCGTTTTGTTTTGTTTCTTTAGGTTTTTGCTAGGCAATGGGGTTAAGTGTCTTGCCCAAGGCCACACAGCTAGGTCATTATTAAGTGTCTGAGGCTGAATTTGAACTCAGGTCCTCCTTACTCCAGGGTCTGTACTCTATCCACTAGGCCACTTAGCAGCCCTACTATTTTTATTTTCAAAAGTTCCTCTGTCTGTTTTGGCAGATCTACTCTCAGGTATTTTGGACTGTTTAGCAATTTTACATGATCTATTACCATATAGAGTAATCTTGCTGACATATCATAGAATTTCCCCTATTTTGTATTTTAATTAAATCAATTTTAACTTAAAATTCATCTGAGATCATGGTTACTTTTTTTAACTTAATAAATTCACCTTCTACTCTTTATTTTCTTGCTGTGAATCTCTCATTTTGTGAGTCCATTCATCTCTTTAACTTTCTAAAGGATAATTACATGTATGTTTTCCTCCTCCCAATTTTCCCTCACTATCCTTCTCTCCCTATTTCCCCTATCCCTCCTTTTTCCTTTGCCTTACTTCTCCCTACTGCCTTGCCCTCCTGGTCTTTAATCTTTTCATCTTCCCAGAAGTCTCCTTCCCTTATCCTTTCCCCAATCCTATTCCTATCTCTTCTTCCTTGTTTCTGAATTTGGCAGACCTTTATACCCACTTATTCATTTATATAATGTGTATGAATTTATGAGCATATTGAGAATGGGTGAAAAATAGATGCTTGTCACCTGTTACCAATGAGAATAAGGATCCAGCTTTACCAACCCTCCCTCTAATGGTTTCTTCTGGATCAGTTTTTCCTGTTATGCTTCATTTTTATGAAATAATTCTTCCTTCTTATCTCTCCTTACGTAATTTTATTTTTTAGAATCACTCCATCATGCTCAGGTCAACTCATCCCTTCCTTTCAAATGATCCAAATAATGACAGCAGTCATAAGCATACTGAAAATATTTTCACACATCAGACGCACACAAGTTAATCTTATTATGTCCCATATAACTGAGCTCTAATGTTTACCTCATTTTTCTCTCAGATCTTATATGCCAAATTTCCCTTAAATTGTGGGATTGTTTTCACAACCTTAAAGTCTTTGAGTTATGCAATTTGCTCTTTTTCTTTTTTCACTGGAGTCTAGGCTTGGTTGGGTAAGTTACCCTTGGACATTACTTCAGTTCTTTTGCTCTTTGCAATACAGTATTCCAAGAACTAGGGTCCTTCGATGTAAGAGATGCTGGGTCTTCTGCAAAACTCATTGTACCTTCAAGATATTTAAATTGGGTTTTTCTTCTTGCTTCCAATAATATTTCCTTAGCCTGGGACCTTGGAGACTTGGCTCTGACTTTGCTGTACGGTTTCCTGTTAGGATCTCTTTTGGATGGTGATTGGTGGCTTTTTTCATTTCTCCTTTACCTTCTTTTTCTAGAACTTCAGGCAATTTTCCTTTGCAAAATTGTATCAAGATTCTGTTTCTTTAAGCTTTATTGTCAGGTACTTCATCTATTTTATATATAGAGATATAGATAGGTAGATAGCTATAGGTACAGTTATAGATATATAATTATTTCTCCTGTTTTCCACAACAGTTGCTTTTCTGATGAAATGATTTACATTCTCTTTCTATTGTTATTTTTGTTCTTTTTATTTTTTTTTTGGCAAAGCAATGGGGTTAAATGGCTTTTCCCAAGGCCATGCAGCTAGGTAATTATTCAGTGTCTGAGACCAGATTTGAATAGAGGTCCTCCTGACTCCAGGGCTTGTGCTCTATCCACTGCGCCACCTAGCCACCCCTATTTTTGTTCTTTTGGTCTTATCTCATTGCTTGATCTTTTAGAATGGCATTAACTTGCCCTTGTTCAATTACATTCCTCAAGGAATTGCTTTTTTCCTTCCGTGTGTGACTCCTTATTTCCAGCTGTCTGATTTTCTTTGTGTCATTTTCTGGACTTTGTTGGATTGAGCTGAATCTTTTCTCAGTTTTCCTGGATCTCTCTGAATTGATTTCTATAAAGCTTCTTAAGTTCTTCTCAAACTCTTTTGTCCGGCGGACCATGTGACACGCATTAAATGTGAAACTTTTCTTTCTGGATGCAACCCAGCTCCTTGGCTCTTTGAAATGCAAC
This sequence comes from Macrotis lagotis, assembly GCF_037893015.1. Classification (NCBI taxonomy): domain Eukaryota; kingdom Metazoa; phylum Chordata; class Mammalia; order Peramelemorphia; family Peramelidae; genus Macrotis; species Macrotis lagotis. The sequence goes on from NC_133666.1 coordinate 702,753,858, forward strand.
GTACTAAGATCTACAGCAGGATTTTGGTAAAGATATTGCTAGCTTTAGGGCCACAGACACTTAATAATTACCTAGCTGTGTGGCCTTGGGCAAGTCACTTCTCCCTGTTGCCTTTCTAAAAAAAAACCAGATATATCTCTTTTACTAATTTCTTAACTATTTTTTCAAATGTTTTGATTGGGGTTTTTTTTGCTTTTTTTTAATTCCTATTTGACCTTAACATTCCTGTTTATTATCCTCCTAAAGGTTTTCTTTTTTCCACTTAATTGGTTTTACTATTATTTTTTACTTAATATTTATTCTCATTTTGTACAAATAATGTTTTTTTACATTAATTAAATATTCATATTTAAGAGTAAATGAAATACCCCCTCCCCCATAAATATAGACTTGCTTGAGCGATAAAGTAAAGGGGAGAGAAAAAAATTAAAATTAAAAAAATAATAATAGTAATAATTGTAGGTATGGCCAGGTGGCGCAATGGACGGCACAACAGCCCTGGAGCCATGAGTGCCTGAGCCTACATCCGGCCCCATACACCCAACAATCACCCAGCCATGTGACATGCAAGCCACCCAAACCCCTCTGCCCTGCAAAAACCAAAAAGAAAAAAGAAAAAAAAAGACCCCAAATAAAATAAAATAGTAGTAATAGTAGGGGTGGCTGGGTTGCAGACAGAGCATTGGCCCTTGAGCCAGGAGCACCCGGGTCCAAATCTGGCCTCAGACACCCAACAATCACCCTGCTATGCGGCCACAGGCAGGCCACCCAGCCCCATTTGGCCTGCACCCCCCCCCCAAATAATAATAATAATAAATGTGCTTGATTCTTTGTTCCAAAACCAAAAACTCTGTTGTGGGTGGATCACATTATTTATAAGTCCATGACAAAAGTTACTTCCATATTTTTCTACTGTTGCCATTGCTGATCACCACTCCTTCCTTTCATACTTCTCCTCTGCCATGTATTATATTTTCTCTCTCCTTTCACTCTGACTCTGCTGTAGGGTAGCTGAGTGGAACAGCAGACAGATCCCCAGACCTGGGGTCAAGAGTCCCCAAACCCACATACCACCCCTTAGGCCCAGCATCCACCTGGCCCTATGGTCCTGGACACACCATCCAATCCCAGACCCTTGCAGGAAGTAAAAAAGAAAATGTGTTATATCTGACCACTGTCCCCCCATGGTCCATCCTCTCCTCCTTTATTCACATCCCCACCCCTTCCCCCTGCTCCCCCCTCCTTCTTACTCCAGATGCCTATACCCCATTGAGTATATATGCTGTCTCCTCTCCTAACCACCTCTGATGAGAGCAAAGATTCCCTCATTCCTCCTTGCCTTCCTCCTTCCATATCATTGCAATAGCTCATTGTAATAAAGAAAAAACTTACTATATGAAATATCTTGGACTATTCCCCTCTCCTTTTTCTTTTTCCCATCACATTTCCCTTTTTTTCTGTTGACTCCATTTTTACACCATATTTTATCTTCAAATTTAGCTTTCTCCTGTGCTTCAACTATGAAAGCTCCCTCTACCTGTTCTATTAACTGAGAAGGTTCATATGAGTATTATCAGTGTCATTTTTCTATGCAGGAATATATGCAGTTCATCATCAAGTCCCTCATATTTTCCCCTTCTCCAATCCCTATGCTTCACCTGAGTCCTGTGTCTGAAGATCAAACCTTCTGTTCAGCTCTGGCCATTACAACAGGAACATTTGAAATTCCCCTGGTTCATTGAAAGTCCATCTTTTTCCCTGGTAGAGGACATGCAGTTTTGATGGGTAGTTGATTCTCGGTTGCATTCTAAGCTCCTTTGCCTTCCAGTATATTATATTCCAAGCCCTACGAGCTTCCAGTGTAATTGCTGCTAAGTCTTTTGTGATCCTGACGGCAGCTCCATGATATTTGAACTATGTCCTTCTGGCTGCTTATAATATTTTCTCTTTGACTTGGGAGTTCTGGAACTTGGCTATAATATTCCTAGGGGTTGGTTTTTTGGGATCTCTTTCTCGGGGGAATCGGTGGATTCTCTCCATTTCTATTTCGCCCTCTGCTTCTAGAATATCAGGGCAATTTTCCTGTAGTAATTCTTTGAAAATGATGTCAAGGCTCTTTTCCTGATCATGACTTTCAGGTATTACAATAATTTTTAAATTGTCTTTCCTAAGTCTGTTTTCCATATCAGTTGTTTATTCAATGAGATATTTCACATTTTCTTCTAATTTTTCATTTTTTTGGTTTTGAGGTATTGATTCCTGATTTCTGGTAAATTCATCAATCTCCCTGAATTCTATTCTTTGTCTGGAGGATTTGTTCTCCTCAGAGAGTTTTCTTATCTCTTTTTCCATCCGGCCAATTTTGCTTTTATTTTTAAATTTATTTTTATTAAAGATATTATTTGAGTTTTACAATTTTCCCCCAATCTTGCTTCCCTCCCCCATCCCCCCACATGTATTACACATGTAGCACTCTGTCAGTCTTTATTTTGTTTCCATGTTGTACCTTGATCCAAATTGGGTGTGATGAGAGAGAAATCATATCGTTAAAGAGAAGAGAAGTCTAAGAGGTAACAAGATCAGACAATAAGATATCTGGTTTTTTCCTAAATTAAAGGGAATAGTCCTTGTACTTTGTGGTACTCTCCTTTGCAGACAGCCCAAAATTGTTCTGGATTGTTGCACTGATGGAATGAGCAAGTCCTTCAAGGTTGAACATCACTCCCATGTAGCTGTTAGGGTGTACAGTGTTTTTCTGGTTCTGCTCATCTCACTCAGCATCAGTTCATGCAAATCCCTCCAGGTTTCCCTTAAATCCCATCCCTCCTGGTTTCTAATAGAACAATAGTGTTCCATGACATACATATACCACAGTTTGCTAAGCCATTCCCCAATTTACTGGATTTCCAATTCTTTGCCACCACAAACAGGGCTGCTATAAATATTTTTGTACAAGTAATGTTTTTACCCTTTTTCCTCATCTCTTCAGGATATAGACCCAGTAGTGGTATTGCTGGGTCAAAGGGTATGCACATTTTTGTTGCCCTTTGGGCATAGTTCCAAATAGCTCTCCAGAAGGGTTGGATGAGTTCACAGTTCCACCAACAGTGTAATAGTGTCCTAGATTTCCCAAAACCCTTCCAACAATGATCATTATCAATTTCTTTTTCTGAGATAGGGTTGTTTAGGTATTTAATCTCTTCATTTAACATGGGCAACTTATATTTTTGTAAATATTCATCCATTTCACTTAGATTATCAAATTTATTGGCATAGAGTTGGGCAAAATAATTTCAAATTATTACTTTAATTTTCTCCTCATTTGTGGTGAGTTCACCTTTTTGATTTATGATACTAGCAATTTGGTTTTCTTCTTTCTTTTTTTAATCAAATTGACCAGAGGTTTATCAATTTTATCGTTTTTTTCATAATGCCAACTTTTGGTTTTATTTATTAATTCAATAGTGTTTTTGCTTTTGATTTTATTAATTTCTCCTTTAATTTTTAAAATTTCTAATTTAGTATTTAATTGGGGATTTTTGATTTGTTCATTCTCTAATTTTTTTTGGTTGCATGTTTAGTTCATTGATTTCCTCTTTCTCCAATTTATTCATGTAAGCATTTAGAGCTATAATATATCCCCTGAGAGTCGCTTTGAATGAATCCCATAGGTTTTGGTATGTTGTTTCATTATTATCATTATCTAGGGTAAAATGGTTAATTCTTTCTATAATTTGTTTTTTGGTCCACTCATTTTTTTAAAATGAGGTTATTCAGTTTCCAATTTGTTCTGGGTCTATATCTCCTTGGCCCAGTATTGCATATGACTTTTATTGCATTGTTATCTGAGAATACTATTTCTGCCTTTCTGCAGTTGATCATTAGGTTTTTATGTCCTAGTACATGGTCAATTTTTGTATAAGTTCCATGTACTGCAGAGAAAAAGGTATATTCCTTTCTATCCCCATTCAGTTTCCTCCATAAGTCTACCATATCCAATTTTTCTAACAATCTATTTACCTCCTTAACTTCTTTCTTGTTTATTTTATGATTTGATTTATCTAGAGCAGATAGCAGGAAGTTGAGGTCTCCCACTAGTAGAGTTTTGCTGTCTATGTCTTCCTGTAGTTCTTTCAGCTTGTCCTCTAAGAATTTGGGTGCTGTCCCACTGGGTGCATATATATTCAATATTGAAATGACTTTATTGTCTATGGTACCTTTTAGGAGGATAAAGTTTCCTTCCTTATATCTTTTAATACTATCTATTTTTGCTGCTGCTTTGTCTGAGATAAGGATTGCTATCCCTGCTTTTTTTTACTTCAGCTGAAGCAAAATATATTTTGCTCCAACCTTTTACCTTTACTCTATATGTATCTCTCTGCTTCAAATGAGTTTCTTGTAAACAGCATATTGTAGGATTCTGGTTTTTAATCCACTCTGCTATTTGCTTACGTTTTAAGGGAGAGTTCATCCCATTCACATTCAAGGTTATGATTACTAATTCTTTTATTGCCCTCTATGCTATCTTCCCTCTGTTTGTATTTTTCCCCCTTTCTCCCTTTTTTTGTACCTCTTAGTGTAATGAGATTTACACCATCACTCCCCTCCCTCCTCCAGTCTCTTTCCTGTCCCCCTTTTTAAGGAGGTAGTGTTTTTTAGATCATTCTATCTAAGTCACAGAAAATTCTGAGTGTCTGTCCATTCTAATTCAGTATATTCTATCAAACAGAGTCAAAATTCCTGAGAGTTATTAGGGTCTTTCTCCCAAGTGGGGTTAAAGCCAGTTACATCTTTTTAGATAGCAGTCTCATGAATAGGTCATGAATGTCCATCATTTCTGGCTAGGTATATTCTCTCTGTTAGAGTTACAATTCTCAAGATTTATGAGAATCTTTTGCCCCTCATGCTAGGATATAGCCAGTTTCAACTTACTGAATTGCATTTTTTTTCCTTTTACTGCCACTATTTTTTTTAACCTTTTCATGTGTCTCTTGAACCTCCTGTTTGATGTCCAAATTTTCTGTCTAGCTCTGGTCTTTTCATAGAAATTTTTGTAATTCTTCCATTTCGTTAAATGTCCATCTTTTTCCCTGGAAGAGAAGGCTCAGCTTTGCAGGAAAGTAGATTCTTGGCTGCATTCCAAGCTCCCTTGCTCTTCGAAATATCTCATTCCAGGCCCATCGATCCCTTAATCTTGAAGCAGCCAGGTCCTGTGTGATCCTTACTGTGCTCCTTGATATTTAAATTGTTTCTTTCTGGCTGCTTGCAGGATTTTCTCTTTCATATGATAGTTCTGGAGTTTGGCCACAACATTCCTTGGTGTTTTCTTTTTAGGATCTTTTTCTGGTGGGGATCCATGTGCTCTTTCAATAACTACTTTGCCCTCTGATTCCATGATATCAGGGCAGTTTTCCATCACTAGATCCTGTAATATTAAGTCCAGGCTTTTTTTCTTTTCAGTGTTTTCAGGAAGTCCTATAATTTTCAGGTTGCCCCTCCTCGATCTATTCTCGAGGTCAGTGGTTTTGTTGATGAGGTATTTTACATTTGCTTCTATTTTTTCTATTTTTTGATTTTGTTTAACTGACTCTTGCTGTCTCATGGAGTCACTCGTTTCTGTAGACTCCATTCTTTTTTTTGGGGGGAGGAGTTTTCTTCATTAACCTTTTGCAACTCCTTTTCCAATTGGTCACTTCTACTTTTGAAAGAGCTTTCCATTTGACCAATTGATGTTTTGAGAGAAATAATTTCTTTTTGCATATGCCCATTTGAAGATCTGAGAGATTTATTCTCATTTTGTATTTGTCCAATTGTACTTTCTAAGGTTTTGTTTTCTTGTTGCAAGGTATTAATTGTCTCTCCCAAATTTTCCAGTTGATTTTTAAACTCCTTCCTTATTTCTTCAAGGAAGTCTTTCTGTGCTGAAGACCAGATTGTATTCTCCTCAGAGGTTCCAGGTCTCTCAGAGTTAGGGTCTTTTCCTTCCAAGAATTTTTCTATGGATCCACCTTTCCACTGACCCTTCTTCATTTTGCTAAGCCCTGAGTTGGGGAGGGGCTGGTTCCCGGGGCTTGGGATTGCTAAAGGCTTTACTCACTGAGTGCAGTTTCTCTGGTTGGCCAGCAGGAGGTGCTGGTTGCTTTCTCTGGAGTGTCTGTGACCTTGGCTGAGGCCTTCTCCCTTTCCTTAAAGGGAGGAATGGAAGCTATTGAATTCTTTTTGCCTTCAATCAATGGTGGGCTTTACCCTGGCCTGAGGTCATTCCTCAGCTGGGCTGGTTCTTCTGCTCAGACACCTGGACCTGAGGCAGAAGTAGTTTCCATTTGTTTGTAAGGGAAGAAGTCTGAGTTGTAATGGGACTCAGACCAGAGGGGCCCAGGGATGGTGTCAGAAGCCTTCTTGCTCCAGAGCTCCCCCACCCCAGCCCTGTCCAGGATCTCCCGGGGGACAGCTCCAACACCAGTGCCTCAGCTCTCCTGCTGACTCATGCTCCTGCGGTCCAGCCCCACCACTGATCCAGCAAGTCCAGCTCTGTGGCCCTCAGACTCCCAGGTCCAATTCAGCTGTTGATCTAGCTGATCCCGGGCTGATCCTCCCTCTGAGCCCAGACTCACCCGCCTGAATTCGGCCAAAGCTGCTGCGGGAGACAAATCCTGAGGTAGATGTTTTTTCTCCTGGGTTTTCTTTCGGGGTTTTGTGGGTCCGATTTCTTCTAAGAGGTTTGTTTCATGTGATATATGGGGAAAGATTAAGAGACTTTAGAATTGTGCCTGTCTTCTCTCCGCCATCTTGGCCGGAACCCCTTCCAATTTTGCTTTTTAAAGCATTCTTCTCCTCAATAACTTTTTGAACTGTTTTATCCATTTGACCTAAGCTGGTTTTTAGCATGCTATGTTCTTCAGCATTTTTTTGGATTTCCTTAACTAGGCTGCTGACTTCATTTTCAGGATTTTCCTGTATCTCTCTCATTTCTTTTCCCAGTTTTTCTTCTAACTCCCTCATTTGATTTTAGAAGTATTTTTTGAGCTCTGTCATAGCCTGAGCCCAATTTCTGTTTTTCTTTGAGTCTTTAGATGCAGGAGATTGTGCTTCCTCATCTTCAGACTGAATATTTTGATCCTTCTTGGGCTCATATGCAAAATATTTCTCAATGGTGTTCCTCTTGTTTCTCTGCTTGCTCATTTTCCCAGGCTGAGCCTTGTTTTGGGGTGCTTCCTGAGCTTTTGGGACACTCTCACAAGGGTCTCAGTGTGTGAGGCTCTGTCCTCCCTCCTGGTCTGTGAATGACCAAAGGGGCCCCCCCTCTGCTACGGGGCTGAGGTGGGGGGGGCCTGCTGTTCTATTGGGGGGCCTAGACTGGGATCAGGATCTGAATGTTGTCAGAATCCCAGAGTCCTGTTCCAGGGGCAGAGGACAGAGCTCTGCAGTCTCTCTCTCTCCACTCCCCTCCCTAGGTTCAATGGGTTCATGCCCTGGGGGCTCCTGCTTACTGGCTCCACCTGCTTCTGTTCCTGGATCTGGGCTGAGGTGGCCATGATGCTTGCTGTGTGCCCTGAGGGCTGGGCTCCACGTGCTCGCTCTGGCAGAGGTCCCCGGCTGTTCCCCAATTTGTGGCCAGTGCTCCCCTGGGTGTAGCTTAGGAGAGTCCCCCGCTGCTGTGAGTTGCAGCTCCCAGAACCCTGGGGCTGGCTCCGCGAGGCTGAAGTTCTTTCACTCTGGTGGGCCACCCCTCTGGCAGGCCGCCCCTCCGACCCCGGGGGAGCAGAGCCGTTCTGCTCTTTTCCAGGTTATGTAGAGTAGGAAAACTGCCTCATTGGGTCCCTCTGTGGGTTCTGTCTCTCAAGAGTTTAGTTAGAGTCCTTAGCTTATGAGTTTTATGAGAGAGCACCTAAGACACGTTCCGTTCTTGTCACCATCTTCTATTATTTTCTTGAATTTCTTTTTCTTCTAATTTTTTTCTCATTCTATTCAATTTTTGAATACTTTTTTTACTTTAATCCATGATTTCTTTTTGTATTTGTGTCCATTTGCCATTATGCATTAGGGTAGGAGTAGATTTTATTTTTTTAAATTTCACCCTTCTCCTCTAAATATGATTTCAAATTTTTTTTAACACAATTTCAAATCTTTTTTTAACACCAAAGGAGCTATCAGTGATCTGGTTCTTTGTTCTTTGCTTATTCATTTTTATGTTTTAGTTTTTCTTGCTCCCTTGTGGTACTTCCTTCTCCTCCCCAGTAGCCACAGCTGGGGTCATGTCTGGTCAGCACTGTTAGCCATGACATCCAGAAACACCATGGGGTCCTTTGGTCATCCCCCACTCAGTCTGCTTTGCTTTGGATGAACGTTTGTGAGGGGAAAGTGGCTGAGATGAAAGTTCTTGAGGTGTCTCACTGCTTCTCTCAGGTCTCCTGTCTGATGATTCGGTGGGTTGTCCTGCATTCTTCTCTGAGTTCTCTCAAGTTGTCCTCCTAGGACTTTATCCCTTTAGTTTTGCTCCTCTACAATCATTTCATGATGATTTTTCTATTTGTGGAGGAAATGTGGAGAGCCTGGACATTTCTGACCTACTCTGACATCTTCTCAGGATTCCTTTTCTGTCAGGTCTAATGAGGAAGAAGTTCTCCATCACCTTCTCTCTTTGTCCTGCATACTTCCCACCTCCCACCTCCCAGATAGAATACAAGCTTTGTACCTGATACCCCAGGGTGCTGCATCATATTCCAAGGGATTTTTCAGCTTTCTTCCAACTGTCATATAACATGCATTTCTCAGAATTCCCTCGGGCTCTTAATGACCTTGGCTTCTAGAGTGGAATCTGACTCCATATAGGCCATGACCTCTCAGCAGATTCCTTCTCATGCTTCAGCTTCCATCTAGAATTGAATAGGGCTGGACTCTTAACATCTCAAGAGTCTTTCATCTTTATACCTGATGATCTAGGGTTTGGTGACATTCAAGGATGTGGCTGTCGACTTCACCCAGGAGGAATGGAACCTCTTAGACCCTCATCAGAAGCAGCTGTACCAAGAGGTGATGCTGGAGAATGCCCAGAACCTGCTCTCTGTAGGTAAGGACCCTTCCCCTGGTGACATTGATTCTGCAATCAATGGGAATATCTTCGTTCCCTACTGTGGAGGGTTTGGGGCAATTAAAAATAGAGGAAAGGACTGGTCTCCTGCAATTGTGTCTTTAATTTTCCTGCCTCTTGCCTTAAAAATTCTAGCCAAGATAGTGGGAAAGGAAGGGAATGGAAGAAGCATTATTTGTTTTCACCTGTTGCTTGCCAGATGCTGTGATGAGAACTTTCTTTAGCATATTATGTTACTTCATCCAGATAATAACCTTCTAAGTTAGTTAATTCTATTATCCCCATTTGACAGTTCAAGAAACTGAGACAAATGGAAACTAAGTGATTCAGCATTTAACTAGTCACTGTCTGAGACTGAATTTTGACTGTGGCATTCCTCAGACTAGGCCCAGGATTCTCTCCACTGCACTATCTTGATTTCTAGATAATGTAAAGTGTGTGCTGAGTCATCCTTCTAGGAAGCTGCACCAAGACCACATTTCCTCATCCCAACCTGGTTCCAAGAATTTCTCCCCCAGCTCTCCCCATAGTCCCTATAAATAACTGCCCTGAGACTCTTCTTCAGGAGGCCTCAGACCTACTCTGTGTTTCTTTTTTGTATACCCCTGGCATTGCCAGGAACAGCAAAATGACCAAGATAGAACATTTGGCATAAGTATTGAGCTTGCCAGTAGAAAAGCTCCCCGGCAGAGGCAAAGATTCCCCAAATGAACAATACACAAGGTTTCCATGTGATTCAGGGACTGAGGAATAGGAGAGAACAACTCAGCAAAATTTTCATATTTCCTGGGCTTGAGCCTGGTCTTGCACCTTAACCCATTTTACCCCATTTTGGAATGAGGCTTATTCCACCAAAATGGAACCTTTAGGATGTGGGCATAGGAATGAACCAATTTGCACAACAATAAATCCTGTTTTGAATACTTGCATTACAAGCACCAATGTGGGAGTCCAAGCTCCTATGTGTGCCCTCCATGGAGTGAAGCTCCTATGTGTGCCCTTCATGGAGTGATCCTCAAAGTGCAGCAGCTCTGTGAATATGTCCCCTTTCCAAAAGACATATAAGTTTCATCTATCTCTCCATCTTCTTCCCCACCTGATTTCCCTGCCCAGGGCTTCCAGGTCTCAGACAAGATGTGATCTCTTACTTTGAGCAAAGGGAAGCTCCATGGATGCTGGAGCAGGAAGGCCTGAGGAGCCACTGTCCAGGTGAGTGAGGAAGGTATAGGACAGCTATGACAACTGGGCTTCTATGTGTTCCAATGAAGCAAGGGCTAGATGTGGGGGCAGGAACACCTGCCTTGGAATTCTTTTTGAATGAGTGACTCTTTAAGGTCTGTTTTTCTAGAAAGGTTGTGGAGGGTCATGATGGTTACATGATGACTTCTACTGTGTCAGGACCATGGTTTTCAAATAGGCTGGTACCATTGCTTCCAAAATTCAAACCCAAGTTATGTCTTGATCTGGTGATTAGGGTTTGATGAGCTGCAATTAGTAGAAATGAACGAACTTGTCTTGTGCAGTAATAGGCAGCCTTCCATGCCTGGGATCATTTTACATGAATGTCCAATCTTTCTGGAAGTTTAGAAATAATCTGACATTACAAGAACATGGAAAAGAACATGTTACAATTAGAAACAGTCAGAGTTTGACCTAATCACTGTATGACCCTCCAAATCAGTGTATTCTTGTTCATGATAGTTTGCAATCACTGCAGAAACACAACTGTTAGGGTTGAGGCATGCACTTCTTCATTGTCCTTGAGAATATCTTTCTAACCAAATTGGACAATTATTTGTTGCTTACATTACCATTAACACATTTTTTAACTCAAATCCCTTAGACTGTTGTCCAAGCAGATGTGAGCCACCAAATGGGAATACTTGCAATAGTTCTAAGAGTCAAACATGCTCCTCACTTCCTTATAAAAAAAAATGAGGAACTCAAATTCCTATAGGAGACATGAGAAATGTGACCCATTTTTGAAACTTGATTTTAGAAGGATTTTGATTTTATTTTAGTGTGACGAGAGTCTATTCCCAGTTCTTGTATTATACTTTAGTCTAAGCTGCTGGAATTTCAGGTCAAGTCACCCAGCTATTCAAAGCTCATGGCCTGTGTTATGAATATCATGAAAATGTCTTGGGAATACCTGTGTTGCAGGTATTATTGATGTTTATTGTCAAGATCCAATGGGCTTATGTGTGTAACCCTTTGTATAGTAACGTATCCTTAGGATATAAGGTAGTGTCATTTTAAACTGAGTGGTTCTCTCCATGTAGGTTAGAGGTTTTTTTTTTTTTACCTTGGAGAAAGAAATAGTAAATGAATTTAGGTTCTACCAATGTTGGGGAGCAGATATGAAAATAAATGAATATATGTAATGTTTGTATACACTTATTTTTATCGTTTGAATCTTTCAGAAGAAGACATTAGAGATGAAATCCAGGAGAAAATTGGAAAACTAAGCCTTCCTATGAAAGAAGCTTACAAACAAAAAATCATGACCGACACTGCCTGTGATTTCATGTGGAGAGAATTCTGTGGTACAAATGAGAGAATCCAAACTGGAGACAAACCTTATGGATGTGGTCAGTCTGGAATGACTTTTACTACCAAGGAGAGTCTTACTGTACTTCAGAAAATCCTCACTGGAGGGAAATTTTATGAATGCAATCAATTTGGAAAGGCTTTTGCATTGAAGGGTATTCTTGTTGAACATCAGAGAATTCACACTGGAGAAAAACCTTATGAATGCAATCAATGTAGGAAGGTTTTTACATTGAAGTCCCAACTTACTGAACATCAGTTAAGCCACACTGGAGGGAAACCTTATGAATGTAATCAATGTGGAAAGAGTTTTTCATGTAAGTCCTATCTCACTAGACATCAGAGAATCCACACTGGAGAGAAACCATATGAATGCAATCAGTGTAGAATGGTTTTTACATTTAAATCCCAACTTACTGAACATCAGTATACCCATACTGGAGGGAAACCCTATCAATGTAATCAATGTGGAAAGGGATTTTCATTTAAGGACACTCTTAATAAACATGAGAAAATCCACACTGGTGAGAAACCGTATGATTGTAATCAATGTGCAAAGGCTTTTACAAGAAAATCAAATCTCACTAAACATCAGAAAATTCACACTGGAGAGAAACCTTTTGAATGTAATCAATGTGGAAAGGGTTTTTCATGTAAGTACAGTCTCACTAAACATCAGAGAATCCACACTGGAGAAAAACCTTATGAATGTAATCAGTGTGGAAAGGCTTTTACATGCAAGTCACATCTCACTAAGCATCAGAGAATCCACACTGGAGAGAAACCTTTTGAATGTAATCAATGTGGAAAGGGTTTTTCACGTAAGTACAATCTCCCTAAACATCAGAGAATTCACACTGGAGAAAAACCTTATGATTGTAATCAGTGTGGAAAGGCTTTTACAACAAAGGAGAGTCTTACTGCACATCACAGGATCCACACTGGAGAGAAACCTTTTGAATGTAATCAATGTGGAAAGGCTTTTTCATTTAAGGGTGCTCTTGACAAACATGAGAGAAGTCACACTGGAGAGAAACCTTATGAATGTAATCAATGTGGAAAGGCTTTTACAAGCAAGTCATATCTTACCACACATCAGGGAATCCACACTGGAGAGAAACTTTATGAATGTAATCAATGTGGAAAGGGTTTTGCATGTAAATACTATGTCACTAGCCATCAGAGAATCCACACTGGAGAAAAACCTTATGATTGTAATGAATGTGGAAAGGCTTTTTCATTTAAGGTCAGTCTTGACAAACATCAGAGAATCCACACTGGAGAGAAACTTTATGATTGTAATCAATGTGGAAAGGGTTTTTCATGGAAGTCCCAACTCACTACACATCAGAGAATCCACACTGGAGAAAACCCTTATGATTGTAATCTATGTGGAATGACTTTTTTATTTAAGGGTGCTCTTGACAAACATCAGAGAATCCACACTGGAGAAAAACCTTATCTATATAATCATCGTGGAAAGTCTTTTTCCTTTCAAGTCCAATCTTTCTAGTCTTCAGAGAATCCACCCTGGGAGGGACACCTTATGAATGTAAACAATGTGGAAAAGCTTTTTCATTAAAGGACACTCTTGTTAGTCATCAGAGAATCCACCCTGGAGAGAAACTTTTTGAATGGAACCAATATGGAAAGGGTTTTTCATATAAGTCCTATCTCACTAAATATTAGAGAATCCACACTGGAGAAAAACCTTATGAATGTTATCAGTGTGGAAAGGTTTTTACATTAAAGTCTCATTTGCTAGACATCAGATATACCACACTGTAGTGAAACCTCATGAATGTTATCAATGTTGAAAGACTTACATTGAAGGACAGAGACTTACTGCATATCAGTGAATCTATACTGGAGCAAAACCCTATCCATGTAGTCAATGTGAAATGACTTCTACAAGCAAGTCCTTTCTTACTACTTCAGAGAGTCCACACTCCAATGAAATCTTATGAATGTAATCAATTTGATAAAGGTTTTATATGGAAGTGCCATCTTACTTCACATGAGAGAATTCATACCAAAGATCAACCTTATGAATTGATTAATTTCAAAAAGCTTTTTTTATTGTAGGGCACAATTTTTAAAAATTGAAGAGTCCACATTGGAGTAAAACCTAATGAAAGTAATCAATGTGGAAAAGTCTTCAGGCAAACATACCTTATTTGCCATCATTAAATTCATATTAGTAACCTTATCGCTGATATGAATGATTGAAAACTTTTTTTTAAGAAATATTATTTATTTTGAGCTTTACAATTTTTCCCCTCTTCTTACATCCCACCCCCCACCCCCCAGAGAAGACAGGCTGTAGTCTTTATATTGTTTCCTTGGTATACATTGATCTCAGTTGAATGTGATGAGAGGGAAATCATGTACTTAAGGAAGAAAAATAAAGTATAAGAGATAACAAAAGTACAAAATAAGATAATGGGTTTTTGGGGTTTTTTTTAATGAATTGAAGATAATAGTCTTGCCTTTGTTGAAACTCCACAATTCTTTGGATACAGACGGTATTCTCCATCACATTTAGCCCAAAATTGTGCTTGATTGTTGCACTGATGGAATGAGCAAGGCCATTAAGGTTGATCATCACCCCCATGTTGCTGTTAGGATATATAGTATTTTTCTGGTTCTGCTCATCTTGCTCAGCAAATCCTTCCAGGTTTCCCTGAATTTCTGCCCCTACTGGTTTCTAATAGAACAATAGTGGATTAGATACATTTAAATGGAATACTGAACTCCCTAAACTAGCTTAGTGATAAAGGACTTAACTAGGCTCAGAGTCAATAGCAAGCTCAGACATGGAATCAATAAACATCGATTCAGGACCTTCTGTTTTAGATGCTATGCCCAGTGTTTGTGCAATTTTTCCTCACTCTATGGCAGCCAGGTGGCACAGTAAATAGAGCACCAACCCTGGGGTTTTCAAGTTCTCCCACATTAAAGTCAACTTTCTTTTTTTGTTTGTTTGTTTGTTGCAAGGCATTGGGGTTAAGTGGCTTGCCCAAGGCCACACAGCTAGGTCATTATTAAGTGTCTGAGGCTGGATTTGAACCCAGGTACTCCTGACTCCAGGGCCAGTGCTGTCAACTTTCAAGGACAACTTCACTCTTCAATTGCCTCTTCGTGCCTGCCTAGCATTGCACACACACACACACACACACACACACACACACACACACACACACACACGCAAACACACATTTTCCCACCTTCCCTGTGATTATTCTCAGTCTGATAGAGGTTTTATATGTGCAACTTGCAACACACTTTCATTTCAGTCATTTTCTCCATGTCATCTTGCCTGTCCTTTATTCTTGTTTTATCTTTTCACGTTATATTTTATTGGCACAATATTCCATCACAATCTCACAACAGCTTCTTTTGCCTTTCCCCACTTGCTGGGCATCCTCTTGTTTGTACAATTTGATCTTTTTCCCTTTTACAAAGCTGTCTTTAGGCTCTACAGCTAGCAGCTCCCCCATTGCGTCAGTGTCCCAGTTTTCCCACCACTTCCAACATTTAGAATTTTTCCTTTCTTTTCTATTATCCAGTCTGATAGTAGAAGACGATCCCTTAAAGTGGCTTGAATTTGCATTTTTCTAGTCAGTAGGGATTGAGAACATTTTTTAGGAATTTTTTTTTTAGGTTTTTGTAAGGCAAACGGTGTTAAATGACTTACCCAAGGCCACACAACTAGGTCATTATTAAGTGTCTGAGACCAGATTTGAACCCAGGGACTCCTGACTCCAGGACCAGTGCTTTATCCACTATGCCACCTAGCCGCCCCCAGAACATTTTTTTTAAAGAGTTTATTTATTTTGAGGGGTTTTTTTTGTTTGTTTGTTTTAGGTTTTTGTAAGGGAAATGGGGTTAAGTGACTTGTCCAAGGCCACACA
Organism: Macrotis lagotis; assembly: GCF_037893015.1. Classification (NCBI taxonomy): domain Eukaryota; kingdom Metazoa; phylum Chordata; class Mammalia; order Peramelemorphia; family Peramelidae; genus Macrotis; species Macrotis lagotis. The sequence continues at coordinate 702,769,413 of NC_133666.1, forward strand.
CCTAATTATTAAAAGTGTCTGAGGTCAGATTTGAACTCCTGACTCCAGGACTGGTGCTCTATCTACTGCGCCACCTAGCTGCCCCTTAGTTTGAGTTTTACAATCCCCCCCTTTCTTGAAGGCATTCTGTTAGTCTTTACATTAGTTCCAATGTTATATATTGGTTCCAATGTTATACATTGATCTCAGTTGAATGTGATGACAGAGAAATCATATCCTTAAGGAAGAAAAATAAAGTATAAGATAGTAAAACTACATGATAATATAATGCCTTTTTTTTTTCTAATTTGATGGTAATAGTCTTTAGTCTTTGTTCAAAGTCCATAATTCTTTCTCTGGTTACAAATGGTAATTCTCCATTGCAGACCATTCAAAATTGTTCCTGGTTGTTGCACTGAAGGGACGAGCAAGTCCATCCTGGTTGATCATCACCCTCATGTTGCTGTTAGGGTGTACAATGTTTTTCTGGTCCTGCTCACCTTGCTCAGCCTCAGTTCATGTAAATCTTTCCAGGCTTCCCTGAATTCCCATCCCTCCTAGATTCTAATAGAACAATAGTGTTCCATGACATACATATACCACAGTTTGCTAAGCCATTCCCCAATTGACGGACATTCACTTAATTTCCAAAATTTTGCCACCACAAACAGGGCTGCTATAAATATTTTTGTACAAGTGATATATTTACCCTTTTATTTTTATCATCGCTTCAGAGTATAGACCCAGTAGTGGTATTGCTGGATCAAAGGGGATGCACATTTTTGTTGCCCTTTAGGCATAATCCCAAAGTGCCCTCCAGAAAGGTTGGATGAGTTCATAGCTCCACCAGCAATGTGTTAGCATCCTAGATTTTCTGCATCCCTTCCAATACTCATCATCCTTTCTGGTCATATTGGCCAGTCTGAGAGGTGTGAGGTGGTATCTCAGAGATGCTTCAATTTGCATTTCTCTAATAAGTAATTATTTGGAGCAATTTTTCATATGACTATGGATTGCTTTGATTTCCTCAGCTGCATATTGTCTTTGCATATCCTTTGACCATTTGTCAATTAGGGAATGGCTTGTGTTTTTTTGAAGATTTGACTCAGTTCTCTGTATATTTTAGAAATGAGCCCTTTGTCCGAAATACTGCTTGCAAAAATTGTTTCCCAATTTACTACATTTCTTTTGATTTTCGTTATGGTGGTTTTGTCTGTGCAAAAGCTTTTTAATTTAATGTAGTCAAAATTATATAGTTTGTTTTTAATGATGTTCTCCATTTCTTCCTTGGTCATAAACTGTTTCCCTTTCCATTGATCTGACAGGTAAACCACTCCTTGATCTTCTAGTTTGCTTATAATATTGTTTTTTATTTCTAAATCCTGTATCCATTTGGATCTTGGTAAAGGGTGTGAGGTGTTGCTCTAATCTAAGTTTCTTCCATAATAAATTCCAATTTTCCCAGCAATATTTCTCAAACAGTTTTTATGCCAATAGCTGAACTCTTTGGGTTTATCAAACAGCAGATTATTATAATTGTTTCCTGCTATTGCACCTAGTCTATTCCACTGGTCCTCCACTCTATTTCTTAGCCAATATCAGACAGTTTTGAGGACTGATGCTTTATAATATAATTTCAGACTGGTAAGGATAAGCCACCTTCCTTTGCACTTTTTTTTCACTGAATCCCTGGAAATTCTTGACTTTTTACATCTCTATGAATTTACTTACAAATTTTTCTAACTCATTAAATAAATTTTTTTTGAATTTTGATTGGTAGGGTGCTAAACAAGTAGTTTAGTTTTGGTAGAATTGTCATTTTTATTATATTAGCTTGACCTATCCATGAACAGTTGATGTTTGCCCTGGTATTTAAATGATTTTCTTTGCATGACAAGAGTTTTGTAATTGTTTTCAAAAAATTTTTGCCTTGGCAGGCAGACTCCCGGGTATTTTATTTTGTCTGAGGTTACTTTGAATGGGTTTTCTCTTTCTAGCTCTTTCTGCTGTATCTTGCTAGTCATATATAGAAATGTTGAAGATTTATGAAGGTTTATTTTATATCCTGCTACTTTGCTAAAGTTGCTAATTATTTCTAGTAGTTTTTTAGATGACATTTTGGGATTCTCTAGGTAGACTATCATGTCATCTGCAAAGAGTGAGAGTTTTGCCTCCTCCTGTCCTACTCTAATCCCTTCAATTTTTTTCTTCTCTTATTGATGAGACTAACATTTTGAATAAAATATTGAATAGTAGTGGTGATAATGGGCATCCTTGTTTCACCCCGATCTTATTAGGAATGCCTCTAGCCTCTCCCCATTGAATATAATGCTTGTTCTTCTCTGAGGTACCACCTCACACCTCTTAGATTGGCCTGTATGACCAGAAAGGATAATGATCACTGTTGGAAGGGTTGTGGGAAATCTGGGACACTATTACACTGTTGGTGGAGCTGTGAATGTATCCAACCTTTCTGGAGTGCTATTTGGAACTACACCCGGGGGCAGCTAGGTGGCACAGTGGATAAAGCACCGGTCCTGGAGTCAGGAGTACCTGGGTTCAAATCTGGTCTCAGACACTTAATAATTACCTAGTTGTGTGGCCTTGGGCAAGCCGCTTAACCCCGTTTGCCTTGCAAAAACCTAAAAAAAAAAAAAAAAAAGGAACTACACCCAAAGGGCAACAAAATTGTGCATACCCTTTGACCTAGCAATACCACTACTGGATCTATATCCTGAAGAAATGATGTAAAAGGGTAAAAACATCACTTATACAAAAATATTTATAGCAGCCCTGTTTGTGGTGGCAAAGAATTAGAAATCAAGTAAATGTCCTTCAATTGGGGAATGGCTTAGCAAACTGTGGCATATGTATGTCATGGAACACTATTGTTCTATTAGAAACCAGGAGGGATGGGATTTCAGGGAAGCCTGGAGGGATTTGCATGAACTGATGTTGAGTGAGATGAGCAGAACCAGAAAAACACTGTCCACCCTAACAGCAACATGGCGATGATGTTCAACCTTGAAGGACTCACTCATTCCTTCAGTGCAACAATCGGGAACAATTTTGGGCTGTCTGCAAAGGAGAATGCCATCTGTATCCAGATAAGGAGATGTGGAGTTTGAACAAAGTTCAAGGACTATTCCCTTTAATGTAGGAAAAAAACAGATATCTTATTGTCTGATCTTGTTACCTTTTAGACTTCTTGTCTCTTCTTTTTTTTTTTTAAGATTTTTCAAGGCAATGGGGTTAAGTGGTTTGCCCAAGGCCACACAGCTAGGTAATTATTAAGTATCTGAGGTCAGATTTGAACCCAGGTACTCCTGACTCCAAGGCTAGTGCTCTATACACTGCACCACCTAGCTACCCCTTTCTTGTCTCTTCTTTAAGGAAATGATTTCTCTCATCACACTCAATTTGGATCAAGGCACAACATGGAAACAAAGTAAAGACTGACAGATTGCTTTCCTTGGGGGAGGGGGAGGGAAATAAGATGGGGGGGGATTATAAAACTCAAAAAATATCTTTAATAAAAATAAATTAGGGGCAGCTAGGTGGTGCAGTTGATAAAGTACCGGACCTGGAGTCAGGAGTACCGGGTTCAAATATGGCCCCAGACACTTAATAATTACCTAGCTGTGTGGCCTTGGGCAAGCCACTTAACCCCATCTGCCTTGCAAAAACATAAAAATAAAAATAAATTTAAAAAATATAATGCTTGTTGATGGTTTCAGATAGAGACTGCTAACTATTCGAAGTAACAGTCCATTTATTCCTACACTCTCTAGTATTTTTAGTAGAAATGGATGCTGTATTTTTTCAAAAGCTTTTTCAGCATCTATTGATATGATCATATGATTTCTGATAGGTTTGTTGTTGATATAATTGAGTATACTAATAGTTTTCCTAATATTGAACCAACCCTGCATTCCTGGAATGAATGCTACTTGATCATAATGCATTATCCTAGTGATGACTTGTTGTAATAGTTTTGCTAAGATTTTAAGATTTTTGCTTCTATATTCATCAGGGAGATAGGTCTATAATTTTCTTTCTCTGCTTTAACTCTTCCTGGTTTAGGTATCAGCACTACATTGGTGTCATAGAAAGAGTTAGGCAGAGTTCCATCTTTCCCTATTTTTTAAAACAGTTTATATAGAATTGGAACCAATTATTCCTTAAATGTTTGGTAGAAGTCACTTGTGAATCCATCAGGCCCTGGAGATTTTTTCTTAGTGAGTTCAATGATGGCTTGTTGAATTTCTTCTGAGATAGGGTTGTTTAGGTATTTAATCTCTTCATTTAACCTGGGCAACTTATATTTTTGTAAATATTTATCCATTTCACTTAGATTGTCAAATTTATTGGTATAGAGTTGGGCAAAATAATTCTGAATTATTACTTTAATTTCCTCTTTATTGGTGGTGAGTTCACCTTTTTCATTTATGATACTAGCAATTTGGTTTTCTTCTTTCTTTTTTTTAATCAAATTGACCAGAGGTCTATCAATTTTACTGACTTTTTCTTAAAACCAGCTCTTGGTTTTTTTTATTAGTTCAATAGTTTTCTTGCTTTCAATTTTATTAATTCCTCCTTTAATTTTTAGAAAAAAGTAGACCTTATGTGGTACAAGGACTTCCCATGATTTTATGGGGAAGGGACTTGCTCACACAAATGGGACTCACAGTCTCCATGGATTTTTCATAGGGGCCACTGTAGAAAAGGAACAAAAAAAACAATTGATGCCCCCTAAGGTAAAATGGAAGTCAGATGAGCCTATTTGGATAGATCGGGGGGCCCCTTAGTTCAGAAAAAATACAGGCTCTAGAAAAAAAACCATTAAAGAACAGCTTGAGATGTGCATATAGAGGAAAGTACCAGCCCATGGAATTCTCCAATCTTTGCTATTAAAAAGAAATCAGGAAAATGGAGGATGCTTACTGCATGATTCCGGAAAATTGGCCTTTATGGGTAATTGATATTAAAGATTGTTTTTACTCTATACCCATACATACAGAGGATGCTATTAGATTTGCTTTCTCTATACCCTCTGTTAATTTGAATTCACCCACGAAAAGGTTCCAGTGGTGGGTGTTGCCACAAGGGATGAAGAACAGCCCTACAATGTGCCAATATTTCGTAGATAAAATTCTATATGCCATTCAGCAAACTTTCAAAGATATTATCTTTTATCACATGGATATTTTAGCATCTCATCATAATGTTACGGGTTTTTTTTTTTTTTTGCAAGGCAAATGGGGTTAAGTGGCTTGCCCAAGGCCACACAGCTAGGTAATTATTAAGTGTCTGAGACCAGATTTGAACCCAGGTACTCCTGACTCCAGGGCCGGTGCTTTATCCACTGCGCCACCTAGCCGCCCCAAATGTTAATCTTTTATAGACAGTTTTACAGGAGGTAGAAAAGGCTTTAGCATGTCAAGGCCTCAAGGTAGCTCCTGAAAAAATTCCAGAGACATCCACCCTTTAATTATCTGAGATAATTGATCAAACCTACACAAATAAATATTACACCCCCACATTTAGACATAAGTTAAGGTAAATACATTACATACATTACAAAAACTACTAGGGGAAATATAATGGATAAGACCAAAAATCTATTTGCCTTATGATATCTTGAAACCCTTATATGAAATGTTAAAGTTGATCCAGCTTTAAATTCACCAAGAGAATGGACTCTTGAGGCTGTTCAAACCATTTCTCAGTTCACTGATGTAAAGGATTGAAGTTAAGAATGCTGGCCATGCAATTTACAGATGAGGAGATCAAAGCAATCCATAGCCATATGAAAAAATGCTCTAAATCATTAATTATTAGAGAAATTCAAATTAAAGCTTCTCTGAGGTACCACCTCACACCTCTCAGATTGGCCAATATGACCAGGAAGGATAATGATCATTGTTGGAAGGGTTGTGGGAAATCTGGGACACTATTACACTGTTGGTGGAGCTGTGAACTCATCCAACCCTTCTGGAGAGCTATTTGGAACTATGCCCAAAGGGCAACAAAAATGTGCACACCCTTTGACCCAGCAATACCACTACTGGGTCTATACCCTGAAGAGATGATGGAAAAGGGTAAAAACATTACTTGTACAAAAATATTTATATCAGCCCTGTTTGTGGTGGCAAAGAATTGGAAATCAAGTAAATGTCCTTCAATTGGGGAATGGCTTAGCAAACTGTGGCATATGTATGTCATGGAACACTATTGTTCTATTAGAAACCAGGAGGGATGGGATTTCAGGGAAGCATGGAGGGATTTCTATGAACTGATGCTGAGTGAGATGAGCAGAACCAGAAAAACACTGTCCACCCTAACAGCAACATGGGAGTGATGTTCAACCTTGAAGGACTTGCCCATTCCATCAGTGCAACAATCGGGAACAATATTGGGCTGTCTGCAAAGGACAGTGCCATCTGTGTCCAGATGAAGAGCTGTGGAGTTTGAACAAAGCTCAAGAACAATTCCCTTTAATTTAGAAAAAACAGATATCTTATTGTCTGATCTTGTTACCTCTTAGACTTCTCTTCTCTTCTTTAAGGATATGATTTCTCTCTCATCACACCCAATTTGGATCAAGGTACAACATGGAAACAAAGTAAAGACTGACAGACTGCTTTCCGTGGGGGTGGGGGGAAGTAAGATTAGGGGGGAAAATTATAAAACTCAAATAATATCTTTAATAAAAATAAATTAAAAAAAGAATGCTGGCCATGAAGTTCTTTTGAGATAACATGAGACTCAGATGTTTGCACAAGGTCAGAATGCTCTGATAACAGCAAATATCTGAGTGTGCTCTGTACTCAGGAAGGAGCTCTGGTCCTTCTTTACTTAACCATTATCTTACTCCTTTGAAGTTGATAGAAAAGAGAACATCTATTGTGAAAGAGGAAGCTTGGGAGTAATCCTTGAGTTATACTGCTTTGCATACCTAAAAGAGGCCAATAAAGTCCAAAGAGTGGTCTCGCATGTATAAAAAAGGTCTGTCTGCTTGCAAAGGCAGAGATGTAGTGTCCTGTTAATAAAACCTGTTACGCATCTCTCCTGTTTGAATTCTCATTATTGAACACACTGGCTGTGTCTAGTGGTGCCCTGAAGACCTTGGAAAGGTATGACCTGGCTGCCCAAAAGGAAAAGTCAAAGGACTTTTCACACTGAAGCCTTGAAAAATACTTATACCATAAGGACTGACCACAGGATTCCACTTGATATTACCATACTTAATACTCCTTATGTGCCCACTGGTGTTATTCATCAAGGAATAGGGATCGTTGAATGGATATATAAGGGTGTAAACCAAGGGAACACATTGGTCACGTATTCAACTTATACATAAGTAATTCCTGAGGGTTACAAATCAGTGGAAGACCAGCCAACAACACTTACACGCCATGTTCATTAGACATTATAAATGGGTTTATCATAGAAGATGCCATTTGGCAAGTAGTTGTTAGTAATGTATTCTGTACTGGGACTCCATTAATGATAAAGTCCCTATTTCAGGCATGGCCCTGGGATGTGTCAAAAATAATAAAATAAAAATCTGTGCAGGGCTATAATGTCTACACGGATGCTACAAAAAAAAATAGGGCCTCTACTGCCCAGTCCTAAAGTTGTTAAAACTTATAAAAATCCTTTTTGATTCCACACAGAAAAATGAACTATATGCCACTATTTCTGCTGCTTCTATTTCCCCATCCAATCAATTTGATTGTGGATAGTCAATATGTGGCACGAATTTCAGCCTGGATAGAAACTGCATTTATTAAACAAAGTGATGATGTTATGTTGCAATTGTTTCAGGATTTACAATCTTCAGCCAGGGCATGAGCTCACCCTATGTTCTGTATGTACATCTGTTCACATTCTGGGTTACCTGGGACTGATAAAGTATTGGTTGGATGAGTAGGGGAAGCCCATGGAGCTCATGAATGGTTTCACCTCTCCACACAGTCCCTTAGACTTTTATATCACATTTCCAAAGAAACCAGACATTGTAAAAACGGTGTGTTCAGTGCATCCCTTTTCAACCCCCTGATTGGTCCCTGACTCCCTAGGAACCCTAGGGGTACCTTCCCTAATGAATTATGGCAAATGGATGTTACTCATGAGCCCTCTTTTGGCAGACAGAAATATGTTCATGTTACAGTGGACACCTTTTCTTCATTTATTATGGCCACACCACTGTCTGGGGAATCAGTTAAGGATGTCATTTGTCACTTAATATACTGTTTCTCTGTGGGAACATAGGCTATTCTAACAGACCACCACCTGGACAGTCTCAGGAGCTGGCATGCCTCCCTAAGAGATAAGGTGCGCCAGAGTCCTTGGAAGCTGGTCATTCTGCCCCACAGACCAAGGGCACTAGACACAGCTGTGTTTTACCACCTCCCCCCTAACGTACCCCCTTATCCTATAGCGCAAGATGCTGCACGTACACCCCACTTGTATACCCCCCCATTATCTCATTTTTTTTGTTCTACCCCGGAAGACCTAAGAGTATATATGTAGAAGCTAAGCAGTAATAAAATTGAGCTGGAGGAACAAGGCATTGGTGGCTTGACTCCTTATTCTCAGCTCCCCTCCAGGAGGGAGGTCATCTCTGTGGGCCCCAAGGTGAAGCAAGCCACATTTCTCCGTTCAGGGTGTCCCTGCTTCTATTAAGACTGATAATGACCCAGACTATGTTTCTCAGTCTTTCAAGTCCTTTTGTGATGAATTTCATGTGATGCACATAACAGGAATTCCTTACACTCCCCATGGTCAGGCTATAGTAGAATATGCCAACAGGACCCTAAAGACCTTTCTTCAAAAACAAAAGAAGGGGGAGTTTGGGAGTAATCCTAAGATAACAATAGATATGGCATGTTATACATACAATTACCTAACCTTTAAGGAAGACCATATTACCCCAGCCATGAAATATCACTGTTCCCCCTTAACAAAGAAATGTGCCAAGGGACATAAACAAATTGTACAACGGGGGAATGATGAACAGATTATGTGGAAAAATCACAACGGGGGAATGATGAACAGATTATGTGGAAAAATCACGATGGAATTTGGAAGGGGCCTAACAAGGTACTAACAAAAGGGCCAAGTTTTCTTTGTGTTTCTACAGATGAAGGAACTGAATGCTGGATTCCTCAACAGAATGTGCGGACTGTCTTTGAAGGGACAAAGATGCAAAACACAGAGGAAATGATCACATAGAAGGGGACAAGGAAAACACAAAGCCACCATGCAAATAATATTAAAGATCATGATGCTGTTTTCTCAATTAAATATTGGTGCAGAGGCCCAACAGGAAGAAGTAAAAAGATGGGCCTTTTATCCACAACCACCATGGGTCCGGGTTATAGAGGAAGGAGAAAAACTCCTCCAATAATTGTATATGGTAACCTGTCCCAAATAATTCAGCCACAATTTGAACAGAATACTTCTGGCAATTATATCAACCCCTCTGTTAAATTCAATTTTACAGGACTTTCAGCAAAATCCCCTCTTTGGTTTTCCAACTACTGTCCCAGTATTTCCAGTGACTTATCACTTAACAGAAATTCCCAATGACATTATCCCATTTCCACAGATAATACCCAACCTTATTAATTATAGGATACAATTTGATACTTTTGGGATCAACGGAACATTTTGTAATGTCAGTGGACAAAGATTCCATTCTCCTTGTACTACGGGATCTAGATACTTGCATCCCGACTAAATGTAGTACTAATGTAGTACTAAATGACTAAATGTAGTACTCAGCAAGCTACTTGCTTCAAGGACTATGTGTCATGGCACAATGACTCACTTCCTAATGGAACACTTTATCATGGATTCCCTGCTCCATTATACCTGAATAAGGTGGGAAAGACTTTGGGGGAAGGATGGAAAATAGCTATGGTTATGGGATGGAACAAGATCACACGGGATACATCCAACGGGACTAACTCAACAGATGTACCAATGGGAAGGGCTTGTCTGAGGGATAACTATGCATTTATGTCTGGATCTCAAGTGAACATAACTAAGATTGACAATTATTACAAGGCATCATGCATGAATTGTATCAGAATGTATAGGTAGAAAAGTCAAAGGAACAATATTCATAGTTACTAGACCAAGACATGTTATGATACCTATAAAAGCCCAGGGTTGGTATCAATGTAGGGCTGATCAAGTGTTTTCAGAAATAGAAGAAAGAATATCTCACTCTCCTATAACCATCAGAGAGAAAAGGTGTATCTGATGTGTTATCTTGGGAAGATTTGTATTATCTCTTATTGCTTCTTCAATTTCCTTAGCAATATCTGTAAGTACTGTAAGAAATGAAATAGTACAGGCTCAATTTTTGGAAGAATTAGCTAAGAATGTCTCTTTGGGGTTTAAAGAACAGCGAATTATAGATGAAGAATTTTATAAGGCTATCAAAGCACTAAGGGATATTATCAAAAATGTTGGGGATAAAGTAGACATGATAGAATATAAGACTAGTTTAGCATGTGATTATCGATATTCCTCCTTTTGTTTGACAAAATTACTATATAATGAGTTACATCATTCATGGGACAGGATTAAGAATCACCTCAATGGGATTACAGATAATGGTAATATTTCTATGCAAATGGAAGATTTATATGACTTATCTCAACAAATTAATGACACTTCTAAAAATGATCTTTTACCTGATAAGGCTGCTCAAAAAATCATTGATTATTTTAGTCATTTATCTTTTCCTTCTTGGGGACAGCATGTTCTGTACATGATCATAGCAACTATCAGAGCCACTATTATGGTTTTGATTATCTTGTCATTTCTTGCTTGATTTGCCATTTCTGTTATACATTCCAACATTGATCATATGAAGTCGTATATTTGGCAAAACAAAAGAAGGGGGGGCGGCTAGGTGGCGTAGTGGATAAAGCACCGGCCTTGGAGTCAGGAGTACCTGGGTTCAAATCTGGTCTCAGACACTTAATAATTACCTAGCTGTGTGGCCTTGGGCAAGCCACTAAACCCTGTTTGCCTTGCAAAAAAAAAAAAAAAAGAAGGGGAAATGTTAGTGATCCTTGAGGATCACAGCTGTGAGATAACAAGGACAAAGATCTCCAAGACCCTCTTGCCCCCTCTGTTGTTTTGCAATACTGCTGGCTTGGTATCTCAGGACATCTTTGTGCTCCTACTTTTGTGTTTGCCCAAGAAGGGGCGCGTCCTAGATAACAGGATATATATAGCATAACTCTAAAGATATGGAAGTATGCAAAGAATTTGGACAAACAACTTTGTGACCTTTTGTATGATTGACTCCTGCTGATTAACTCATGAGATATGTATGTGCTGGTATTGGTATTGGTAATAGATATGCAGTTTAAGGATACTTAATAAAGCAGTCTTTGTTCCTGGGAAAAGAGGGTTATGTCTTCTGTCCTTTCACTGTAGCTGAGAACAGTTCTTTGCTGGTCAAAGAACTCAAGACATCTGGTGCACCGTTTGACTACAATCAGGTTTGATGAGGAAGAAGTTCGACATCACCTTCTTTTTCCTGTACACATCCACCTCCCACCTCCCAGGTACAGCACAAACTTTCTTCCAGATTCCCCAGGGTGATGCATTATGTTCTAAGATATTTCTTACCTTTGTTCCCACTGACATATAACATCCACTTCTCAAAATTCCCTCAGGCTCTTAATAACCTTGGGTTCTAGAGCTGACTCTGACTCTTCATGTCAGGTATGACCTCTGGGCAGATCCCTTCTCTGTGCTTCAGCTTCCAGCTAGAATTGAATAGGGGTGGACTCTTTACTTCTCATGTCTTTCATCTATCTCTACACCTCATGACTTTTGGTGGTCTAGGAGTTGGTGACATTCAAGGATGTGGCTGCACACTTTCCCCGGGAGGAGTGGGACCTCTTGGACCCTCACCAGAAGCAGTTGTACAAGGAAGTCATTCTGGAGAATGCCTAGAACCTGCTCTCTGTGGGTGAGGACACTTCCCCTGGTGACATTGAGTCTGCAGTCAATGGGAATGTCTTCATTCCCATCTGTGCACAGTTTGGAGCAATTTGGAGAGGAAAAGGCAGGTCTCCTGTAATTTTGTCCTTAATCATCTTGCCTTAAAATTCTAACCAAAATGGTGGGAAAGAAAGAGAAGGGAATAAGCATTTGTTTTCACCTGCTGCTTGCCAGATGCTGTGATGAGGGCTTTCTTTACCATATTATGTCACTTCATTCTGAAAATATGCTTCCAGGTTAGGTGATATTATCCCCATTTGACAGTTGAAGAAACTGAGGCAAACGGAGATTAAGTGATACAGGGCATAGTGAGTCACTGTCTGAGAGTGGATTTTAACTCTGATATTCCTCAGGCTAGGCCCAGGGTTCTCTCCACTGCACTGTCAAGATTTCTAGATAATATAAAGTGTGTGCCCAGTCCATCCTTCTATGAAGAAATTGCACCAGGACCAAATTTCCTAATCCCAACCTGGTTCCATGAACTTCTCCCCCACCCCTCATCATAGCCCCCATTAATAACTGCCCTGAGACTCTTCTTCAGGAGGCCTGGGAATCCCTCTGTATTTCTTTCTTGTATATTCCTGGCAGGAACAGCAAAATGGCTAAGATAGAGCATTTGGCACAAGTATAGAGTTTACCAGTAGGAGAATCTCACCTGAAGGGGCAAAGATTCCCCAAATGAACAAAATACAAGGTTTCTATATGGTTCTCAGGGACTGAGGACCTGGGCAAAATGTTCATGTTCCCTGGGCTTGAGGCTGGTCTTGCACCTTAACCCACTTTAACCCATTTTGGAAGTAGGTGTTATCACCAGAATGGAACCTGTTAGGATGGGGGGGAGAGGATGGGCTATTTTGCACAGCAATAAATCCTATTTGGGGTACTTGGATTATTGGCACTAATGCAGGAGTCCAAGCTCCTCTGTGTGAGCTTCATGGAGTGAGCCTCAAAATGCAGCAGCTCTGTATATATATGGCCCTTTCCAAAACAGATCTAAGTTTCAGCTTTCTATCATCTTCATCCCCAACTGATTTCCCTGCCCAGGACTTCCTGTTTCCAGATGAGATGTGATCTCTTGTTTTGAGGAAAGGGAAGCTCCATGGGTGCTAGAGCAGGAAGGCCTGAGGAGACACTGTCCAGGTAAGTGAAGTGAAAGCAGGTATAGGACAGCTAAGATGGCCGGGCTTCTATGTGTTCCAAGGAAGCAAGGGCTGGATTTAGGAGCAGGAACACCTGTCCTGATATTTTTTCAGATATTCCATAGCATTTGAATGAATGACCTTTTAAGGTCTATTTTCTAGAAAGGTTGTGGAGGGCCATGGTGGTTTCATGATGACCTCCAAGTTATATCTTGATCTGGTGATTAAGATTTGTTGAGATGTGATTACGAGAAATGAGCCCCAGTGAGATCTCTTTCTCCCTGTCTTTATTCTTTCAGTATCCACCATAGAAAGTCTCATAGGCTTATTAGATCTACACATCCATACCCTTGGCTATGTCATTTATTAAATGTGGCAGATAAACAAATTGAAATAGATCAACACCATATCAGCTGTAAGAAAGATCCTAGCCAGAGTAGAACAATATGAAGATACTTCTGGCTTCTCACTGCAGGAAGCACAGGGCAACAATTCAGTCCCCTCAGGATGACTGTTAAAACATAACCAGAATTCTCCTCAGGTTATCTTCTCCAGGTGTTCTCAAAGGTGATAAACTTTCTGACAGACTCCTTGTTGAATGATAGCTAAGCTGGCAGGCCCTTCAAGTTTTACTACTCTCCTTTAGGGTAACAATATCCATACTCTTTGGACCTGAGCTGGGGTTATATAAATAAATGTGTAAAAAAAAGTTTTATGAAAATATCCAGACAACAAGACCTGGCAGAACTGTACACAATTTATAACATGTAAGGGAGGGGAAGGAATGATAAAGAACACATAAACAAAATCCTAATAGAAAATTAGAGGGAGCTCTCAAATTTTATGCAATGCTTTCCATTTTAAAAAATTTAAGCAGTTGCAAAATAAATTTGATTATATCTATATTATAATATTTTTAAAACTATTTAACTCATAAGTCTTTGCTAAAACTCTTACACTTTTAGATACCTATATTTTACTTTGTAGTGGGAGCTAATCTGATTTTATTGCAGTAACTGAAAAGAAAAAAGTGATTCCCCAAAGCACTTAAAATCAACTCAAAGGACAAGAGAAGAATATTGGAAAAGATGTCCAGACTTTCATTGCATCCTCTTTTCCCCTTCTTGGATAATGGAGCTCTATTTGACATCAAGTGCCTTGACAATTTGGTCTTTCTAGATTGCCTGGGGAACCCTTGGATAGAGTAGTCACCATGCCTGCAATGCTCTCTCCTCATCTCTTCCTCTCCAGCTTATGCTCCATTTCTTCCAGGAGACCTCTCCTGTTATTGGGTTTCACCAGCTCACCACTGATGTTGCCAAATTTCTTATTTTATATTATTTAGAATACAATAGAATTCAAGCTCTTAACAGCCATTATGTCCTTGTCTTTTTATCCATGGTGCCTATACAGAGCCTTGTAACATAGTAGGTGCCTGATAAATGTATATTTAATTGAATTACTTGTATTCCTTTGTCCCACATAAAGTATTTTTTGTCACCATCTTTTCTAATTTAATTAAAACATTTCTATTTTAAACAAAATCACAACTACAGGAATGGGGAAGATGAGAACAGAGTGAGAAGGTAGGGTTCAAGCCTTGAGCTGTCAAGCCCCTCCTCACCCCACTTCCCAAAACAGGGGAACCATACTTCTATTCCTTCTCTCTCAAGTGGACAGTGACAAAATCCAAAGTCTTTGTGGGAGAGGCAATTTAAGATGGAGCTCCCCTGAATTACACTCACCCACCGTTCATTCCATTCCATTCCATTCCATTCAACAAGGTACCATGGAGGACTCCAAAATAAAGCTGACTCTGCCTGCAAGGACATTGCCTTCTTCTGGGAATGGGAGAAGACATGTCTGGCTAAGAGATCCAGCCCTTCTCTCCATTCTTCTCCAGACTTGTCATTGTAATACAATTAGCACAATGCCCCACTCCAATCTTATACTGTCCACCTCCACATCTCTACTTCTGTTGTCACCAACCTGGTTCAGGCCCTTCTCTTGCATGAACTCCTGCAATGGTCTCTCCCCTTCTAACTCATTATTTGCTCAGTAGCCAAAGTGATTTTCCTGAAGCCCAGGTCTGACTGTGTGATGAGACAAGCCCTTGTTCTATTTGGCTGTAGAATCATTACCTCAGTTTAGTAGAGACATCAAGAGCATTCCTCCAATGGCATTTGTCCAAGGCTGGCAGGGACTGTCTTGAAAGACAGAGGGCTCCCCTTTGCTCCTTCCAGGTCTTTGAGCAGAATCTGGGGCATGACTCACCAGTTGTGTTCAAGTGGAGATTCCTTGTTTAGGTGCCTTGAAGTCGTAGAGATGGCTGCTAAGCTTCTTTCTGATTCTCTAGTTCTATAAACATAAGTTCTCAGAAAAAATTCCATAGGGATTGATCCGGGCAAAGAACAGTAGGGTCATTAATTGCTTCCAGAAGCTACTCTTTTTCTTAATGTTGTAAAAAAATCCCATTCTTTTGATTGGGGATTTTATTTGGGTTGCTACATCAACAATGGCTGCCACTGTTGATACATATGCTTATAGTCCACCAAAATCCCCAAATCTTATTCAGGAAAAATGCTGCATCATTATATTCCCCTCATCTCATAATTATGAGGCAGATTTCTTTTTTGCTTTGTGTGTGTGTGTGTGTGTGTGTGTGTGTGTGTGTGTGTGTGTTTGGAACAAGTATATACATTTATAGCTTTTCAGTTTGTCCACAATAATAGGAAGAACATGAGACTATAATCAAAATTGTTTTGTTTTGGGGTTTTTTTGGTTTTTGCAAGGCAATGGAGTTAAGTGACTTACCCAAGGCCACATAGCTAGGTAATTATTAAATGTCTGAGCCCACATTTGAACTCAGGACTCCTGACTCCAGGGCCAGTGTTCTATCCATTGTGTCACCTAGCTGCCCCAAAATTATTTGTTAATATTATTAAAAACAAACTCAAAAATTGAACAGTACAACAGACTAGACAAGAAAAAATCAGAAGTGATGTAACTCAGTAACACCAGAACATAAAATGCTTAGGAAAGAAGTCCTTGTTTGAAAAGAATTGCTGTGAAAACTGGAAAGTACTCTAGTAGAAATTAGATGATCATTTTAGAAAAATTCAAAATGGAAACGTAATCTGTTAAAGATCATACCATAAAAAATTAGAAAAGAAACATTAGTTATCTTTCACAGATACAGCAATGAAAATTTCTAATCAGACATGAAAAGGGGGAAAAAAAGATGATTTTCATGACACTAAACTGAAGAGCTTGCCCATGAAGAAAAATAATACAAATAGGATAAGAGAAATGATGAAGAAGAAAAAATTGCTAATTATTTACTCAAGAATCAACATCACAGGTTCTCAGGTTGCACATTCTTGCATTTCTTATGTTGTTTGTGAAAAGTAGATGTTTACCTCTCTCAAGTCAACTATCTCCTAACAGTCTCCCAGTTCTAACTGGTTCTCTCAGTAATTAATCAGACCTGGAAGGTCTGACTAGAATTGAACTCAGGTTCTCCTGACCTCAGACCCCCTGCTCTCTCCACTGCTCCACCTAGCTGTTCCCCCAGCATTTTGTAAGTACTTAATAAATACTGACTTACCTGTTTTTCTCACTAGGTTTACCTTATCCTCAATTATTGCACTCTGGAAATGACTTTACTAGACCATGCCATGGTTTTGTGGTCTATGTCTCATTACCTGCCCCTGCTTATAAACTAATGTTCATATCTGAAAAATCTAAAGTATTAAGTTCTGAAAACATCAGCGTCTTCTAATAACTCCTGCTTTTCTTTATGAGAATTGTTGCCCTTTAGTGTCCTTAGAGATCTCATTCTTGAGTTGCCCAATCTCTTCCCAAGCTGACTTTCCTGATAGAATTATAGACCATGAGACATTACATATCCTTCCTTTCAACCCTTTGAAATGTTGTCCAAATGTCCAGGATCCAAGTCAGAGAATGACTCACTTTCTCTTCTCTCTCAACCTCCTCTCTGATATTTCTAGATGTATAACTTTGGGTCAATCACATTTCCTTTCCTTATATGTAAAAAATCAGGAATACAGCCTCCAATTCTAGCTCACAATCTGCAATCCAAGAGGAAGAGAAAAGATTATAGCCAAGATTCTCATCATTTTTACCACCATAACCAACTTCTCCTTCTAGATGATAAACACTGATCCTTTTTGAAGAACAAAGTCATCATTAACATGGGTCATAAGCTATTGGTAAAAAGTGTTCTAGCCAATATCTGGATAATTGAAAATACCCATCCCAAGTAAAGTCTTGTCTATGTGGGATGATTATAATGAGTTTCCTGGACTTTTGTATTTTATCATTTTACAGGTACTCTACTATAGGCTTTGGGGGCGGGGAGCATCACTTGTTTTCCTATTTATCTATCTATCTATCTATCTGTCTATCTATCTATCTGTCTGTCTGTCTGTCTATCTATTCAAATGCTTGGATTTCAAAATAGTGGCTCTTCTAAATCTAGATTCAAAGAATTCATTTTAAAACTACTTTGATGCCTGTGTTTCAGTGTTTTCTTTGAAATCCTATGCATTTTAATGTATTAAAAAAAATATTATTCTGAACAAGATATACCACAGGGTTCATTAGATGGTTAGGGGACTATGACACAAAAAATTACCAAAACCTCTGGGTCTGTAGTATTTCTTGATGAAAAAATTACTTCTCTTACTAAATCCACTGATTGTCATCTATATAAATGAAAAAACATTTAAGCATTTACTCTGTGCCAAGCAATGTGCCAGAAACTAGATAAATCTAACAGAAATGGAGGCAGCTAGGTGGCGCAGTGTATAGAACATCAGCCCTGGAGTCAGGAGTACCTGAGTTCAAATTAGACCTCAGACACTTAATAATGATGTAGCTGTGTGGCCTTGGGCAAACCACTTAACCCCATTGCCTGGAAATAAAACCTAAAACAAACAAAAAACCAAAATAAACAACCTAACTGAAACATAGACAAAAAGGAAAAACATAGAACTGTTGAAAAATTTAGATCTCAAAGACGGTTTTCTGAATGGAAATGCAACACACACACACACACACACACACACACACACACACACACACACACAGACACACACACACACATAGACCCATCTCTGAAAATCACAAGATATCTTTAAAAAAAACCAGATCATAAACCAGGGTACAGAAAAATGACAAATGAAAAAATAAATACCAAGTGCTACCTTATGGATCATAACAGATTAAAATGAGTAACAAACATAAAGAGTACAAACAAAAGAAACAAACAAACCTAAATGGACACTTAATAATGATAGCTCAAAAAACAAGTCGGTCAAAGGATGAATCAGAGTAAAGATAATATGAAAGAAAGTAACAGTAAGACAAAATACCACAATTTTGGGGAGGGCAGTTAAAAGTCCTCTGAGGAAAAATTATATTCCTGACAACATACATTACAAAAAAAGGAAAAAATGGATTGCTGAACTGAATATAAAATTAATAAAAGTAAATAAATGAAAAATAAAAATACAATTTTGGAAATAACATAAATTCAGACATAAAACCCTAAACTATAGAATTTATAAAACTAAAAACTGATTCTACCAGAAAAAACACTGTACACCCTAACAGCAACAGTGGGGCGATGATCAACCTTGATGGACTTGCTCATTCCATCAGTGCAACAATCAGGGACAATTTGGGGCTGTCTGCAATGGAAAATACCATCTGTATCCAGAGAAAGAACTGTGGAGTTTGAACAAAGACCAAGGACTATTCCCTTTAATTTAGGGGAAAAAAACTGCTATCTTATTGTCTGATCTTGCTCTCTCTTACACTTTATGTTTCTTCCTTAAGGATATGATTTCTCTCTCATCACACTCAATTTGGATCAATGTACAACATGGAAACAATGTAAAGACTGTCAAATTGCCTTGGGGGGGGTAGGGGCAGGGAAGTAAGATTGGGGAAAAATTGTAAAACTCAAAATAAATAAAATCTTTAATGGAAAACAAAACAAAACTCCCCCAAAAAACTAAAAACTGGTTCTGAAGAAAAAATCAAATTAATAAAATTGGTAAACTTTTTATATCACCAGGTGAGAGGGAAGAAAATTCAATGGACAAAATAAATGAATACTAGGAGATCACAATAGAAGAAAATATTAAAGGGTTTCTCTTGTATACTAATTGTCTGATGTAGGCTTCTGCTTTCATTAATTTCATTCAAGGTATTTCACTTCAATATTTTTGTGACAGAAACAAAGCCAAAGAGCAAGGGATAGAAACAGATATTCCTTTTAATATTATTGCATACAACATTAAATACTTGGGATTCGACCTCCCAAGATAAGCCCAGAAACTCTATGAATACAATCACAGGGCTACCATTTTCATCATATTCACATCTCAGATCATGAACTCAGAATGAATGACTTGTGCAAAATCCTAGGAACTGAGAAAAAAAATGCAAACTTTGTGACTGGATATGCTTTGTCCATGGTGCCAGTCTTTCCATTTCTCTTTCCCTTTCATTATTGGCACTTTCAATTCTTTCTTCTTGGATATTATACCCAGTTGGTGCAGATATATTAAATATTCAAATTATTTCATGACCTATAATCTATGTATCACACCCATAAAGATAATGCAATTTCCCTAGTGATTCCTCTCAATCTTATTTTGTTGTTCTTGCTGTACTATTGCAGTCACATGAAGAATACCAACAGTGATTTTTGTATATACTTGAGGCATGAGATTTTATTCTGACCCATTACCTTTAGGGAGGATAGACAGTACTTTATTTTTAGTTTTTTAGTGTCTTGGGGTTTTTTGCAAGGCAGTGGAGTTAAGTGGCTTGCCCAAGGCCACACGGCTAGGTAATTATTAAGTGTCTGAGGCTGGATTTGAACTCAGGTACTCCTGACTCCAGGGCTGGTGCTTTATCCACTGCGCCACCTAGCCACCCCCAGTACTTTATTTTTAAAAAGTTATCTTTAAATGCCTCTGCTCACTAAAATAAAATTAGATTCGTCATAACCAGAATTTTTTTTTAAAAAACAGCCCATCTCATGTCTAAAAATGTGTCTTATATATAGTTGAGTTCAACATCCTTTTGAAAGGAAGTTGACAGCATGACTCACTCTTGTTCCCCTTCCACCCCTTCCCAGCTTAGAGGTTCACAGCCTTTGAATGATTGAGATCATGGTCCAAAGCACTAATGGCATTTTTGGTAGTAAATAATGGCCTAATTTAATTACAAGTATATTTATACTGGGGGACAACAAACGTGCATATTTTAAACATAACAGGGTTGTTCTGCAGATTGTAAGTTGTCATAATCAAGTCAATATTGCTTTTGGGGAACAAGCAGCAATTACATAAAACTCTTGAGTGCTTATAAGTACAATATAAGAATCTGTTTTTGTTTTTCAATTTTGCTCAAATTGTTTTCAAACTCATGAAGATTGATGATTCATGTGCCAATGATCCCAGACATTCACCATCTGTTTGGTCAGGGCACCAGATAAGTCCTCAATTCCCTGTGTCACTGCACTGTCACAAAGTTGTAATCATAAGGCCAAGATACATTTTGGATCTGCATTCTTGCAGCAGAGAGAACTAGATCTTTGAAAACCGTGATCCCCAGCCTTCAAGTACATTTATCGTTGAATATACTATGTGTCACGAAACTTAAAGAAATAAAGTTTATAAATAGTAACTAACATTGAATTTTTGACATATTACAGAGACTAAAATAATGAATTTCAATCTCTAATCAAGGGAGCTTGATCAATTCTCTTTGCATTTTCCATTTCATATAGGTACAAGCATTTTCACTGTATTCTTTTTAAAATATAGAAATACAACTCTTGGTACAGTAGACAGATTACCTGTTTTAATCCCACTTCAGAGCCTAACAAGTCATAGGACCTCTGTTTGCCTCAGTTACCTCATCTGTGAAGCAGGCTTAATAATACTTAAGTCCTGGGGTTCTCATGATGATAAAATAAGAGAATATTTATAAAATGTGGGACATAGAAAAAGTGCTACATAAATATCAACTTTTACTTTTGATTTTGACAATTTCCTCCCCAGTCTGTTCTTCTTAAATCATTCTTATCCTCACCCCTGGATTCCCTTACTTTCATTCCAAAACATTTTCTTTTCCCTACATCAGCTAATAGTGAGTTGAAGATCTGTTTCTTTTTTCCACAGGATCTCCAGGTTTGTAAACTTGTTCCTGAGCTCTGTGACAGTGCTTAGCACAGGGCCTAAAACAAAAGACAACAAAAGACAATGTTTATTGATTCCCTGTCTGGTCCAAGACTCAGTAGGAGGCCCCAGCCTCTACCTCAATTCTTATATTCGGTTCTCTCTTAGTTGTTTGCTCTCCTAGCACATTCAGGCCTCAGCAATAATTCTGTCCCTTTCTTGCATCTAATTACCTCTACATAGTTACCTTTGTCTGACTCTAATCCTGATGGAACCTGAGGAGGCCCAGTACTGAAGATCTCAGAGGCCTCTTTATGGCTGCTAAAGAATCTCGTGCTATGGGACATCTGCTAGTCTGTACCTCCCAACTCCCTTAACTAATGTAATAGTCACCTACATGAACTTAGCCAATGATTGTCCAAGAATGGGACTGAGATTGAGCCACAGAAAGACCCCAAATGACCACATGCCATATGGTCATATAACCTTTGCTTAAAGATTTAAAAAATGAGAGATCATATTTCTCAGAGCAACCAATTTCACATCTGGGAAATTAAAGTTTTTAGGAAGTTTTCTTTTCTCTTTCAGCAAATCCATGTTGTCAACTTCCACTTATTGCCTTCTTAGTCCTGTCATCTTGGGGCAGACAGAACAAATCTAGGAAGACTTGAGAAGATTTCACAGGTTTGAAGATGGTGATCCTAATTCTGATTAACACTACTTTGGTCTCTAATCCTACCTTCCTTCCAGACCTTCTAACTAAAAAACATCCTTAGCTCTTCCAATTGATCCTCAATGGCATGGACTTGAAGGTCTTCACCATTTTGGTTTTATCACTCTGGATATTCTACAATTATTCAAGGTCCTGGCTATGCTGTGATGACCACAGGTCAACCAAATGGTCTGATCAAGGCAGAATAAATGATATTCAGCCTTTAATATTCCAAGAAGCAATGACTCTTTCCATGCAGTTTGACACTCTGCTAGCTTTCTTTTTTTTTTTTACTTTTTGTTGTTGTTTTTGCAAGGCAATGGGGTTAAGTGACTTGCCCAAGGTCACACAGGTAATTATTAAGTGTCTGAGATCATATTTGAACTCAGGTCCTCCTGACTCCAGGGCCAATGCTCTTATCCACTGGACCACCTCAACAAGTCTTCAAAGAGAGAACAATAACAAATATTTTTACTTGTTTTGGCTTGTATTTATCTCTCTGAACACAGTGCCTAGCATAAGGATAACTGAACACATGGATGGAGAGAAGCCCCTGGAGCTAGTGAGAAACCCATTTCACTGTTACAAGAAGGCAGCAGATGTCACCAAGACAAGAAGACTTGTTGCTCTTTAGGTGCAAAGAAAGTCATTATGATCTTACGCTATATCTTTAGAGAATATAAGAGAAATAGAATCAGGTTGGTGTGCTTATAGTTGTGCAACCACTCCTATTGATCCCTTTACCTGCTACTAACATATTTGATTAAGGAGTTTGGGTTTCTATTCGCTCCCACAAAATGACACATTCACACCAACAAAACAAAACAAAAAAAGTATATTTAATAAAATGATTATAAAACAGGTAGAAATAAATCAGTTTTACAGCAAAAGTTACCAATAAGTACCAATATAATAAAAAGAAGAGCTAAGCCCACATAAACATAGATATTAAAAGAAAAAATCACTAATCGGGGGGAGCACCAACATCTGAATCAACAGCGGCTGGGGAGTTCTGGGGTACGGCTTTCACAGTTGTGATTGGGAAACACCCCAGGCAAAGCGTGCTTTCCATGGGCAAAACTTTGAGGGGTTGGCCAATGTTAGGGACTTTTAAGGGGTCCCAGACAAAGGTGGCACACTGCCAATAGGCTTATATAAGCTTTTTTTGGCACTTAACCAGGACATGTAAAGAGTACGTGCATGACCTGGGAAGACTCGTGGCCAAGGTTCTGAAATTAATTAAATGTTGAACCTCTGGGCAGGTAGCCAACCCTCCCAAGATTCAACCTCCAGGAATGGCTAGATCCTAGAGGGAGTATCTGGCACACGGAAAAACAACCAAGTTCATGCAAAGGTGATGGAGGGCCTTGGGTGGGGGAACCAGCATACGGCCTTGGCCAGGATCAGAATGGGTATTAACCCTTCATAACACCAGTGAGTTTTCCTATTATAAACACTCCTCTATTCTGGGAATCTTTTTATTACCTCTGAGTTCCTGGCCACCTCAGTGTTAGATCTAGTTCTCTTCTCAGATATCTCTCTCCCCCTCTTCATATCCATGGTTTTTCCATTAAGTTCAATGCTGAATTGCAATTGTCACCTGACCCCACCCCTAGCCAAGAAAAGATTTCAGGTTCCCCTGAAAGAATTCAAGGGACTAAAGGAAATTAGCTATTACTGCCTTGGAATATGCAGCTAGGTTTCAGCAATGGCAGCTTCTTGGTTAACAGTTACCCCAAAAGTCTTGTAGTTGTCCTTGTGCCTGTTCGGCTTCCCTTGATCAGCTTCACATGGATTCCTCCAGCTTTCCTTTCTCTAACTCCATGCTTCTGCTTTGCCCATCAGGAGCAAGCTATTTCTTTGAATTTAATCCCAGGACTCAGCAAACGGACTTTAAAGGTCACTCTGAGGTGTAGCCTATCATTTTTCTTCCTATTGTATCATTTTATTTCTCATTCATTCAAAGGGAATAATTGGTAGCCCATTCTGTTATTAGGTCCTGACTTTCAAGAACCACTCCCATAATCTGTGGAAAAACTTGGGAATTTGAGCTCCCCCATCTTTTCCATTATTTTTAACTCCAAAACACCAACCAATGATAATTAATATTCTTGCCCAAACATTAACCTGTATGTTAAATGGCCTAGTATTATTTCTGCAGCATTGTTTGCACTCTCCAGAAATGATGTATGTTTATTCAACTATGATTTCTATTCAGATTTTAATCTTTCTAACATTTAATAAGTTGAAGGAATTCTTTCCTTCAAATTTTCTAAATCATCAAATCTAATGTCTTCCTTTTTTTTTGACCTCTGCATCCTTAAACATCTTGCTTGCAACTTAAACAATTGCTCACCCTCTTCTCCTTGATATTCTATTCTTTCTAAATTTCACAACTCTGCCCACTCCTGGTTATCTTCATACTTGGCTGACCAATACTTCTGTCTCTTTTGCTTGATGGTCCTTCAGGTCAAGCCTACTAACTGGTTCCTTAAGAGTTATCTTTGGTTTACTTCTCTACACTCTAAGTGATTCTCCCTACCCCCATCCCCATATACATCTGTTGAGTCACTGAAAGTTTTTATGATTTTGTAAATTGCTTTCCTTATTTAATTACTCTGCATCAGTTCATAAAAGTCATACCAGGTTTCTCTGAAACCATCCCTTGAGGGGCAGCTAGGTGATGCAGTGGATAGCGGACCGGCCCTAGAGTCAGGAGGACCCAAGTTTAAATTCAGCCTCAGACACTTAATAATTAACTATGTGACCTTGGGCAAGTCACTTAACCCCATTGCCTTGCAAAAAAACCCCAAAACCATCCCTTGCATTTCTTACAGCAGAATAGCCAATTAACTATTCATCAATATATCATGTTTCAAACATCTCTCAACTGATGATGGGTACCTCGTTTTCCATCTTTGCCACTACAAAATTAAAAAGCTATTTTTTGAAGACAAAGATCCTTTCCTCTTTGATATCTTTGAGACATGGATGTAGCAGTGGTGTTAGTGCAGATAAGCAATTTAGTAACTTTGGAGGCAGAGATTCAAATTGCTTCCAGGATTTATAAGGGTAGTATTTTTATAAATATTTCTTTTGCTCATTTTGTTGGCATAAAGTTGGGCAAAAGAGCTTCTAATGATATCCATTATATCTTCCTCTTCTTGATTTGTCTTTTTCTAACTTTTTGTAAATTATTTTTTCATTTTTGATACTAGTAATTCCTCATTTTTAATCAAATTAGTTAATCTTATTTTTAAAATCAGTTTTATTAATGATTTTGTTTTGAGTTTTATTAATATTTGATTTTCAGAATTTCAATTTTAGTACTTTTAAAAATGTGTTGACCTTCTGATATTTTCAGTAGCATTCAGAACTCAATGTTTTCTTTTTATTAATGAAAGTTGGTAGAAATAAAAAATTTTATATATAGAATATAAATAAAATATAAAATATTTTAAAAATATAAGGACCAATTTAAACCAAAATAAGTTGCCTCATTTTTGTCATCTTTAATGAAATCACCTATCATTTCTATTATTTGCTCTTTCAATTAACTAATTCTTTAGGATTAAATCATATAGTTGATAGTCAGTTTTTAAGGAATTTACGAAGTCCTTTATTTACTGTCAGTACAGGATGAGTGTATTTCTACTTTTCTGCATTTATTTTTATTTTATTTTTTTAGTTTTTGCAAGGCAATGGGGTTAAGTGGCTTGCCCAAGGCCACACAGCTAGGTAATTATTAAGTGTCTGAGGTCAGATTTGAACTCATGTACTCCTGCCTCCATGGCAGGTGCTCTATCCACTGTGCCATCTAGCTGCCCCCCTCTGCATTTATTCTTAAGGTTTTTATTCAAAGACATAAAGAGAAGTAGGGAAAGCACCACCTACAATTTGCCAGGAAGTCTTAAGTGCTGTACAAATATTATCTCATTAGATTCTCACAATAATCCTGTGAGATAGATTCTATAAGTCTTATTTTGTAGTTGAGGAAACTGAGGTAGACAGAGATGAAGTGACTTGCCTACAGTTAGACACCTAGTGTTTGAATCCAGTCACTGCATCATCTAGTTGCCTGATTAATAATATTCAATACATTCCATAATAATTTTTAAAAATCAAAGATACAGCATTATTAAAACATTTAACTTCAATACCCATCAAGAAAACAAGCTTGTGAAAACACAAAGGCCAAAAAAATTCTATTCTTCCCATGTTTTGAAGTGACTTAAAAACATACATGTGCCAACTTTAAGCAGGCCATAGCAAGTGTAATTCTCTTTGCCTATCTACTTTTGAAATTCTTTCTTTTGTGTTTTTCTGGAGGTTGCTTTGGTGTCATTGTCATTTACAGGTGTAATCAGTGTTTATGATCCTGATTCTACTTTCTTCATACACTTCATTGTTGCATGTAAATCTTTCCACATTTCTTCATGTATGTAATTTCTTATGGCCCAACAATATTCTCCTCACCTTCATAGATGACAACTGGCTTTGCCAGTCCTCAGTTTTTGGACTTAAGTGTGGTTTCTAGTGTTCCAGGAATATTTTGACCCAATGGGGTCCTCACTCCTCACTCACAACCTTAGAGTTATTAGGTAATACCAGCATATCAGAAACTAGTCTATGATCATTTGGTAAATTTGTTATGATGCCATATTGCTTTTCAGATGTCATACCAATTTGGGCCTCCATCAGCAATGTTACAATATGCTTCTTCTCCAGTATTACCAGTATGATTTCAACTTTTTTTTTATTTAGGTTTTTGCAAGGCAAATGGGGTTAAGTGGCTTGCCCAAGGTCACACAGCTGGGTAATTATTAAGTGTCTGAGGCCGGATTTATACTCAGATACTCCTAGAGGCATTGCTCTATCCACTGCACCACCTAGCCACCCCTGATTTCAATTTTTAACAAACTTTATCCACTTAGTGAGAAAATGGTATCTTTCATTCTAAAGTGTTTAAGGCTGCCTTTCTGACTGCTACAATTACCTGGGTGGCTACTGATGATTATGGCTGCTGCTTCTTCCAAGAATTGTCTGCCCATATCCTCTGACCACATTGATAAAAATTTCTACCCAATCTCTATGTAATTTGGATGACATTTTTATCAGACCTGGGCAGATTAAGAAACAACTCTGAGCATCCTTTGTAGACCTCTACATTTATAACTCTGATAGAAGCTCATTCCCATCTTTCTGTTAAGGGCAGGTACCTTTATATCTGGATGTAAGGCAATCAAGATTAAGTGACTTGTCCAAGATCACAGTTAGTAGGTGTTTGGGGCAGAATTTGAACTCAGGTCCTCTTGATTCCAGAGCTGGTTCTCTATCCATTGTACCATCCAGCTGCCACAATCTCTAGTCATCCCAATTCATAACTGGCCACTGGACCCAGATGACTCCAAAGGAGAAAGTAAGGCTGATGACTTAGCACATCACTCACCTCACTCAAGTCCAATTTATATGCTTGTCATAGCATCACTTCTCTGATACCAGTCTTCTTCATGAATGAAGGACAACCACAACAATTTAGATAATGACGACACTACACTCTCTAGGGGTTGAAAACCAAGGAAGGCAAAATGCTACTGGCCTTCAAAGGGACAGTCAAAGATTTCCTAAATTCATAGTGAGAGATGTTTATGTAGGTGTTACCTACCTGCTTCTGAGGTGTCATCAACAATGTAATATGTTGAATTTGTGTGCCTTACACAACCAAGGACTTCTGAAGGCAACTTCCAACTTTCCTGAAAATTTTCTACCATAAATTCATCTGAGTAAATACATTCCTAGGAAAGTTCCAGAGTAGAATCCTCCATCTAAATAAGTAAATTAATCCACCCTTAAGGGAAGGGAAAGGTAGGGGTTTTTTTTTTGGTAGTGGTGGGAAGAGGTGTTTTGAGAGACAGCACATTAATAATAATAGATTTGGCCCCAGAGCCATAGAGTTCCAAACTTGACAGCAATGGCTAAATTTGTAAGGGCAAGCCACAGTACCTCAAGTGAGATATGGTCTTCTCTCTTGTAAAATGAGGGTATTAGACTAAATAGACTCAAGAATCCCTTGCAGTTTGTCACTTAAAGAGCTTCTAAAGCTGCCTCAATCTGTAAATCAAGCAGGGGTTGGATATCTTTGTTTCTTGACCAAGAATACCCATGGCTAGAGTTCTAAGTGTCAGGAGTGTCTAAGTGTCTGGAATTCTCAGGGTTCTTTCAATGGGCAGCCTGAAACTCAGGCTTGGAGGGGAGGGGGAAACACAGCACACAATTTTATTTCATTTATGAAGCACCTGAAAGGCTTTCAAAGCATGACATAATCTTGGATCCTCACAACAACTCTGTGAGGCAGGTGAAGTAACAGGCTCAGAGAGGGTCAAGTGACTCCCAGGTCTTCCAGAGCACAAGATTCCACAATTCCATCCATCCCATCACTTTAATAACATTTTCAATAGACTCAACAATGGTTTCAAAAGAGAAGGGCAAATATGGGAAGTAAATGAGTTGGATAAGACAGCATCTGAGCAAAGGGTTTGTACTTCTGGACCATGGCTTAAAATTCAAGAAGGGACACATTGCTTGGCTTTCTGCAAACTTAAACCAAACAGCTTTAAAATGATAAGGAATTGGGTGTAGCTAACAATCTGGATGCCAAAGAGAGTAGCTATAACATAGGAATTAAACATTTAATAAATGCCTGCCAGCTAATGGATGAGAACTACAAAAATTCAACAAAAATCTAGGGCAGAAACAACAAAAAAGGTCTCAAAAGTTAGTCAAGAATGGATAGGATAGAGATCCTGAAGGGAGTAGACAAACCTGATTTTAGAGGCATACTTAGGGACACATTTCCAGAACATGGCCAAGGAAGGCAAACTTTATCCCAAATGTACCAGATAGGTAAAAGGAAGGTGGGAGATCACGATGAACTTTTGGCTAAAGATAAATAGAAGTAGAAAGAAAAGGAATACAGCTATCAGTATATTATATGACATATGGACAAAAAGAGAAAAGGGAAATCTCAAAAAGACTACAAGCCTGGTAGGGAGGCATGAGAGTCCAGATAAAGACTACCTGGATAACTGGAGCTCTCAAAAGTAGAGCAGCTAATAAAAATAAAAAAATAAAAAAGGGGGTAGCTAGGTGGCGTAGTAGATAAAGCACCAGCCTTGGAGTCAGGAGTACCTGGGTTCAAATCCAGACTCAGACACTTAATAATTACCTAGCTGTGTGGCCTTGGGCAAGCCACTTAACCTCATTTGCCTTGCAAAAACATAAAAATAAAAAAATAAAAAATAAAAAGTAGAGCAGCTAATAATTTCTCAATTGAATAACCTCATTTTAAAAAATGAGTGGACCAAAAAACAAATTATAGAAAGAATTAACCATTTTATCCTTGATAATGATAATAATGAAACAACATACCAAAACCTATGGGATTCATTCAAAGCAACTCTCAGGGGATATATTATAGCTCCAAATGCTTACATGAATAAATTGGAGAAAGAGGAAATCAATGAACTAAACATGCAACTAAAAAAATTAAAGAACAAATCAAAAATCCCCAATTAAATACCAAATTAGAAATTCTAAAAATTAAAGGAGAAATTAATAAAATAGAAAGCAAAAAACTATTGAATTAATAAATAAAACCAAAAGTTGGTATTATGAAAAAAACAATAAAATTGATAAACCTCTGGTCAATTTGATTAAAAAAAAGAAAGAAGAAAACCAAATTGCTAGTATCATAAATGAAAAAGGTGAACTCACCACAAATGAGGAGGAAATTAAAGTAATAATTCGAAATTATTTTGCCCAACTCTGCCAATAAAATTGATAATCTAAGTGAAATGGATGAATATTTACAAAAATATAAGTTGCCCAGGTTAAATGAAGAAGAGATTAAATATCTAAACAACCCTATCTCAGAAAAAGAAATTCAAAAAGCCATTATTGAACTCCCTAAAAAAAAAATCTCCAGGGCCTGATGGATTCACAAGTGAATTCTACCAAACATTTAAGGAACAATTGGTTCCAATCCTATATAAACTATTTGGAAAAACAGAGAAAAATGGAACTCTGCCTAACTCTTTCTATGAAAACAATATGGTACTGTTACCTAAACCAGGAAGAGTTAAGACAGAGAAAGAAAATTATAGACCTATTTCCCTGATGAATATAGATGCAAAAATCCTAAATAAAATCTTAGCAAAATGATTACAAGTCATCACTAGGATAATACATTATTATCAAGTAGGATTTATTCCAGGAATGCAGGGTTGGTTCAATAATAGGAAAACTGTTAGTA
Source organism: Macrotis lagotis (assembly GCF_037893015.1). Taxonomy (NCBI): domain Eukaryota; kingdom Metazoa; phylum Chordata; class Mammalia; order Peramelemorphia; family Peramelidae; genus Macrotis; species Macrotis lagotis. The sequence continues at coordinate 702,799,812 of NC_133666.1, forward strand.
TACTCAAGTATATCAACAATAAACCTATCAGAAATCATATGATATCAATAGATGTTGAAAAACTTTTGACAAAATACAGCATCCATTCCTATTAAAAACACTAGAGAGTGTAGGAATCAATGGACTGTTCCTTAAAATAATTAGCAGTATCTATCTGAAACCATCAACAAGCATTATATTCAATGGGGAGAGGCTAGAGGCATTCCCAATAAGATCAGGGGTGAAACAAGGGTGCCCATTATCACCACTACTATTCAATATTGTATTAGAAATGTTAGCATCAGCAATTAGAGAAGAAAAAGAAATTGAAGGAATTAGAATTGGGAAGGAAGAGACAAAACTCTCACTCTTTGCAGATGACTTGATGGTCTACCTAGAGAATACCAAGAAATCATCCAAAAAACTACTGGAAACAATTAGCAATTTTAGCAAAGTTTCAGGTTATAAAATAAACCCTCATAAATCCTCAACTTTTCTATGTATGTCTAGCAAGAACAGCAGGAAGAGCTAGAAAGAGAAATCCCATTCAAAGTAACCTCAGACAATATAAAATATTTGGGAGTCTATTTGCCAAGACAGACTCAGAATCTTTTTGAAAACAATTATAAAATATTTCTCACACAAATTGAGTCAGATTTAAATAACTGGGCAAATATCAACTGCTCATGGATAGGCAGAGCTAATATAATAAAAATGACAATACTACCAAAGCTTAACTATCTGTTTAGTGCCCTACCAATCAAAATTCCAAAAAATTACTTTAACAAGTTAGAAAAATTTGTAAGTAAATTCATATGGAGAAATAAAAAGGCAAGAATTGCCAGGAGCTTAATGAAAAAAAGTGCAAAAGAAGGTGGCTTAGCCCTACCTGATCTAAAATTATATTATAAAGCATCACTCATCAAAACTGTTTGGTATTATCTAAGAAATAGAGTGGTGGACCAGTGGAATAGACTAGGTGTAAAAGCAGGAGATGATTATAGTAATTATTGATATACCCAAAGAGTCCAGCTATTGGGATAAAAACTCCCTCTTTGATAAAAACTGCTGGGATAATTGGAAGTTAGTATGGAAGAAACTTAGAGTAGACCAACACCTCACACCCTTTACCAAGATAAGATCCAAATGGTTACAGGACATAGACATAAAAAACAATACCATAAGCAAATTAGAAGATCAAGGACTAGTCTACCTGTCAGATCTATGGAAAGGGGAGCAGTTTATGACTTAATGAAGAGTTGGAGAACATCACCAAAACCCAATTAGATGATTTCGATTACATTAAATTAAAAAGCTTTTGCACAGATAAAACCAATGTAACCAAGATCAAAAGAAATGTAGTAAATCAGGAAACAATCTTTACAACTAATGATTCTGACAAAGAACTCATTTCTAAAATATACAGAGAACTGAGTCATATTTTTAAAACAAAAAGCCATTCCCCAATTGACAAATAGTCAAAGGATATGCAAAGGCAATTTACAGATGAGGAGATCAAAGCAATCCATAGCCATATGAAAAAATGCTCTAAATTGTTAATTATTAGAGAAATGCAAATTAAAGCTTCTCTGAGGTACCACCTCACACCTCTCAGATTGGCCAATATGACCAGAAAGGATAATGATCATTGTTGGAAGGGTTTTGGGAAATCTAGGACACTATTACACTGTTGGTGGAACTGTGAACTCATCCAACCCTTCTGGAGAGCTATTTGGAACTATGCCCAAAGGGCAACAAAAATGTACGTACACTTTGACCCAGCAATACCACTACTGGGTCTATACCCTCAAGAGATGATGGAAAAGGGTAAAAACATTACTTGTACAAAAACATTTATAGCAGCCCTGTTTGTGGTGGCAAAGAACTGGAAATCAAGTAAATGTCCTTCAATTGGGGGATGGCTTAGCAAACTGTGGTATATGTATGTCATGGAACACTATTGTTCTATTAGAAACCAGGAGGGAAGGGATTTCAGGGAAGCCTGGAGGGATTTGCATGAACTGATGCTGAGTGAGATGAGCAGAACCAGAAAAACACTGTCCACCCTAACAGCAACATGGGAGTGATGTTTAACCTTGAAGGACTTACTCATTCCATCAGTGCAACAATTGGGAACAATTTGGTGCTATCTGCAAAGGAGAGTACCATCTGTATCCAGATAAAGAGCCATGGAGTTTGAACAAAGTGCAAGGACTATTCCCTTTAATTTAGGAAAAAGCAGATATCTTATTGTCTGATCTTGTTACCTCTTAGACTTCCCTTCTCTTCCTTAAGGATATGATTTCTCTCTCATCACACCCAATTTAGATCAAGGTACAACATGGAAACAAAGTGAAGACTGACAGAGTGCTGTCCAGGGGTGGAGTGGGGGAGGGAAGCAATATTGGGGGAAAATTGTAAAACTCAAATAATATCTTTAATAAAAATAAATTAAAAAAATAATTTCTCAACTTGTTTGAATGATAATTTCTTCCATCAAAAAAATAGAGGAAGTAATAGAAATTGCTTCTGGGTCAAATTATCACAAACATGAGGAACTGCTAACTGAAGGAGAAATGATAGGACTCTTGGGGGGAAGGAGGGAACACTGCTCATGGGGTATAACAGAAGAGAGGAAAGTCAGATATAATCTGAGATTACCAACTATGATTTTGGGAGGTCAGATTTTAGAAAAATGATTATGTAAAATGATTATGTAAAATCTCATCTTCTAGGTGGCTAGGTGGTGCAGTAGATCGCCAACCCTGGAGTCAGGAGTACTCGAGTTCAAATCTGGCCTTAGACACTTAATAATGATCTAGCTGTGTGGCCTTGGGCAAGCCACTTAACCCTGTTGCCTTGCAAAAACTTAAAATCTCATCTCCTAAAGTACTGCAAGGAAAGACAGCTCAGGAAGGTCACAAAGCAAACAAGAATGAAAATCTGAAAATGGGAAAAACAATTCCAATAAAAAAAGCAGAATGATTTAAAAGAAATGATATGGATTTCACGGAGAGCTCACTAAGCACCTAATTTTATTTTTTTTTATGTTTTTGCAAGGCAAATGGGGTTAAGTGGCTTGCCCAAGGCCACACAGCTAGGTAATTAAGTGTCTGAGGCCACATTTGAACCCATGAACTCCTGACTCCAGGGCTGGTGCTCTATCCACTGCACCACCTAGCTGTCTGTAAGCACCTAATTTTAAAAGGAAATGATGAATACACAGAAAGCTAGGGAACAGAGAATGTGATCCTGGGAAGCTCAGAATAACTGAGTATGGCAATAACTGCTAAGAACAAGACCAAGGATCTCTTAGGGTCAGTTGTAGAAAAGTGGCAGACCAAATAAAGAGCCATCCACTGGTTAAATGAGACAAAAAAATGAAATTACACAATTCACATTTTATTTGGTCTAGCAAGGAAAATTGCCTTTGGACTGAAAAAGACATGAGAAAAAAATCCACTGTAAAGATGGAAGCTATGTTGGGAGTTTTAAAAAAAACTCAGTGCTATTCTTTGTCTTTTGTGGGCATGAGCGATTGGGGTGGGGGATAATGGTGTTAAATGACTTGCTCAAAGTCATCATCAATGCTATTCTTGAGTTTAAGTTACATGCCTAACAACTGAAAAAAAATAGCAAAGCTGATCAAAGATGGAAATTATCAGCAGGAGATTGTGGGCCTGTGATAGGCACACAATGACATTGTTGGTAGGGCTATAAATTGGTCCAACCATCTTAGAAAACAAAGTAGAATAGTATGAGAATGTGAGAATGATATGACTTGGATGGTTGGACTCAAAGATGCTTCTTAAATTAATGGTTTATGATGGCACAAGTTTCCAATGGAGGCAATGATACTTGCTCCTATACTGCTTAACATTTTTATCAGTGGCAAAAGTAAAAGCATAGATGGTAAACCTATCAAATTTTCAGATGACACAAAATAGAGATAGCCAACACTTAGATCAAAGGATTGAATCTAATTAAAGCAATTCAATATATAAAATTCCTTTACTTTAAAACAAAAGAATAAACTTCACCAGTGGAAAAGGGAGCAAACAATCATTGTTTTGAAAAGATTGGGATGCCTCCATGTACTTCAAGTTCAATGAGTTGGCAGTGTAAAATTGTAGCCAAAAAATGGAAGTAAAATGAGACTGCCCCTATGAGAACTTCAAACCACTGTGGAGGGCAGCTGGGTGGCTCAATGGATGGAGCACTGGCCTTGGAATCAGGAGTACCTGAGTTCAAATCCAGCCTCAGACACTTAATAGTTACCTAGTTGTGTGACCTTGGGCAAGTCACTTAACCCCACTGCCTTGTTAAAAAAAAAAGACCACTGTGGAGACAGTGGTCTCACTGTACCCCCAGTCAGACTAGAAGAATGGATATGGATCATAGCATCCCAGTTTAGGAAGGAAATTACTAAGCCAATTGGGTAACATAGATGTTTTAGAATCATTTCTTGAGTATGTTATAGAGTTGTCAAGCACATGGCTCACAATACTCTTAAGTGTTCCAAATCAGATTGAAAGGTAAATGAGAAACACTTAGAATAAAATTACAACAAAACCATAAATAATATTAATATGTGGCTTTTAAATTAACTTACAGCCTACAGGGATCTTTATGGCTTAGAGATCCTTGTTTCTATTTGAGTATGATACCACTTTGGAGGATTTCTTTTTTAGGCAATGGGTTGGACTAAAAAGCCACTAAAGTTGATTACAATTCAGAAAACCTGGGATTCTGTGAAAGATTAGTCTTTAGTATCAGATATTTTGAAGACAAAAAGAAGGATGAATATTGAAACAAGACTCATTCTATTTCAAGTCAGTAGTGGGGGGTAGCTAGGTGGCGTAGTGTGGATAGAGCACCAGCCCTGGAGTCAGGAGGATCTGAGTTCAAATTCGGTCTCAAATACCTAATAATTGCTTAGCTGTGTGACCTTGAACAAGTCTCTTAACCCCATTGCCTTGCAAAATCCAAAAAGAAAAAAGAAAAAGTCAGTAGTGATATTTCAGAGTTAATTACAGTTGAAGACTAGAAGCAGAAATCTAACTGAAAAGCACTGAGGAAATGTTACATGGTGGTGAAATGGAAATGGGTTTAAACATTGTTTTTTATTAAGTTGGCAGTGAAGAGAAAAATAGAGCCAAGGGGACTTAACTAGATAGGATAAAATGCTTTTTTAAAGTATTGCGTAAGGGGTGGCTATGTGGCGCAGTGGATAAAAGCACCAGCTTTGGAGTCAGGAGTACCTGCATTCAAATCTGGTCTCAGACACTTAATAATTACCTAGCTGTGTGGCCTTGGGCAAGCCACTTAACCCCATTTGCCTTGCAAAAATTTAAAAAAAAAACACACAAAAAGGTATTGCATAGACCAGGGTGTTTAGGTAGGCAGCAGAGAAGCAAGATTTGAGGGACTGAATATGAAGGATTGGGGGAAAGGGTAGGATTACTGGAGTGAAGTCTTAAAGTAGACATTAGGAGATAGAACTGAAATTGAGAGAAATTAGCTTTAAGCTAATTTAAGTAGAGAAATGTTTTCTATGAAAAATAGTAGACAGTGAATGAATATTGCTGCTGAGAACTGGGAATGAACTCCAATTGCAATGTCAGCATTTTCTTTGACTTACAAACTTAGCACAAATATCAGTACAACTAGGCTGGCTTTACAACTACTAATATTCTTTAAAAATGAATTTCAGGGAGGGGCAGCTAGGTAGTGTAGAGGATAAAGCACCACCCCTGGAGTCAGGAGTACCTAGGTTCAAATCTGGTCTCAGACACTTAATAATTACCTAGCTGTGTGGCCTTGGGCAAGACACTTAACCCCATTTGCCTTACAAAAAAAAAAAAAATCTAAAAAAATTTTTAAAAAAAGAATTTCAAAGCATGAAATGACAGTCTTTTAATTACTCCCCTTCAAGTCTCTTGAAAAACTCTCAATTCATTTTTTTCCCCTCATGCTGCTGTAGTCACAATATAATTGTTTCTCTGGTCACTGGTTTGATTGTTCTTTTTTTTTAATTTCAGAGAACTTTCCAGATTTTTGTCATATTCCTCAAATTTGTTTCTCCCAATCATATTCTAATATTCCATTAAATTCAAGGAATTTAATTGAATGATTATTTGTAACTTGTCCCCTATAACTGGACATTTTTCTTCCATTTTTTTATTACAAATGTTATGTAAAGTTTTAAACAATTTTGTTTCTGATAACACCAAAAAAAAATGGGGGCAATAGAAAGGTTAGCACTCAAAAACTTGACTTGGTGTGAACTAGAGTTGCAACTGTAGTAGTGTAACACATCAAAAGTTTTAATTAGGTTCAGGGATAGGAATGGGGCTAGGATGCTTGTGATTGTAGGTGAGGATAGCAGGAAACCCCATTGGCTTAGGGGAGAAGGGGGTTGCAGGGGACTAACACAGGAATACTCTCTGCAGAGCCCCCCAGGCACTGTTTACATCAGGAGATAAGGAATTTATAGAAGGAATGGGAAAAGGGGGTGGCTTGGAGTATTTGGCCTCAGATGGACAAGAATTGCTTTAATGATATTTTCTCAGACTCAAATCACCATTTACCTATGGAGATAAGGAAGGGAGGCACCTAGGGGTTTGAGAGGAAATAGCTTGAACCAACTACTAAAGGGAATTAATATGTGTCTGCTTCATCTACACCACGGATCTTTTAACCTGAGGTCCCCAAACTATTTAAAAAACATTTTCATAATTTTCATAACTGTATTCCAATATAATTCATTTCATTCACAATTACACATGTTATGCATTTATTAAAAAACACTGTTCTAAGAAGTCCATAGACTTTGGTAGATTACCAAAGTGGTCCAAGACAAAAGAAGTGAAGAACCTCTGATTCCACATTTAGTTTGACTTCTTTGTTCAGTACAGAATTGTAGCTCTCACTGAAATCCTTTTCCCATTCATTCTATTCATAAGCTTCTCTTCAGTAAGAATTAACCTGATGGTCAGTGACAACACCATGGTTGAAGAGCTTTGCTCATTCATCAGGTTCTTTTCTCCTGTATGAAATGAGGTATTTACTCTGGAGGCTAGCTTTCCTTCAATCATTATTCATAAAGTTTCTCTCCAGTTTGGATTCTCCATTGTTGAGTAAGTTGTGAACTACGATGAAAAGGCTCCATGTGTTCAAAAGGCTTCCCTCCTGCACGAATATTCTGATGTTCAATAAGTCCTGTGCTCCATCGAAAGGTTTTCCCACATTCATAAGGTCTCTCTCCAGTATGAATTGTCTGATGTTGAGTAAGCTGTGAGCTCTGGGGGAAGGACTTTCCACATTCATTGCACTCATAAGATTTCTTTCCAGTATGAATCAACTGATGTCGAGTAAGGTGTGATCTATGGCGGAAGGCTTTGCCACATTCATTACATTCATAGGGTTTATCTCCAGTATGAAGTCTCTGATGTTCCATAAGTCCTTTGCTCAATCGGAAGGCCTTTCCACATTCATTACATTTATAAGGTTTCTCTCCAGTGTGAATTGTCTGATGCACAGCAAGTTGTGTCCCCAAGCGGAAGGCTTTTCCACATTCACTACATTCATAAGGTTTCTCCCCAGTATGTATTCTCTTATGACGAGTCAGCTGTGAGCTTTGGGGGAAGGCCTTTCCACATTTATTACATTCATAAGGTTTCTCCCCTGTATGAATGATCTGATGCTGAGTAAGTTGTGAACTCTGGCAGAAGACTTTTCCACATTCATTACATTTGTAAGGTTTTCCTCCAGCATGAATTATCTGATGTTGAGTAAGTTGTGAGCTCTGGGGGAAGGACTTCCCACATTCATTGCATTCATAAGGTTTCTTTCCAGTATGTATCATCTGATGTCTAGTAAGTTGTGAGCTGTGGCGGAAGGCCTTCCCACATTCACCACATTCATAAGGTTTATCTCCAGTATGAAGTCTCTGATGCTCCATAAGACCTGTGCTCAGGCGGAAGGCCTTCCCACATTCATTACATTTGTAAGGTTTCTCTCCAGTATGAATTGTCTGATGCTGAGTGAGCTGTGAACTCTGTCGGAAGGCTTTCCCACACTCATTACATTTATAAGGTTTCTCTCCAGTATGAATTGTCTGATGTACAGTAAGTTCTGTGCTTCGTGCAAAGGCTTTCCCACATTCATTACATTCATAAGGTTTCTCTCCAGTGTGTATTCTATGATGTCGAATGAGTTGTGAGCTATCACGGAAAGCCTTTCCACATTCATTACATTTATAAGGTTTTTCTCCTGTATGAATTGTCTGATGTTGAGTAAGTCCTTTTCTCTGGCGGAAGGCCTTTCCACATTCATTACATTCATAAGGTTTATCTCCTGTATGAATTGTCTGATGTCGACTAAGTCCTGTTCTCTGACGAAAAGCTTTCCCACATTCGTGACATTCATAAGGTTTCTCTCCTGTATGAATTCTCTGATGCTGAGTAAGTCCTGTTCTCTGGCAGAAGGCCTTCCCACATTCCTTACATTCATAAGGTTTCTCTCCTGTATGAATTCTCTGGTGTCGAGTAAGCTTTGAGCTCTGGGGAAAGGCCTTCCCACATTCATTACATTCATAAGGTTTTTCTCCAGTATGGATTCTTTGATGCTCAATAAGTCTTGTGCTCAGACGGAAGGCCTTTCCACATTCATTACATTCATAAGGTTTCTCCCCAGTATGGATTCTCTGATGTAGAATAAGATGTGTGCTCTGTCGGAAGACCTTTCCACAATCATTACATATATAAGATTTCTTCTCTCCAGCAAGCATTCGATGATTTTCAATAAGGTCGGAATTATAACTAAAGGACTTCCCACATTCTTTAAATTTAGAAAGTATTTTCTTTGATGAGAATCTATTGCATTTTCTTAAGTCTGAATACAGTCTGAAGCTCTTCCTATGTGTACTACATTTATCCAGATTCTTGCCTATGGATACTCGTTGCTGTGAGAAAAGGACTGGACCTAGACTAAAACTTTTGCTATATTTATTATATTCATGGCCTCTCACCTTATTGGGAGGTTTGATATTTACTTGTTTGGTACATGTTTCCTCACTGCTCTGCTGCATGTCTAACCATTCCCAGGCTTCTCCCAACTTGGAAGCACAGGAACTATTCCTTGTGGGTCTTTCCCCAGATGACTCTTCCAGAGAGAGGACCAGCTTTGGGGCTGATTCCTTGACTTCATGCCTTGTCTCCCAATCTGAAAGAAATAAAAGCTGTAAATAGCTACTCTATCCTCTGTTATTCCAAAAAAAAAGTTTTTTCAACTACATGTAAAAGCTATTTTTAACATTTTTTTAAGTTTTGAATTCTAAATTCTATTCCTCTCTCCTATCCTTCTCTTAGAGAAAGGAAGCAACCTGCTATAGCTTATAAATGTGCAATCACATAGAACATATTTCTATACTACTCTCCTGGTTTTTGCATAATCCCTTAAAATATTTAAAAGAAGTAAAGAAAACCAAACTTATGCTTAATTGTGGTTATAAAAGGGTCTCACATACCTAAAAATGTGGTATCACATATTTTATGAACCCCAAGTATAGTGTTTATACCTTGATGTTAGTGGTTGTCCATTAGTTATGACATATTACAATAAGACTGAAAAATCAGACTGATACACCAAGGAATCACTGGCAATACACAGAAAACTCAATCTGCTTCTTCCATGATTATAAAAGACAATGGGTGGGGTGGCTAGGTGGCGCAGTGGATAGAGCACTGGCCCTGGAGTCAGGAGTACCCGAGTTCAAATCCGGCCTCAGACACTTAATAATTACCTAGCTGTGTGGCCTTGGGCAAGTCACTTAACCCCATTGCCTTGCAAAAAAAAAAAAACTAAAAAAAAGAGAAAATACATACTTGTTGAAAAATTACAAATGATTCAGAGCAGCTAGGTGGCACAGTAGATAGAGTACTGACCCTGGAATCAGGAGGAGGAACTGAGTTCAAATCCAGACACAGACACTTAATAATTACCTAGGGGTTGTGGTGGTTTAGATTTAAAGTAAATCTTTGTCAGGGAATGGGATAGTTTAGATTTTTTTAATGAATTTCCCCCCAGGATTTGTAAAAGGTGAGCTCCAGCAGTAGTAGGATACCTGTGGGATCCCCCCTTGGATAGACTTTTGGTAGCATAGTACCAGGAAATACTCCCAGTAATTATGGAAATGACTAAAGAGCATACAATTGAATTACATGGCATCTGACATAAATCTACAGATTTAACTGGTGATTTGTGTTTGTTCTAATTGTTATTTTTATTATTGAAAATTTAAAAAAATTTAAAAGACTAGCAAGTATGTGTTTGTATTATTCTTTTTGTTTTTCCAGAAATATCTTTGCTTTGTGTCATGTTTAGTGTTTATGGATTCTATTACCTCAAAAGATTTTTAAACAGAAAATGTAGCCAGACCAAAAAAAAATTTTAAAGGCTATTTACTTTAGAATGCTTGGAAAGATGAAGTTTCCTATTTGAAGCAGATGTCCCCATTAGCAGAACTACCTCCCACTTTAGGTATTTAGCGGGAGAGTGGATTAAAAAGAAAAAACCTGTATACTTTTTTTTCCTGTCATTTCAACCTTGGCCATATTACAAATTCAGAAACAAAGTCAGCTAATTAAAGTTCGTAGAATTGCTAAACACCATCTTGGTAGATTTTAGAACTTCAGAGATTAATCATTTTTCACTTAGTACCATTTGCTGAAATAGCAAGTTTGGGGATTTGAAAGTAACCCCAGAATGAAGAAAAATTAAAACAAAACTGGGGTTTACAGTTTAAATTTAATCAGACTTAACCTTTCCTTAACCATGAAAAGAGAAAATTGCTTAAATCAGGGACTCTGAGTCCCCCCCAATCTCAGCTCATAAATCCTTGTCCCCTGACCCTGTTATGCCCTTTAATCTCAGATCAAGTTCCCCCCCCAAAAAAGTACTAGAAAAACATACTGGAAAAATGCAGGGAAACCTGAGTTACATTCCCATCCCAGAAACTTGTTAGCTGTGTGACCTTAAATTATTTTATCTGTTTGTCTGTTTCTTGACCCATAAAATGAAAAATAATAATAGGACTCATCTCCCATGGTTGTGAAGATCAAAAGATATTATGACTGTGAAGTGAATAACACAATGCCTGGAATATGGTAAGCATTTTATGTTGATTATAATTGCTTTTTATCACTATTATTATTATTGCCATTACTTCTTCAATTGAATGTAAATAACTCCATACCTGATCACCCTAAAGTGAGTTTTAGATGTTATTAGTATAAAATATCAAAGGTAATTAGATTAATGATTTTAATATGGGATTAGTTTGGGAATTCATTGAGCTGAACTGTTGCCATCTAATTAGTATAAACTTTGTTTCATGTTTTAAATACATGATATTAAGTATGTTATTAGTGTTTCTAAATTCTCCTATATTATGAAATTTGGAGAGACCGGGGCTATTAGGTTATCAATTGAGTTGTTAAAAGAATGTGATTTTTTTAGGTTTTTGCAAGGCAAATGGGATTAATTCGCTTGCCCAAGGCCACAAAGCTAAGTAATTATTAAGTGTCTGAGGCCGGATTTGAACTCAGGTCCTCCTGACTCCAGGGCTGGTGCTCTATCCACTGTATCACCTAGCCACCCCTAGAATGAGATTTTTAAAAGATAGATGTTTGAAAATGTAAATATTAAAGATGAGTATATTTTGGTTTAAAAATAGATAAGTTTACTAAGGAGTGAGCTTTCATTTAGAACTTTCTGGTTGTCACTTGTGAAAATTATGAAAATGTACAGGGTGGCTTAAAAATGTAATCAATATATTAATATGAATCAATTATCAGGAATTTGCAATGTCTAAAACCCCAGAATGTGGTTAGTTTTAATTTGTAAGAGATAAATTAAATACTCTTAGGGAAACATGAGGAAATTAATAATATTCAAACTCTAAACTGGGATGAGAGAAATTTTGCTATCTGAAGTAAAAATTTTTGGGACTATAATTTACTATGAGTTTGATTTTTATGAAGCCAAGAGCAGGAAATGACAGTGCTACAGGTGGAAAAAGTTTTGGAGATTAGCTTGGCATGTTCTAAGGTAGGAACCCCTTGATTTTATTTTCCCATTGTGCTATTCCTTTCTGAATAGAGAATTACCTCACCTGGTTAATCCTGTGACAGTGAGATTGGCTATCACATACAACCCACATAGGGTCAGTCTGTGCCCAGGAAGGGATAAGTCTTGACACTGTTATAACTATCTCCCTCCTTTCCTTTCATAGCAAATTTCTATAATCCATAATCATGGGAGGTGAGCAATAAAAGTTTTGTTAAGTTCAATACTAAATTTGCTAATGAATATTGTGCTGGAACATCTCTGAATTACTATAATAGGATGATATCCTCCTAAATGAAGACTTACACGAAGTAATAAGACAAAGAAGTTTTTTAATTAAATTAGACTATTGTCTCTAAGAACTACATATACATTTTTTTTTTTAGATTTTTGCAAGGCAAATGGGGTTAAGTGGCTTGCCTAAGGCCACACAGGTAGGTAATTATTAAATGTCTGAGACCAGATTTGAACCCAGGTACTCCTGACTCCAGGGCCGGTGCTTTATCCACTGCACCACCTAGCCGCCCCAGATATACGTATTTTTTTGACTGGCTTCCAAATGTTATCTAGGATAAGTTCAGGCTTTGGTTAGCTTTTAGTATTATGTTATTAGAACTGGATTAAGGATTTTACATATAAAATTGCATTGATAATTATAAAGAAAGTGAAATTATTTCCCCCTTTTAAGATGTTTGTCTAAACAAGACAAGGGATCATTTTACAATTTAGACCTTCATAAATTTTGAGTGGTACAGTGGGATAGAGCAATGGCCTTGAAGTCAAGAGTACAGGAGTTCGAATCCAGTCTTAAGACACTTGTTTCTTATTAGCTATGTGACCTTGGATAAGTCATTTAACTCTGATTTGCCTCACATCCAGGGTCATCTTCAATCATCCTGATTCATATCTGGCCACTGAATCCAGATGGCTCTGGAGAAGAAAGTGAGGCTGGTGACTCAGCACAGTCCTCCTCATTCAAATCCAATTCCCATGCTTGTCATAGCTTCACTTCTCTGATGTCATGATCTTCAAGAATAAAGGACCAGGGACAGCTAGGTGGTGCAGTGGATACAGCGCCAACCCTAGAGTCAGGAGGACCTGAGTTCAAATCCGGCCACAGACACTTAAGTCACCTAACCCCACTGCCTTAAATAAATAAAATTAAAAAAAGAAGAATGAAGGACCAACATCAAGCTTCTATGTATTTGTTTACTTTTTTATTTAAGGCAATGGGGCTAAGTGGTTTGCCCAAGGTCACACAGCTAGGTAATTATTAAGTGTCTGAGGCTGAATTTGAAGTCCTCCTGACTCCAGGTCCAATACTCTATCCATTGCACCACCTAGCTGCCCCAACATCAAGCTTCTTAACACAAGGTGTTTCATCACAATTATTCATCTCAGGCAATCTATAACTTACCTGAAAACTGGCTCTATACTGAAAAATAAGTTACTGTTTCCATGTTCCTTTGACTGTTTGCAGACTCTTGGAAGGAGGGGGATGCCTATTTTCTTGAATTCAGGGAACTGTACCTGGTCACTTGGAAGGTACCTAATCTTTCATCCAATTAGAAATCAAATGAGCTGGGCAGCTAGGTGGTATAGTGGCTCTGAAGTCAGGAGAACTTGAGCTCAAACACTTAATAACCTCAGACATTCAAACACTTAATAACTGCCTAGCTGTGAGACCTTGGGCAAGTCACTTAACCCCATTGCCTTAAATAACATTTTTAAAAAAGAAATCAAATAAGCTAATATTGTAATTTTTCTCTTTAATTAATTGGTCTTATTTTTAAGGTATGAAAGTCTTATCTCCCCCTGTATTCAGGGTGCAGGTCTAAACTTAGATGATCAAATCTTTGTTCCCTCAGTCATTTGATTTTTCACTTCCCATGGAGTAGAGGAAGATTAGATTCTGAGGAGAGATAAAGTTAGAAGGGAAGAGGATCTGGGACAGATCCTTGGGGGAGACATCAATGTTTGTGGGGTCTGAGTTAGGGTTACATAGATCATGGACAATGACCCAGCAAAGGAGTATAGAAAAAGTGGTCAGACCTCAGAGAGGGGAAAGGAAACTCAATTAAACAAGGCAGGAGATAGTACTGAAGAGCTCCCGGTGTATGAAAAGCTGCAAAGGTTCAAGACCCTGGCTCTGCTCCTCCTACTCATGTGGCTGCGTCTTAGGAACTCATTTCCAGGCAGAGGAGGCTAGAGTAGATCCCCATCTGTACATGGAGGAAAGTTAGAAAGCCCAAGAGACTCAGCAACAAACCTGAGAATTATTTCTGCAAGAGGGGATGAAGGCCAGACACAAGATAATCCCATCAAAATGTCAGTCCTCTCTCCCATGAAAAGAACATGGGCATAACCTTCCCCCCATTCAGTCCCTGTGCTCTCATGGAGCAGGTCATAGGTTAGTGAGTCCTCCACAACAGCAAGCATTTAAAATACTGCAAACACTGCAAAAACCAGGGAGAGGGAGGGATTCAGATGGAGCAGCTGAGTGCAGTCAAAATCTTTTGAGAGAAGTTTTTCAGTACACATAGAGGAGTAAAAGCAGCCAAGTAGATGATATCCTTGAGGCCAAGGACCACCCCCCAAGAAGAATGGGGGCATTGGAAAAGGAAAGCACAACCTTTCCCTGCCAAAGTCTGAATAGCAGCCTTGCTTCGAACGGTAAAAGGTAAAACAACCCAAGGGTCTGATGTGAAGGGAGGCTGTGGCTGGACAACCCCCCTTCAGCACTGTCAGTTTTTATGAAAACCAAGGTCTGAACCATGAGGACCCCCCCCCCCCAGGGGAGCAGAAGGGAACAAACAGGACATTTCTGCCACTACTGGGATGAAGTAAGTATTCATAGTGAAAAAGAAAATGACTAGTCAGGCAGGTCAAGGAGAAGGTTTGCTCCCAAACTGGGGAAGAAGACCCATCCCCTGGAGGTCAGCAATGCCATATACTGAGGGGGAGAGGCAGGCTCTGCTCTTCTGGAGAATAGGTGACCCTTTGGGAACCACATCCAGCCAAGGACCAATACTCACCAGCACAGCCAACTGTGGGGCCACCTCCTTCTGGCTTCCAAGGTGCTTCCCCTTGCTCCAGCTGGGAGATCACAGCTGGCTTGGCAATGGTGAGACCTACTCAAGGGAAACAAGAAAAGGTTGGGCATGAAGAACCAATTAAGTCCTAGACCTGGCTTTCCTGGGAAAAGGGAACAAGGAAGCAGGACTGGAGGTTAAACAAAGGTCTTCTGAGATGTGTTCCCTGTTATATACAAGAGAAGGGGGAAGAGGGATCCTGGGAAGATTCTGAATCAAAACACAATTATGGGGGTGGCTAGGTGGCACAGTGGATAAAGTACCAGACCTGGAGTCAGGAGAACCTGGGTTCAAATCCAGTCTCAGACACTTAATGATGACCTAGCTGTGTGGCCTTGGGCAAGCCACTTAACCCCACTTGCCTTGCAAAAAAATAAAACCTAAAAAAAAAATTATGTTCCCGTGTCTCCTCCCTGTGGAGACGATGGAGCAGACAGCAGGAGGTGCATCCTTCAGGCCACAGGAGAGGGGCCGGGGCCCTGTGCTAGAACACAACAGGGCAACTCTGAAGACACTTGCCAGCTGCCCCCTCTGCCGGCCCACCCCCGGGTCCCCCGGGCAGCCTGTGATCCTCACCGAGGCAGACCAGGTTCTGGTAGTTCTCCAGCATCACCTCCTGGTACAGCTCCCTCTGGGCAGGGCCCAGCTGCCCCCACTCCTCGGGGGTGAAGTCCACGGCCACGTCCCAGAACGTCACCGACTCCTGAAAGACCCAAGGGCAGATGTGCTCGAGCTCCCCTCCTGTGTCTGGGGAAGGGCAGGGCCGATCTCCGAGGCCCTGCTGTGAGCTTCAGTGCAATCAGGCGGAAATCCCTTTCCTTCTCCGGTCTCTATGGGCCCCTGAGAGAGAGGGGGCGCCGTGCTCACCGCTGGCAGGAGGGGTGACTCTAGGAGGGGCACCGCGTGGCGCCCACCGGCCACCAGACTGGGCCGGCACAGCCGGGCTCGGGGCTCCCTCGGGTGGGAGGCCGCCAGCTGGCCCCGCCGGGCTCGGGGCTGCAAGGCCGGGCCTCAGACACGCCAGCGCCCGCCTGGGTCCCAGGAGCTGTAAAGCGGGGGTCGGTGCTGTGTCTGCCCGGGGTGGGGTGCCCGGGGTGGGGGTGCCCGGGGCGGGCCTCCCTCCCTCTCCTTCCTGATCCCCACTGGACCATCCGACCCCCTCCCCGCCTCAGGAGCCTGCCGCCGCCGGGGAGGGGGTCCCTGGGGCCCGCCACCTCCCTGCCCGGGCCCCCCGGGGCCCGCCCCCCACTCGGCCGCTCACCTGGGGCGGCGGGGCCATGCCCGGCTCGTCCGTCCGGCTCGGGGAGGAGGAGCTGCGGGAGAAAAGGCCGCGTGAGCGAGCCGGGGCCGGGCCGGGGGCCACGGACCGAGCCGAGGGCTCCGGGCCCGCGCCGCCTCCCGACCCGGGAGGAGCCACCTGGGGGGGCGGCGCGTGATTGGCTCGTGGACCGCGCCCCTCCACGAACAAGCCAATGGGGGCGCCCGTCGCGGAGGGGGCGGGCCACCAGGGCTCGGAAGCGGAGTGCGCATGCCCGGCTCGCGGGACGCGCCGCGCCGGCTCCTCCTCTCGGGACCAGCCTCCGCCCGAGCTTCGAAACCAAAAGGCGGGAATCCCGCGCCCCACGTACCGCTCCCCGCCCCCCAGAACCAGCGCCCCCCAGTCGCCACTCACCCCGGCCAGAGACACGGGGCTCGATCCCGACCCCCGCGGAGACAGTGGACGGAGCGGGGCTGAAGCGGACCCGAGCGCCCAAGTCGCAGAGAGAGGGCGGAAGTGGAAATGACGCAGGGCGCGCGGCCTCCTTCCTTGGCCCGAGAGCCGCGGGGGCCGTCTCTATGGCAACGGGGGCGGAGGTCGCGAGAGCGGTCCTGGGAGTTGTAGTCCAGTTGCCGCGGCCCAGGGGCGGCCTGTCCCCAGCTCGCCCCCCCCCCGCTGCCACCACGTGACTGTCCTGGCGGCGATGCCCGGTGACCCGCGACGCCCGGGGGCCCACGCGAGAGGCGTTTCCGGCCCCCCAAGGCCCGGCCGCCAGCTCTGCCCGATCCACCTTGTGTTGGTGAACGCCAGATGCCAGGGCTGGCGCAGCGGCAGCGCAGGGGGGACAGCCCGCGGCCCTTGCCCAGACTCTGGGCACACATGGGGCCGTCCCCGGTCGGTGCCCTGGCACACGAGCATCGCCCCTGACATGGGACCTCCAAGCCACCCGGCTAGGTCATTATTAAGTGTCTGAGGCTGGATTTGAACCCAGGTCCTCCTGACCTGAGGGCCAGGGCTCTACCCACTGCGCCACCTCGCTGCCCCTCAAAGCTTCATTCTTACAACACCTCTGGCAATTGGACCAGGCAACCAGGTGCTGGGAGTGAAGACCTGAGTTTGAATCCAAACTCAGATGTGTGACGCGAGCAAGTCACGTAACAGTATCTGCCTCAGTTTCCTCATCTGTAAGATGAGCTGGAGAGGAGATGCCAAACCACTACATTATCTTTGACAAGAAAACCCCAAGACTCAGAGGGGACTGAAAAAATCCCCAACCAGCAATGGACCTGCAGCCCCAGCTTGGAAACTTCCAGGACGGAGAGGGGCGGTAGAGAGAAGGGGGCGCATAGGGGAGACGCTCCTGAGGGGGAATTGAGGGCCTGGAAAGGCACCAGCGATGGGCCGGAGTGGGGAGAGTATGAGAGCCAGTGGGTATGGCAGTAAGTGCAAGCACTGTGCTTGCAGCTGGGGACAAGCACAGTAGCCCTTGTTATCCTTGTCCTCTAGAGGCAAAAATTCTGGTGAAGAGTTCTAGTAGGAAGTTTTCCCAGACATCCAGCACACACTGGCCTCTTTGAACCTCTGAGGCCAAGCCCCCGCCACGGGTTAGCCCTTCAGATGGTTGAAGACAGCTCTCTGTTGAGTCAAGTCGACAAATATTTCCTCCATGCCAACATGACCCCTGCTTTTAAGTGACCTTCAAATGAGGAAGATGCCAAGGCCCTGCGTGAGTCTCTTTGCTCCATTCTTAAGGCTCTCCGGCTTATCAGTGTCTTTACATTGTGGCTCCCAGAAGTGCCCACAATACTTCATGGAGGGCAGAGTTCCAACGAGGGCAGGGTACAATGAGCATCGCTTCCCTATTCCCCTCTTAACATACCCCAAGATGGCTCCCACATCACATTGTTGATAGTGAGCTTGTGGTCTACACAAATTCCATCTGTGGGGAGAAATAAATTAGTCCATTTGATTAAAATGCAAAGGCTGTGAAGGAATGGAGTAAGTACTATGCCTACAAAGGTAGGTCTGAGCCAAAGTGCAGAGGGCTTCCAATCCCAAACAAAGGCGTCTATATTTTATCTTTACAGGTGGTAAGGAATCATTGAAAGGTTTGGGGCAGGAAAGTGGCTTGAGCTTCAGAAATAGTACTTTGGGAACTGTGAAGGATGGATTGGGAACGCCATGAACAGTTAAGGTAGGGAAAACCATTAGGGGCTATTGGAATCGTTCAGGTGACAGGTGAAGAAGATCTGAATTTCAGTGACAGCCATATGAGCAACCAGAAGGGGACGTGAGAGAGACTGCAGTGGATAATTTGATGTTGCCATCGTGAATGAGGGTGAAAAGAGAGAGGTCACCAAAGTGTAAGTCTGGGCAACCAAAAGGATAATGGTGGCTTCGACAAAGAGAGCTTTGTGGGGGGGCAAAGAGATTTCGCATCAGGACACCAACTTCCCACCTGGGTAAATCCCATAGTCTTGTATTCCTTCCCACTTCAGATGCCATTTTTTGCATTAAAATGAATTATATGTAAATATGTTTCAAATCATTCTTAATTAGTTCTTTGCCTGATCAATGCATTAGACTAGTAGTTCAAACTGGTTGTCCAGTAGACATTTAAAATGAAACTTGTCCAAAACAGAGCTCACCATCTTTCCCCCTAAACCCTTCTCTGTTCCTGTAGAGAACACACAATGGGAATGATAGTCCTGCTAGTTCTTGTTGATATGGTTTAGAAATATTTTCTATGGCTGCAGTAACTTGTTGGGCCACTAGTTGCCATAGTGGATAGAGCGCTGGCCTTGGAATCAGGGGGACAGGAGTTCAACTCCAACCTCTGACACATAATATCTGGTCACCGGACCCAGAGGAGAAAGGAAGGTGACTTAGCCCAGCCCCACCCCCCACTCCAATTCATGTGCTCAGCATGGCCTCACCTCCCTGATGTTATGATCTTCGAGAATGAAGGACCAACATTATTATAACTTTCCTCCTTAACCCACCCTCCGCCAGAGAGAGAATTGGCAGACTGGTTCTTGTCCTTTGTTAGCAAAGACCAAAACAGCATCACTGTGTTAGATGCAAATTACAGTGTGTCGAACTGTGGTGATGAGATCAAGATGAGTTCACAATGTTCCACCACAGGTCAGGCACCAATAGTCCAGGTGAGCACCTGTCTGATTAATGGTTTTAGTTCTGATTTGCACCTACAGTAAGACATTCCAGAAGGGGAAAAACACAAAGTAATTTATTATTATGACAAAGGTCAAGTCACAGAAACCTTCTAAAAACAATAACCAATAATTCCTGGGAGGATTCTTAGTATAATAATTGCAATTAAGATACTGAAAGAGATAGGAAACATTACCAAAGTTATTCAAAGGAGATAGAAAATTTTTACCAAACAATCAAACAAATGACCAGGAAACTGACTCATGAAATAAAAGGCTAGGGAACCTCAAATTTCAGCTCCTTTCACAGTCCAAGAAACTGGCCAAGTTTGAGGAGGAATGTCCATGTTCCAAGTAATCAAAGAAAAATAGGGGTGCACTTACAGGACTGGCCAAGTTCCCAGTAAATATGCCCTCTTTATCAGGGACTGTTTAGGTTCCCAACTATACAAGTGTTTTACTACAAGGTCACCATGCCCCTGACTTGTTCTACTTTTGTAGGGACATGGAAGAGCTTCATTGATTAGTCATTCAACACCCAAGGTGGGTACTCTAAATTCACATATGTCACATTTCCTTTTAACTGCTTCCATTCTTCCTTGCTTGGGTGGTCCTGGGCCAGTGTTGGATCTTGCATGATCTATAAGTGGGGCGCACATTCTATGCATTGATGGTGAGTGGAACCTTTTTTGGAAGAATTGCCTTTCCAGGCCCTCAATTTCCCCTCAGGAACATCTCCCCTATATGCCCCCTTCGCTCTACCACCCCTCCTGGAAAAGCGTAGGATCCCCACCTGCTGAAGTAATCAGGCCATGGTTGGGTAAGCAGATGATTTTTAGGGCACCTTTTCTTGCCCCTTTCTCACACCAGGAGGTGAGCAGTGTGATCCTTAGAAGGCTGTTCAGAAACCCATGGCACTGCCGATTCCCACTACTGCTCCCAGTAAGGAGATGACCCTATGGCTTGGGCTGCTTGTGTGCAGGGTGTGACTGCAGCTCACGGTATATCTGCACCAGCTACTTCATCATTTGTCTGTCACCTCAGGACTTTGAGGAAAGGTAAAATATGAGTGATGTCTTTTGTTGTGTGCAGGTGCTGATACACTGGAAGCTTCATCACTTGCCTGTTGCCCCAGGACTTTGATATAGGAATGGTGATGTCTTTTGGTTTATACATAAATTGGATTTAAGTGAAGTAGAGTTGCCTGCAGTCCTTGGCCTGGCTCTTTCAAAGTAAGTCATCCCAGTTCAGGGGCAGGTAGGTGTTGAGGTGGATAGAACACCAGTCCCAGAGTCAGGAGGACTTGAGTTCAAATCCTCAGACACTTGATATTTACTAGCTCTGTGACCCTGGGCAAGTCACTTAATCCCATTGCCTCATAAAAACAAAAACAAAGTCAACACAGTCCAGTTGCAGGACAGAGTCAAGACAAGTGAGGATGGCTCTAGATGCAGTGGATGACCTTATTATCTTGGATATCTAACCAAGCACACAATCTCCCCAAGCACCCACTTCACCTGCCTACGTGGCCACTAGAAGTGTGTTCTCATCTGCCATTTCCACCAGTGAAAGACTTCACATGCTTGGGTTAACACTCCCATAACTCACTGACAGGTTTGAGGCCCCTCAGTTGCCCTCAGTCTATTTTAGCTTGCCTGCTGAAATGGTTTACTGGGCTGTGGCCACTGTGCATGCTATGACTTCTCAGAGCCACAGGTGAGAATTAAGTGGTTCAGGTGGACATCAGAGGTGTAATGTAGCCCTGAAAGGGGTGTGGCAGCCCTCACCATCAGAGATACTAGTCTTCCTTGATCACACCCTACACCCCAAAGGAGAAAGGGATGAAGGCAATGAAAAGAGTTCTAGTTTGTAGCATCTGTGAATTAGGGTTCAAAAACCACTGATGTCACTTACCTTCCCTGGTGTATACTCTGTCACCTGTAAAACGGCTTCCAAGATCCCTTCCAAGTGAGGAGCCAGAGCCCACCAAGCCTTAGGGTCTCTCTTCTACAGCGATAGGGGCCTCTTTCTCCCCAAGGACTTCCCAAATTTCCTCTTAGTCTGCATTTACTCATTTTTGATCTAAGTTGTAACTGCTGAGTGAAATGGAAACTCCTTGAGAAATAGGGGCTGTTATGTTTGTCTCCCCAGCTCCAAACACAGTGCTTTAAGGAAGTCCTTCAACTACTCACCCCATCCTGGCCTATCTCCTATGCCCTTCCAGGCCTCTCAATTTCACCTCAGTGGCATTTCCCCAATGTGCCCCCTTCTCTCTTCTACCCCAGCCCCTCAGCACCCAATAAGCCCACCAAGAGAGTTGGGGTGGGAGGGAAGAAAGAATCTGCCTGCCTCAGTCACTCCCCCTCCAATCCACCCTCCTTTCAGCCACCAGTGATTTTCCTAAAGTGACTACATTGGTGTTCTGAGTAATGATTTTGTGCTGCTGCCTTTCAACATTTTGATCTGCTCAGAGTTCCCTGAGTTTCCTTGTTCTCCTTGCTAAAAACTTTTGCTGTGCCATTTAGAAGATGCCACTAGTCTTTTAACTCTGGTTTTTCTAACAATTTATTCAATTCCATATTTCCACTTTTGATTATTTTTGTTAGCTTTATCCAAAACAGATAGGAATATTGGAGTCTCCTGTCACTACAATATGTAGCCTTTATCTTTATTGAAGCTATTTTCTCAGGTAGCACTTTTGCTGATTCTCTGGGATTTTCCAAGCAAATCATCAAATCATTAGCAAACAGGAATAGCTTACTTCCTTTTGACCTAGTCTTATTCCTTTAATTTCTTTTTCTTATCTTATTTCTGCTGCCAAATTTTCATAAATATTTAAATAATATTGGAGAGAGTGAACCCTTGTGCTTCATTTCTGTATTCAGGCCTAGCTATATTGGGTAAATCTAACAAAGACAAACAAAAGGGAAAATCTAAGTCTTCTTGTAGGTTAGATAATGTTTCCTTTATGAATTTGTATGCTATGGCATTAGGACATCCAGGTTTATTGCTGATATTGGTTTGTGTGCATGGTTCCTTTCAGCATGATATAGTCTCCTTTTCATCCTTTTTTTGAATATTTCTTTGTACGTAACAAAGAATGTAATACTTGCTTTTTTGGATTCACTTGATTCATGGTAAGTTTTTTTTCAAATCCCTGTTTTATTTTGTGAAAGTCTGTTTTCTAAATTATATTTGTTGTAAACAACACATTGTAGGGGATTTTCTTTCCTAGCTGCCCCAGGGTGTTGTTTTCTTATCCATTCTGTCATTTTTCATTTTATTGAATTGCTTAATTCATTGACATTTAAAGTTATAAGTTGGTACATGAACTGATGCCATGAATTGAGCAGAACCAGGAGATCACTGCATACATTAACAGCAGCTTTGTAAGATGATCAACCACCATGGAAGTGACTTCTCTCAGCATTCAGTGTTCAAGGACATCTTTCACAACATGAATAATATAGAATATATTTTTAAAACCCACTATACATGTACAATCTGTATCAAATTGTTTGTTGCCATGGGGAGGGTGAGGGGGAAGGAAGGGTGGTAGAACAATGTACAACTCAGTGGGTGGAGCCAAGATGGCAGAGTGAAGGCAGCATTTCCCAGAAACTCCTTCCCCAAAAAACTCCAAAAACTGTTAAATTATGACTCTAGCCAAAATTTAGAGGGGCAGAACCCACAGAAAGACTGATACATTTTCCCAGTCCAAGATAACTTAGAAGCTCTTTAGGAAAGGTGTGTTTCACCAGGATTGGTTGTTGGAAAAAGCCCTGGCCGCAGTACTGCTCAGCCCAGCCCAACCCAGGGATCACTGGGAACAGCTTGAAGGGGTGGTGAGAGAATTCTGCTACACCAGAATGAGTGTGGAGTGAGGAGCACTGGCCACAGAACCTGTAACGAGAATCAGGGGAAGCCAGCCTGCACCTCCAGAGCATAGCCCACATATGGTAAAGAGGTCAGGGGAGACTTCGGAAATCTCTCTGCTGTTTGCCCACACTGAGATCCAGGTTACAGTTTGGCCTTCCATACTAAAATAGCAGAGGCTCTCCTCACAGCTCCAGGGCATAGGGGAATGCCAGTGGTCATCTACATATCAAAGCATGGGCAAGAGAGCATAAAACATTGGAGGAATAGAGGTCCCAGTGTGGTGTCCCCCAAAAAAACCCCAAAGCCTTGGAAGTGCTGTAAATTAGTCTTAGGCTGAGGAAATGAGTAAACAACAGAAAAACAATCTGACCATAGAGAATTACTTTAGTCCCATGGAAGATCAGAACACATCCTCAGATGACAAAATTGAAGCTTCCACATACAAAACCTCCAAGAGAAATAGAAAATGGGCTCAGGCTATGGATGAGCTCAAAAAAGACTTTGAAAATCAATTAAGGGGGGCAGCTAGGTGGCATGGTGGATAGAGCATAGGACCTGAGTTCAAATCCAGCCTCAGACACTTAATAATTACCTAGCTGTGTGGCCTTGGGCAAGCCACTTAACCCCATTGCCTTGCAAAAAAAAAAACTAAAAAAAGCAATTAAGGGAGGTGGAAGAAGAATTTGGAGGAGAAATGAGAGTGATGCAGAAAAATCATGAAAACCAAATCAGCAGTTTGATGAAAGATATACAAAAAAATACTGAAGAAAATATGTTAAAAAGTAGTTTAGGCCAAATGGAAAAAAGCAAAACAAAAGGCAAATGAGGAGATGAATGCCTTAAAAAGCAGAATTGACCAGTTGGAAGAGGAGATAAAAAAGCTCTCTGAAGAAAATAACTCCTTCAAATGCAGAATGGTACTAAAGGAAGCTGATTACTTTGCAAGAAATCAGGAAGAAATAAAACTCTTCCAAAAAAGCCAAAAATTAGAAGAAAATGTGAAATATCTCAATGGAAAAACAACTGACCATAAAAATAGATCCAGGAGAGATAATTTAAAAATTAATGGGCTAGGTGGTGCAGTGGATAGAGCACCGACCCTGGAGTCAGGAGTACCTGAGTTCAAATCTGGCCTCAGACACTTAATAATTACCTGGCTGTGTGGCCTTTTCTCTCCAATGTGAGTTCTCTGATGGAGGGTAAGTTCTGTGCTTTGACAGAAAGCCTTCCCATATTCATATGGTATCTCTCCAATATGAATCTTCTGATGAAGAGTAAGACTTCTACTTCGCGCAAAGCCCTTCCCACATTCACTGCATTTGAAAGGTTTCTCTCCAGTATGGATTCTCTGATGCTGAGTAAGATCTGAGCTCTGGCAGAAGGCTTTTTCGCATTTATTACACTCATATGGTTTCTCTCCAGTATGAATTCTCTGATGGATCTTAAGGTGCATTTTCTGACTAAAGACTTTCCCACATTCATTACATTTATAAGGCTTTTCTCCAAGATGAATTCTCTGATGTATACTAAGTTGTGAGCTCAGTTGGAAAGCTTTCCTACATTCATTACATTTGGGAGCCTTATCTCCAGTGTGAATTAACTGATGTTCAATAAGCTTTGCTCTCCATTAGAAGACCTTTCCACACTGATTACACTCATAGGGCTTTTCTCCACTATGAATTTTCTGATGCTGAGTAAGGTGTGAACTCTGGTGGAAGGATTTCCCACATTCATTACATTCCAAAGGTTTCTCTTCCATGTGAATTCTCCAATGGAGAATAAGGTTTCTGCTCCGGCTGAAGGCCTTCCCACATTCCTTACATTCATAAGGTCTTTCTCCAATATGACTTCTTGTATGTACAATGAGATATGAATTCTGGCAGAAGAACTTCCCACATATATTACATTTATGTGGTTTTTCTCCAGTATGAATTCTCTGGGGAAGAGTAAGTTCTGTGCTTCTGCGGAAAGATTCCCCACATTCAATACATTCCAGAGGTTTCTCTCCGGTATGACTTTTTTTGATGTACTATTAAGATGTGCACTTTGACGGAACAACTTTCTACATACATTACATTTGTATGGTTTTTCTCCAGAATGAATTCTCTGGTGAAGAATAAGTTCTGTACTTCAGCAGAAAGCCTTTCCACACTCATTCCATTCATATGGTACATAACCAGTGTGAATTTTCTGGTGAAGGATAAGGCTTCTGCTCTGGGTAAAGGCCTTTCCACATTCATTACATTCATAAGGTTTCTCTCCAGTGTGATTTCTCTGATGTACACTAAGGTGTGCACTTTGGCGAAAGAATTTCCCACATTCTTTACATTCATATGACTTTTCTCCAGTGTGAATTTTCTGATGAAGAATAAGATATCTATTTCTGGGGAAGAGCTTCCCACATTCATCACACTTAAAAGGTTTTTCTCCAGTATGAATTCTCTGATGTTGAATAAGCTCTGAACTCTGATGGAAGACCATGCCACATTCACTATATTCATGAGGTTTCCCTCTAGAATGCAGCCTAGCATTTTCAGTTAGATCTGAATTATAATTTAGTAAGTGTGCTTTAAAATAATCTTATTCTGGGAGGAAGTTCTATTATATTTTTTTAGGTCTGAACATAGGCTGAAGGTTTTTTTTACAAATATCACAATCTCTGGGACTTTTTCCTGTGCTTACATTCTGTGGTGGAAAAAGTATTAGCTCTGATATGAAGTGTCTGTCATTTTTATCACATTTATTGTCTCTCACATCATCTGGAGGTTTGTTTTGGAATAATTTTTACTTGTTGGATAAGTTTTCCTTTACTAATTTTCTGTCTTTCTGACCCAGCGTCAAATTCTTTCAACTTGAAGACATAGGCACTGTCCGCTATAAATCTTTCCTGGGATGAGTCTTTTGAAGAGAAGTCCAGCTTTAGAGATGACTCCTTGATTTCAGGCCTAGTCATCTGATCTGAAAGAGAAAAAAAAACACATAAAATACTCTCAGCTTCCTACTCTCATCCATGTCTTCCATCAAGAATGTGACAATTGAAATGAAAATGAAAAAAAACCCCAAAAGCAAGATAAACATATTTTGAGAAATGAGCTGTGAAGGAAACCATCACAAAGCTTCAGAAACATTTTGTATTTGAGTGTATTCATACTAATTAATATAAATTATTATTAACTTTATTTAGGGGGAGGGAGGCAAGTTATTTGGCTTTGCAAATGAAGAAACTGAGGATCAGAATAATTTTGATGACTTGCCTCAGTCACATCAATAAATGTTGCAGTGTAAAGCTTGAAACTAGTTTTTTGACTCCAAATTCGATTCTCTTTGGCACCTGGAGCATTTCTAATTTTGTTAATTTCTCAAAGGCACAACAGTTGGAAACTAAATGGAGGTCCCTCTAAGCTCAATATAAATAACAACTCTGTCAACATCTATGGCTGCACAACACTGGGTGAATACCAGGGACAATAGAGACCTAAATGATCATCCAAACATACAACTCCCCCATTTTTTGAAAGAAAACAACTGGTAATAAGATATTAACTCAAAAGCAGCATTACATAGCCTTGATCTTCTAACTTTCTTGTGATCTTTTCACCACACTAGGTATGTAATAATTTATCATATAGTGAGTTTTGACACATATAATACAAAAAAATGACCTCCAAATAGTTTACTGACCTCACCATTGCAAGAAAGCAGCTAGGTGGCACAGATTGAAGGCTAGGCCTGGAGTTAGGAAGATCTGACTTCAAATTTGGTCTCAGGCATTTACTAACTGTGTGACCTTAGAGAAGTCACTTCACCTATCTTTTCCTCAATTTCTTTAACTGTAAAATAAAGATAATAACAGCACCTCCCTCTCAGAACTATTGTGAGAACCAAACAAGTTATTTACAAAGCCCCTCTGCCCAGGGCTTTCCACAGATTAGTAGAGGAAGAAATGCCTTTTAAAAATTTCTCCAATAGGCCTCTATGCCAGTTTAGTAGGCAATCTGTGACACACTCCTACAACCATACTAATTGCTTATACCTTATTTGATCTTTAATGGCTTTTCCATTTCTTTCCCCTCATATTCTCATGTTTCCTCACTTCAATGTGTCACAAAATACAAGGTTGTTCTACCATCCAGTTTTTCAACTCTACTTTCCTCCCATTAAGGAAGAGACATGTATAGAGACCTAAACTCTAGTCAGAAGTTGTCCCCCCCACTAAGTTTCATTCAGCTGTATTTAGATAAAATATTTAGACAAATAAAGAGAAAGCAGAAGTTCTAGGGGAGAATTTACATGATTATGGGGTACAGGGTAAACAAAAATCACTTTCATTTTTATTTCCAACAGCAATAAAATCACATACAAAAAGTTTAAACATAAATATCATTTACCAAAAAAAATACTGGGGAATTAAGCTACCTAGAAATACACAGGTGGCTCTAACATGACAAATAAAATAATCATGACTGAAATAAAGTCCTAGAAAATTGGAGGGGTCTTTAAAGTTCATGGATAACACAAATTAGAGGAGTACAAATAATAGTACTCCCAAAATAAATTGCTGAATACAACAGCAAGGGGTTTCTCCACAGAACTGCACAAAATCAAGAAACTTATAGGGGAAAACAATGAAGCAAGAATAGTAACAGGCACATTAAAAAAAAATCCACAAATAAAGTTATTATAGCCCTCCAGACAAGTGATTCTGATCAAAACAATCTGGTATTTGGCATAAAAAAGAACTAAATGTCACATTCTACTGAAGGAGAAAATATGTAAATAAATTGAAATATATGATAGGGGAAGTCAGGAGGCAGGGATCAAGAAGGAAGGGGGGGGGCAGCTAGTTGGCATAGTGGATAAAGCACCAGCCCTGGAGTCAGGAGTACCTGGGTTCAAATCCGGTCTGTGTGGCCTTGGGCAAGCCACTTAACCCCATTGCCTTGAAAAAAAAATCTAAAAGAAAAAAGGATCAAAGAGAGAAGAAAAGGATCCATATATAAAAAATTTTGAAAGCAACTCTTTATCTTGTAGCAAAGAATTGGAAACTCTGTAGGTAAATCACCAACTGGGAAATGGCTGAAAAAAAAAATGATGGTATATGAATGTGAAAGAATACTACTGTTATAGAAAAAATGAAGAAAGACAGTTTCAAAGAAACCTGTGAAGACTTGTATGAACCTAAGGCAGTTTGAAGTGAGAACTAGGGTATTAAGTTATACTGGAATATCAACACTGTAAAACAAAACTTGATGTGGTATATCATGTAATGGAATACTATTGTTTTATTGGCCAGTTTGCTGAGTGGTTTTTGTCTTTCATTATGGAAGAAGACCAAACCATCACTATGTTAAAGACAAACCACAGTCTGACTGGCTGATCATACCAATATGACCTTGGAATACTCTATCACAGGTTGGACACAAATAATCCATGTGAACACCTAGGATGGATACTCTAAACCTATAATTTATTGTTTTATAAGAAGTCCTGGGCAGGTGATTTTCAGAAAAATCTGGAAAAACTTGCATGAACTGATGCAGAGTGAAGTGAGAGGAACCAGGAGAACATTGTATAAGGTAATAGCAACATTGTGTGTAATCGTCAACTATGATCGACTTAGCTCTTCTCAGCAAAGACAATTCTAAAGGCCTAGTGATGGAAAAATGCCACCCACAACAAATAGTCTGATTATATATTGAGGCCTATTATTTTATTTTTCAAAATTTGGTTTTTGTTTTTTTATTTCTCATGATTTTTTCCTTTTTGTTTTGATTCTTCTTTCACAAAATGACTAACATGGAAATATGTTTAACATGATTGCACATGTATAATCTATATCAGATTGCTGTCTTGGAGGAAGGGATAAAAATTTGGAATTCAAAATCTTACAAAAATGAATATTGAAAACTATCTTTACATGTAATTAGAAAGAAATAAAATACTATCAACTGAAAAAAAAACCCAAACTATTTTGAAAGACCTAAAAACTCTGATCAGTCATGATTTCAAAGTCTCATATTGAAACATGAGATTCACCTAGAGGTGATGGATGACTGCTTAGAATAAAAGTTTTATTTTCCTTTTTTTCTTCCAGTGGGAAGAAAAAGAAAACCTTGATAACTAAGGAAAAAAATTAAAAATAAAGTTAATATTTGCATTAAGGAGATCAACCAAATGAATAATAAACTGTGAGTGGGACTGAGAAGGAATGCTAAGAATATGGGAACCCCAAAAGAAACTGGGCAAACAGATCCATCCCTGCTAAAGGCCTCTCTGCAAACCCAGCGGGATGCATATGGGCACATTCATCAATCCTTGAGTTTCTCAGAATCAAATGTGACATACCCTTTGTTTAACCCTATGTTTCTGGGGGTCTAGCACAGGGTTAGCACTCCTAACATAGTTAAAGTGTTTCCTCATGAAAGGCAGCAGAGTTTGATGGAGAGGGCAGAGGACACTCAAGAGGTCCTAGATTCAAAGTCTGCTTCACACACTTTCTAGCTGTCAACTTGGTGATGTCCCTGAACCTCTCTCAGCCTCAGTTTCCTCATCTGTGAAGTAGATGTACCACACCTGTAGTACTGACCTCACAGGGTGTACGGGAGACCCCATGAGGTCGGGCATTAGGACAAACAAGAGTTGGCCAAGCAGCTGTCTGGGGTCACTCACTCACCTAAGCCACAGCTCCTTGGCACACTTTCCCATGGCATCCAAGGGGCTTCCCCTCGCTCCAACTGCTTGATCACATGGGGCTTGGAAACTGCAAGTCCTGTTCAGATGAAACAGAGTTGGGGCCACAGAAGACCTCAGTCTCCCATTCTGAGATCCCCCTCCAGGACAGGTGGACACTGACTGCTTCAACACTTCAGATGAGTCGGTCTGTCTGGGTAAGATTCTGGCAGGACAGACCTACCTGGGGGTTCTTGGACTGGCCTTGGGCTCAGAGAGAAATTTCATTTTCTGGATGGGGCCCCATTTGAAGTCCAAGAGTCATTCAAGGTTTCAGGTGGGTGTCCAGCTATCCAAGGTCCTGAAGCTACCCAGGGATGCGGGACTTCTGAGCCCCTCTTCCCCTTTCTCGCAACCTCCCCCTTTAGCTGTCCCTCGGGGTGGAAACTCAGTGTTAGGGGAGCAGAGGCTGAGTCCCGGGTTCCCGTGGTTCTCCAGCATCACCTCGGGGTACAGCTCCTTCTGAGCAGGGCCCAGGTGCCCCCACTCCTCCTGGGAGAAGTTCACGGACACAGAGTCCTGCCAGGCCCGGGGGTCCCCATCCGGCTGCGGGGGAGGGGACTTGCTTCGTGGGGCTCAGGAGTCCTTAGATCTCGGCCCTGGCCCGCCTCCTGCCTTGGGGCTCCCTGTCCCCCAGGAGACTGCCCAGGACCCCCCCGGGCCCCACCAGCACAGGCCTCGGCAGCTCCACAGCGGCTGTCTCCAGAACCTTCTGGAAGTGTCTGCCTGGGCGTCCTCCCTGCAAGGGCTGCCAGACGCCCGGTCAGGGGGCCCCCGGCCCCGAGGCCTCCCCTTTGTGGGGTTCGCGGCCTGTACCCCGTCCTGGACGCAGGGGAGGGCCGGGGGTCCTGCCTCCCCCCCGGGGTCTGGGAGGGCCCGGCCCGGCCTCGGGGCCTCACCTGGCGGGCAGCGGCCCCCCAGCACCGGCGGCCGTCCGCTGGGGGGAAGCGGGGCAGCGCGGCCGGACACCGGGGCTCTGACCCCGGGGCGGTCAGTGTCCGGAGCCCCGAGGGCCCGCAGGGGGCTGGGAAGGGGCAGAGAGAGGCTCGGGCCTCCCCGCGGCGAGCTCCCCCGTTTACAGGTGGGGAAACTGAGGCAGGTGGCGCGGGAGGAAGGGGAGGGCCTTAGCGCGCCGCGCATGCTCAGCTCAGCTCGCCTCAGACCACACCCCCGGGCTCCGCAAGGGCGGGGTGAGTCTAGGAGCTCGCGCGCCGCGCTGCCTTCTGGGGAGCGGAGTCCGCAGGCCGTCTGCGCATGTGCATAATCTCCCGCAAGCCGGGCGGCCAGAGCGGAAGGAGCATGCGCAGAAGATCAGACGGGGAGGGGGAGAAGCCCCGACCCTGAGGTCCTAGGACTCCAGGACCCCGAGTCACCTGGTCTGGGGAGCCCGTGGCGGAGTGGAAACCGGAAGTCTCGGGGCGGAAGTGACGGCCCGCCCTCGTGTGGCGGCCACGTGCCCGAGTGGAGGGGGAGGGGAGGGGAGGGAGGCGACAGGGCCACAGCGGTGACGGACGCTGGTCTCTTGACCGCCTCGTGGGGATTCCAGCCCAGCTCCCAGCCCGTGGCCATGGTCTCTCCTGTGTGGACGTTCTCCTGGCATGCAGAGAACTCCGGTGGACCATGCAGACTGCCTAGTGGTTCTCCTTAAGACTCCCCATGGGCCCAGCCCATTGCCTTTTTTTCCTGGTACACTTCTTTGATGCCAACGTTTGCCCGGCCTCCTCCTAATAACTTGCTTGTAATGTGCGCAGCCTACTCAGGCCCCCCATGCACCTTCCGGTGCCTTGCTTTTCATGTTACATTAAAAATATGAGATCACCCGGCAGAAGATCCCAGACACTGAGGTCCTTTCTCAAGCTACATTGCCAAGCATTCAAAGGAGGGCAACAACGATGGGCTGGCCCCATTCAAATGCCAACTGTCCACTTGCCAAAGACAACTCACGCAGGGTAGGCACAGATGAGTCTGAAAAAAGCAATACAATGAACATTTTCAAGGTCTCTCTTAAAAATTTTGGAATTTATTATGCAATATAGAGACACTGGCACAAGAACACCCAGTATATGGGGCGGCTAGGTGGTGCAGTGGAGAGAGCACAGGCCCTGGAGTCAGGAGGACCTGGGTTCAAATGCACCTCGGGCACTTAATAATTACCTAGCTGTGTGGCCTTGGGCAAGCCACTTAACCCCATTTGCCTTGCAAAAACCTAAAAAAAAAAAAAAAAAAAAAAAGAAGATGGTCTTTACAATCTAAGCCCGTAAACTAATCCAAACAGAGACACATGTCTCCTTCCTGAAGACTCAGTAGAGAAGGAACAAAAGTCAGTTTGCTCTTTACATTCCAGGCCTAATAACATTCACTGATATCCCAAAAGTTTTTTGTCAGGGGAGAAGGGGCAGAAGAGACACAGTTCTAATCTAATGTATAATATTCTACTGAAGAAATCTCAGACTTTATCCCACTCTAAGTACAATCCAGAGAATAGTTTGGGTGGATGACATGAAGACAAAGTCAGATTGGAGGGGGTTAAGAAGAACATGAAAGGAGAAAATATGGAAGCAACTGTTATAGACAGGCCTTTTGAAGAGCTTAGCTACAAGAGATATAGCTACAAGAAGAGATAGAAGATGAGAGCAGGGATGGAAGGATCAAGTGAGCATTCAGGTATGGCATATTTGTAGAAAGTAGGAGATGAACTAATAGAAAGAGAGAAATTGAAAGTTAGGAAGAGTGGGGATGACAGAAGGGTCGATCTGTTGGAAGAAATGGAATGGAATGAGATCACTTGTGCAGGTGGAAGGGTTGGCCTTGGTAAGGAGTGAGGCCATCTATTCATGTGGGACAAAGGTGAAGAAAGATAGAGTGACTATAAGCATTGGGAGAATATAAAGAAGCATGTCTGCATGATAGATGAGGCAAGGTTCTCCGCTGAGAATGGATGGGAGGAGGGTTCAGAGTTCTTCCTAACCTGGTCCCTTCTACCTTTCTAATCTTCTACCTTACTTCTCACCATATACTCTTCTTCCAACAAGTCACTCCATCTTCAGACATTTTCTCTCTGGACATTTTCTCTGGTTGTGCTGATGCCTGGGATTCTCTTCCTTCTTAACTCTGCCTACTGACATCCTCATCTTCTACAGGAAACTATGGTCCAGGATTTTCCTTCTGTTGGTTTAGGTGGTGTAGGAGTTCAGGACACAGAAGTTCCAATCTGGTCTCAAACGCTAGTCTCTTACTAGTTGTGTGACCTCAGGTAAGTCACTTTATCCTCACATCCAGGGCCACCTCCAGTCATCCTGATCCCTATCTGGCCACTGAATCCAGATGCCCTGGAGGAGAAAGTGAGGTTGGTGACTTAGCAGAGCCCCCCTCCCTCAAATCCAGTTCATGTGCTTGTCATGGCATCACCTCCCTTCTTTGAAAATGAAGGACAAAAGCATTATTGTTTCCTATTTTCTGAGTTATATATTGTTGGCATAGTTTTCTTTGCTTGCCGCCATTGGCTTGGATTGGGAGCTCCCTGAAGGCAAGTACTGTCTTTTGCCTTTTTTGTATCCCCCAGCTCTTAGCATAATCTCTGGCATGTATTTAGGTGTTTAACAAATGCTTACTGACAATCAGGGAAGAATTGGTACTATTTGCTATGTTAAATTTAGTTATACCCATTCAAAAACTGAAGTCTAAGCAATTAGAGTTTCATATGTAGTCTTTTCTTTGTTTACTGAAATATTCCCAGCAAAGAAAATTGAACTAAAGAAATGTTTACAAATAAAAGAAAAAAGGATGATACTGACATTGCAGTTTCAGACCATTGGGAATTTTTAGTCCACTCATTAAGTAGATGAACTATAAGAAACAAAATAGAAAAAGAAGCAAAAATGGGGGGGGGGTCTGTCCAACAAAAAAGCAAGGAAAGAAACTAATTAGGAAACAATTTTTCCTGGAAACATTTCTACTAAGAACCAAATGAGCATAGACTACAGGTAACTGGTGGCAAGGAATTGAGGAGTGAAAGAAACGTGGAGGCACCTACTGTTGATCGTCTTCTCAAGGAGCTTAAATCAAGTTTTAGTGGGGATAAGGGGCAAGTGAGGGTTTTTTGAGAATGGGGAAACACAAGATTGTGTTCATCAGCCAATAGAAAGGAAGAGACTGAAAGTGAGTGAAAGAGTAGAGATTTGGAGGGGACAGTGTTGGAGGAGATGAGACTTGTACAGATGGATGAGTTTGCTTTGGCACAGAGAAGGGCCACCTCTTCTTGGGAGGTGAAAGGAGAAGTGATGTGAGATGAAGAGGACAGAAAAGAGATCTCAGGGGCAGCTAGGTGGCACAGTGGATAGAGCACTGGCCTTGGAGTCAGGAGTATCTGAGTTCAAATCTGATCTCAGACACTTAATAATTACCTAGCCGTGTGGCCTTGGGTAAGCCACTTAACCCCACTGCCTTGCAAAAAAAAAAAACCTAAAAAAGAAAAGAAAAAAAGAAATCTCAGAAAATGGGGTCAAAAGTTTTTGCAAAATATGAGGCAAAGTTCTGAGCTAAGAGATTTGAGGAAGGATTTAAAAAGGTTTGGAAGAGCCAGGGGAGAATCGGGAAAATGAGTTAATTAGGGTGGCCTTGAAGTACTGCCCTGCACCAGTGAGGGCTCAGTGTAACCCAAACTAGAAGTGGATCCAGTCACCAGCAGAGGATGGAGTAATCCAAGGTTGAAGAACATGGTAAGTTCATAAGAAATGTTCAATGATAGACGTGTATATTGCTTTCTATCTATCCCTTCAGGCCCTGTCTGAAACTAATGACTTGATAACAACAGAGCAAGGGGAGCTAGTTGGCTCTGCCACATTGTATGATTGTGGGGGTGGAAGCAGAGAACAAAGGAGAGGGGACCTGGGACTTGATGCCCAAGACAGAGGAGAACATCCAGATCTAAGTGAGCCAGCATTGCCTTCCCAAAAGAACTATGCCTCGGGTTACTGAAAAACTCATAAATATCACACATGGATTTTTTTGTGTGTGTAATTATGACTTAAAAGAAATCCATTGTTTTCATTTCTCAATGCTTCTTCTTCTCTACCCTTCTTATTCTGGGATTCTGGGAGCCTATGAAAATCCAAGAGGGAGGGGAAAGAGTTTCTGAAGACTGATATTCGAATGCTACCTTGTGCCTCATCTTAGGTGAAGTACTCGTGTCTTGCAAGGTTCATGAATAAAATCTACAATTTTCTCTAACTCTAGCAGGTTTTTCTTTCATTCATTTATAACAAACCCTTTCCCAGTGCTGGCATCAGTCAATGGGTATGAATAAATGAGTCCCTTTACTTTGTCTCCGGTGTTACCTGGCTCAGTGATCTCACTAACATATCTCATCCCTCCAAAAAAGCAAATGGTACCTCCTCTTTACCACTTTGTCCACGACTTTCCTTAGTTTCTAGCCTAGTTCTAGATTACTTTCCAGAATGGATGAACCAATTCACAGGTCCACCAACAGTTTGGTATTTGTCTTTCATGCACAAGGAAGATCATAACATCAGGGAGGTGATGCCATGACATGCATGGAAATTGGATTGGAATGAGGGGAAAGTACAAAGCCACCAGTCTCAATTTTCCTCTGGAACCATCAGAGTCCAGTGACCAGATATGTCAGGACAACTGGAGATGGCCCTGGATGTGAGGCAAAGTATCAAGTGTCTGAGGTCACATTTGAACTCAGGTCCTCCAGCCTCCAGGGCTGGTGCTAGGTCACTTTGTTGCCCTTCCACCAATAGTGCATTGTGTGTTTTCCTGTAATCTCTCTAATGTTTGTTGTTTCCACTTTTTATCATATTGTCAGTTTTCATAGTGAGACCCAAAACCAAAGAGATGTTCCCACTGATTATTCCCTATTAGTGATTTGCTTCAGTGGGAAAGAGAGCCCAACTTACTGGAGTCAGAAGAACCAAACCCAAAGCTGCCTCTGATACTTCCTCCCTGTGTGGTTTGGGATAGGTCCCAACCTCCTTTAGCCTCATAACAGGAAGCTTCCAACTCTAAATCTATGCTTGAATAATCCAGGAAGCTGTACCAAAAAAGGAAATCAAAGTTCCCCCAAAAGTACCTGTCTCCTCCATGGTGTGCCTTGGAGAATCCACCTCTGGATGGGGAATCTCCAGACGTCCTCTTGGTCAATGATATTGTGCACATTGTATCAAGACCCAGAAAACTGCCTGGAGCCTCCTAAAGAAGACCCACCAGAACATAAAACCCTCCTGGCTCATATTTGATGATGTTTGTCCACTGTTCTTTTTGTTTGTTTTTTGCAAGGCAAAGGCATTAAGTGACCTGCCCAAGGTCACACAGCTAGGTAATTAGTAAGTGTCTAAGGCTGACTTTAAACTCAGGTCCTCCTCAATTCAGGGCCATCTAATCACCCCTTGTCCTTTGTTCTCAAAGAAGACCATGCCATCAGGGAGGTGATGCTATGACAAGCACATGAATTGGATTTGAATGAGGGGGGCTGTGCTAGGTCACCAGTCTCATTTTCTCCTCCAATCATCTGGGTCCAGTGACCAGATAAGAATCAGGATGACTGGAGATGGCCCTGCATGCAAAGCAGTCAGGATTTGTCAAGAGTCACTCAGCTAGCATGTGTCTTAGGCCAAATTTGAATTCAGGCCCTTCTGACTCCAGGGCTGCTGCTCTATCCACTGTACTGAACAATTAATCATACTGTGAAAGAAGAATC
The DNA here is from genome assembly GCF_037893015.1 of Macrotis lagotis. Taxonomy (NCBI): domain Eukaryota; kingdom Metazoa; phylum Chordata; class Mammalia; order Peramelemorphia; family Peramelidae; genus Macrotis; species Macrotis lagotis. The sequence continues at coordinate 702,836,769 of NC_133666.1, forward strand.
AAAATAGAGGCTGAGGTGGGTCACTACAAGAAGGAAAAAGTAGCAAAACAAATTTAAAAAGCCAACAAGCATCTATTAAGTATTCACTATGTGCCTTTCCAGCTTTTGCTTCAGTCAACTAAGCAACAAGCATTTATTAAGCGACTGCTGTGTGCTTGCAGACTCTGCTCCAACCAACCAATGGTATTTACATACACAGTGCTCAGTCCTGGGTCCCAGAGACTAAATAGTGCCCTCATGAACCTTAAATGCTGGGGGAGAGTCAGATGCCCAGAATACTGGGTCTGGAGTCAGGAAGACCCGAGTTCAAATTCTGCCTCAGACACTCATTAGCTGTGTGTGTGTGGGGGGGTGGGGTATTTCACCCTGTTTGCCTCAGCTTTCTCATCTGTAAAATGGGGGTAGAGAGGAGCTAATGGCACAGCCCTGGGCTTGGAATCCAGCAGACTTATCTCCATGAGTTCAAATCAGGCTTCAGATATTTTCTAGCTGTGTGACCCTGGGCAAGTCACAAAGAGTTTCAGACTTCTGCCCACGAAGACCCCAGGCCCTCCCCAAACAGCTAGCCTGAGAAAGGGAGAGGAGACCCTCAGGAGGCTACAGGGTCCAGAGCCGGAGTCAGAGACAGGGACATAGTTTACCTAGAATTCGGCAAAGCTTTTGACAAAATATTCTATAAATTCTTATGACAAATAGAAGGTCAGGTTAAGAATTGGTTGGACAGTTGAACTAGAGTGGTAAGAAGCTCAGTGCTGGGGTGGCTACATGGTGCAGTAGATAAAGCACCGGCCCTGGAGTCAGGAGTACTTGGGTTCAAATCCAGCCTCAGACACTTAATAATTACCTAGCTGTGTGGCTTTGGGCAAGTCACTTAACCCCATTTGCCTTGTAAAAACCTTAAAAAAAAGTCCAATATTAATAAGGTAGAGGTCTCTGATGGAGTACCTCAAAGATCCTTGCTTGGCCCTGTATTGGTCCACATTTTTAGCAATGACTCAGATAAAGTCAGAGATGGTTTGTTGTTTCCAAGTTGGGGGCAGGGTATAGTTAATATAATACGGTAGATGAGAGAGTGAGGATTTCAAAGGATCAAAAGGCTAGAGCATTGGATTGAATCTATTAAGATTAAATTCAGTAAGGATCAATGTAAAATCTTGTACTTAGATACAAAAAAAAATGAATGTCACAAGTTTAAGTTGGGGAGGTACAAGAGAGCAGTTGTGAATATTGGGGATTTTCAGCAACCTATAAATTTACATGAATAAGCAGCATGCAATGTGATGGTCCCCAAAATGACTGCAATCTTGGACTGCTTTTTTTAAAATTTTTATTTATTTTTATTTATTTTGATTGATTGATTTTTGCAAGGCAATGGGGTTAAGTGGCTTGCCCAAGGCCACACCTAGGTAATTATTAAGTGTCTGAGGCTGCATTTGAACTCAGGTACTCCTGACTCCAGGGCTGGTGTTCTTTCCACTGAGCCACCTATCCACCCCAGTCTTGGACTACATTAAGAGGCATCACTCTACTCTGCCTTAATTGGATCACATCTGGAGGACTGTATTCAGAGGGTCCTGTTTTATGAAGAACAAGCTGGTATGAAAGTAAGCTGGAGTGTTTGGAGGAGGGCAACCTGGATAGTAAAGGGCTAGGGTCCATGTCCTAGGAAGATTAACTAAAGGAAGTGGTATTTGGTAAGGGGAAGAGATGACTAAGGGGAGGAAGAGGGAAGACAGGGCAATCGGGAAGGAAGGATAAGATTTCTGTTGGACCTTAGAGACAGAACCAGGAGTCACAGTTCAAAGAGGCACTAAGGCTAATTTAAGCTGATATCAGAAAAACTTGCTAAAAATTAAAGCTGTCCAAAAGTGGAGTGAACTGGGGATAGGTCCCCAAGCTCCTTGGAGGTTAAATGGAAATTGGACAACCACTGTTGATTATGTTTGAATAGAGATTGTTAGTGTACAGACTCCTTGGTAGATGAAGTCCCGAAGAACTCAGTCTAGTAGTCATTTCTCTCAAACATTCAATTCAAACATTTATTAAGCACTTTATATCTTCCAAGCACTTGCTAGACCCTGGGAATATAGACTACAGCCTTCTAGGCAGTTCAGGCTACTAAAGGAAAACAATATGTGCTAAATAAATTTAAAATATGGACAAAGTGCACTCCAAGTTTCTTGGGGTGGGTAGGGCTCAATAAGTGGGGAAATCAAGAACTGCTTCCAGTGTAAGCTGGCACTTAAGCCCAGCCTTGAAGGAAGATGGGCAGCACAAGAGAAGTGAGGAAGGAGAGTATTACAGGCAGGACAAACTTATAAAATGGGAGAAAGAAGGTCATGTAGGGGAATAATAATGACTGGAAGGAAAGATGTTGACCAGCTGTCTCTGAAGTTGACCATACTGTATGCTCCAGCAGAAGACCATCTCACACTGTGATATCTCTAAGGCTCTTCTCTGGTACGAGTCCTCAGCAATCATAAGGGTTCTCTCCAATGTGAATTTTCTACCATTGAGTAAACTTGGACTTTTTTTTCCCCTGAAATTTATTTCATCTTTTTTTTCCAATTACATGTAAAGGTAGTTTTCAACATCTATCCATTATCCAACATTTATGAGTTCCACATTTTCCTACCACCCTCCCTTCCTTGCCCATTCACCAAGGCAGCAAACAATCAGGAATAAGCTGTAGAAGTACAATTGTGTAAGCTTTGACTTCTGACATTAATTACATTCATAAACTTTCCTTCCACTATGAATTTTCCGATGTTCAGAAAGTCCTCTGTTCTGGCGGAAACACTTCCCACATTCATCACACTTATAAATTTTCTCTCCAGTATGAATGTTCAGATGATCAGTAAGTCCTGTCTTCTGGGAGAAGGCTTTACCACATTCATGGCATTTGTAAGGTTTCTCCCCAGTGTGAATTCTCTGGTGTCGAATGAGATCTGTTTTCTGACTAAAGGCTTTTCTACACTCATTACAATCAAAAGGTTTCTCTCCAGTGTGAATTTTATTATGTTCAGTAAGTCCTTTCCTCTGGGAGAAGGCCTTAGCACACTCACTGCATTTGTAAGGCTTCTCTCCAGTGTGAATTCTCTGATGTCGAATAAAATCTGTCCTCTGACTAAATGCTTTCCCACAGTCCTTACAAACATAGGGTTTCTCTCCGGTGTGAATTTTATGATGTTCAGTTAGTCCCTTCCTCTGGCGAAAGGTCTTTCCACATTCACTACATTCATAGGGTTTCTCTCCAGTATGAATCTTCTGATGTTCAGTTAGTCCCTTTCTCTGGCGAAAGGTCTTTCCACATTCATTACATTCAAAAGGTTTCTCTCCTGTGTGGATTGTCTTATGTTGAGTAAGGTGTGAGCTCTGGCGGAAAGTCTTCCCACATTCCTCACATACAAACGGCTTCTCTCCAGTGTGAATTGCCTGATGTTTAATAAGTTGTGATTTCCAGCAGAAGGCCTTCTTACATTCATTACATTTATACTTTTTTGCTTTAGGACTTGTTTTCTGATTTTCATGAGGGGCTAAATTATACCTGAAGGATTTCCCACATTCAGTACACATAGAAAATATCTTCTTTGGGTACATTTTATTGCATTTTAACAAATGTGTATAAAGTTTAAAGTTCTGTCTGTGTGTATTACATTTACAGAAATCCTTTTCAACAGATATTTTCTCTTGAGGCAAAATGACTGAATCTAAAGTGATACTTCTATCACATTCATTATGAGCACTGACATTATGGGAAGATTTCTTTTCAATAACTTTTACTTGCTGAGAAAGTTCCTTGTGATTTCTCTGCTGTTCTTTTATCCAGGAATCATATGTCCAAGTTTTCTCCAGGTTGGAAACATAAAGGCCATCTTTTGTGAGTCTTTTCTGGGATGATACCTTGGTTTCAAATACACTTTCCCAATCTAAAAGACAAAAAAACCCAAAACTTGTGTAAATAACTCATTGTCCCTGCTATATAACAAAGTTTTGTCTTCAGTGTTCTCTCCATCAAGAAAAGTAACATTCTAAGCCAATTTTAGCAATGCTCATTCCCACAATTTAACTTTCTTACTTGACTGCTACTGCTAGTATTTCTAATGGTAGGTCAAGGAAGAGTGAAGACAAGGTGCATCCCTGGCTTCCCATAAAATCTAACTGGCAAATTGTCCGGTGTTTCAACATTATAAATAATATTAGCTTCCATTTGTAGATAAATGCTGTGGATCAAAATAAGGAAAGGTCCTTCAATTACTATGTGTTTTTATTTTTTTATTTTATTTTTTTAGGTTTTTGCAAGGCAAATGGGGTTAAGTGGCTTGCACAAGGCCACATAGCTAGGTAATTATTAAGTGTCTGAGACCAGATTTGAACCCAGGTACTCCTAACTCCAGGGCCAGTGCTTTATCCACTGCGCCACCTAGCCACCCCTACTATGTGTTTCTAAAAATAATTTTTAATATTTGTATTATTTTGTTAAAAGTTATGCTTCTGATAAAATCTCTAGATTTTTTGTTGTTAATATGATTGATTACTCTGGTTATATCCTTATATCCTTGGCATAAATCCAATTCAGCCATAATAAAAAAGTGGAATATATATATAACATTTCAGTTAAAATGTTTTCTTCAATATTCATTATGACATTAATCTCTGATTCTCTCTTGCAGTTTTATATCTTCACACATCCCCCTACTTATTCCTTCCACTCCCCTAATACTGTTGGGGGCAACATCATCCTCCTAGTTCCTTACAAATGAATTTGTCACTATTGCTTCCAAGGCCTACTGATTTCACCTTTGCAATATTGTTGAACCCAAAAAGTGAGATAGAGACCAGAATTTGATAAGCTTAGAGATCTTTATTTCCCAGGGACTGTCTGGGGATAAAGAATACCCAAATCAGACAGTACCTGAGTGTTCAGGGGATAGGGTTTTTATAGTGTTTGGTGGGGGGGTACTGAGAGCAAGCAGGATACAGAAGCAAAGACAGCAGTTAGATATATTGTCTTGTCATATGCATATGTAAACATAGGGTTCCATATAGATAGGGGTGAGAGGGGGTCAGGGTCTTTTTGTAATGTTTGAACATATTTTCTGAGATGGAGGGAGTCAGGAATTTACTATCTTATGGTTCCAGCCGCATCTGGGAAAGGGGGAGGCAGTCCTGGAATTTAACAGATACAGCAAGATATTAGGCTAACAAGGGTGCTTTGTAAATCTTTAGACAATTTTTTATGGTATATCCGTGACCCCTGGGTCCTATCAGACTATCTTCAGACCCCAAAGTGCCTAGCCAAAGTTATATTTCTAAGGAATTTCTCAGGGCCCAGAAGGATGTCAGGGACCCCTTTCTATGCAGGAATTTCACAAACATTGATATTGTACTTAAATATCTCCTCAATACTTCTCTCCTCTGACATGGCCACCCACCCCAGTATAGGCCTTCATTCATATCTGGATAATCACAATAGCCTACAATTAGGTCTGTCTGCCCCAAGTCTCTCCCCACTCACTAAAGTAATTTTCCTAAAACAAATGTCTGACTGTGTCACTTCCTTATTCAATTAACTTTCTATTGTTTCCAGGATCAAATAAAAAATAACTCAACACCCTCCTTTCTAGTATTTTTATAACTTAATCCTCACACATTCTCTTCAGTCCAGGGATACCTGCCTCCTGGAATAAGTCCTTCCATATCTGAGCTCTCGACATTTTCTCCAGTTATGGCTCTTTTGCTTCAACTACTGACTTCCCTTGGGTTCCTTTAAGTCCCAATTCCACTTCCCCTCCTGCCTCCTGGATCATGCCTTGTCTGGTAGAGGGGCTTGTGTAGAAAGATCGATTTACTTCCCAATCCAAAAGAAGGGCAATGCCAAAGAATCTTCATGTTTCCAAACAATTGTGTTCACTTCATATACCAGCAAGGTTGAAAAAATTTACTTCTGCTTCATTGGCTACACTAAAGCCTTTGACTGTGGATGCCAACCTAATGTGGCAAGTCTTCAGAGAAAAGGGAAAATCGGGTCATCTTACTTGTCTCCTGAGGAATTTGTTTGCATTTAAAGCAACTAGTTTAAGACTGGGAAAGGAATATGCCAAGGCTATAAGCATCAACACTTTATATATTTAATTCATACATGTGCAAAATGCCAAACAGGATAAACCAATAGCCAGAATTAAAGTACCTGGAAAAAAATATCAATAATCTTAGATCTTCCAAGGTCTCTGACAAGGAAAGGCTCGGATGTGGATTCATTAAATTGGAAAGTCATACATAATGTGAATTACTCAGTAAGGGCCATGAATAATGTGGTTTCCCAGCAAAAGTCTCTATCTGTGCTGTGAATAATTTAACCAAGATAGATGAAAGCCAAAAGGAAACACATTGTCTGGGTCTGACCATAGAAGGCTTTGCAAATATGGGACTGAACCCCAAACAACCCTGATTTGGCATCCAGGAGCCTGGGATCCAAGGCAGAACTCAGTTGAGGAAATCCAAATATATCAGCCAATCCACACTGACACATTTTCAAGTTCCTCCTTTTTTTTATAATTATCAAGGGAGATCTTCCCAATGTGAGTATTCCACTTGGATTATTAAACTACTTATATATTCAATCTGGAGCTCCTGATTCATTTCTTTAATATGTCAATATTAAACTGAATTCTTTATGTGATTTAAAGCCTTGAATGTCCCACTGCAAGGGATTTCTGGCAAAACAGATCTGATGTCAGAAAGTGAAGAATTTAGATGGGGTGGAAGAGTAGTATCAAAAAACCTACAATCTTGGCAACTGGCCCTATCACTTCCTAGCAAACAGAGGGAGGAGAAATGGAAGTAGGGTCAGAGGGTATATTGCTGGGCTCAGAGACCCTGGCAGGTGGCAGGGCCAGTAGGAAGTTAAAGGGTGCCATGGAACCTTCCCAGAAAGGCCAGGCTTCTGCCTCCAGCCATGCAGGCTGGCTTGGATGATCAATGCTTTCTCGGCATACTCAAGGGCTTTCCCCCTCCAATTACGGGGTGATCTGGCAGAGTGATCAAGCCCTCCCCAAGCTTTCCTGGAAAGTTTCAAGGGAACTTTAGTTCTCATCTGCAGTCCTGCTTGGCTCAAGTCCCCACCTCACCAGGGGCTCTTCTGCCCTGGATTCCCCCCAACATGTTCCTTTCCCTTCTGGAAGCAGGGCCTGTCTTTTTCTTATTTGCATTCCGGTATTAGCCTAGTATTACTCTGGCACAGAGGAGCTGATTAATGAATGTTTATTGAGCTTGAATAACAGTGAAAATTCATGAGAGAAGGTGACAGGGCAGAGAGTGAGGAGGGCTTCTGGAGGAAGCATTGCCCCAAATGGGCCAAGAAGGAAAAGTCAGAGAGGGGTAGGAGGGCAGTGGGGACCATCTGAAGGACCCCTAGAAGTAGAAGAGGGGTCACATAGCTGCCAAGAATCAATTCTTTTGAGTAGGATTTGAATGAGGGTCTTTTCCACCCCTGACCTCTGCCACTCTCCACTGAAACTTAAACACAAGTCTGTGCAGGGGAATTAAATATAGCCAGCATGTGATGGCCCCTTGAAGCTGGTGGTATCCTGCAGGCAAACCTCTGCAATCGGAAGGATTCTGAATCTGTGGCAGCAGGACTGGAAAGGCAAGGTCCAAGGACTGGGGTCACAGAGGGGTAAGGGCAGACTGACTGAGGCAACAGCTGGGAGGAAGGGCTCTCTTTGGGGCCAAGGGGTCTGCCCCCTTCTCTATACTCACTAGATAAAACAGATATTGACTACTCAGCTCATGATCTAAAGCCTACTCCAGATTTCCAGTCCTATTTCCCTAAAAGAGGCCTTCTCTGGACTCCATATGCCATCTCTGGGATGGCCTTGCCTGGGTCATGCGCTCCCTCCACACTTCTGTGAATCCTTACCGTTAACGTTCAGCCTGAGAGTGACACCTGAGGGGCAGCCCTGCTCGCCTGCTGGAGTTGGGGTTACTTTCTGACTATTAGAGTTCTCTGTGCACCCCCCCAGCCAATGCCTGTGTCTTGAGCCCCACACAGAGTATATGCTTAATTAAAATGGGACTGGGTTTTAGATTCATGGTGCCACCATGAAGTAAGAAACAAAAAGCATCCATAACATTTACCCAGGCCATGGCAAAAAGACTGACATGGAAGCTCTGACCATTCAGATGCCACTGTGGGCACCTCCTTCAGCAGCTGGGCCCCCAGCCTTTACTAACTTGGCTGGATCTGTTCTGGATGACTGCCACCCCACTGGTCTAATCAAGTTTGAAAGGGAAGCAGGACTTGGGCAAAGGTGATGGTTTGGCGTGTTGTTGGTTTTTATGAATTTTTTTTTTAAATCCTAAACTTAAATACCCAATAAAATGAGCATCTCCACTACAGAACAAATACAGAGAAGGGTACATGTAATTTCAAGTTTGTTATGGGCAGTTTGTTTTTCTTAAGAAATCACCTTCAGGGCAGAGCCAAGATGGCGACAAGAGCGGATCATGTCTTAGGCACTCTCGTAAATCTTCAAAACTAAGGACTCTAACTAAATTTTCGAGAGACAGAACCCACAGAGGGACCCAGTGAGGCAGTTCTCCTACTCAAGGTAACCTGGAAAAGAGCAGAAAGGCTCTGCTCCCTGGGGTTGGAGGGGCGGCCCACCAGAGGGGTGGCCCACCAGAGGAAAAGAATTTCAGCCTCCAGGAGGCAGCCCCAGGATGCTGGGAGCCACGGCTCAGGGGAATTTCCTGAGCTACGCCCCAGGGAGCACCAGGCACAAAGTGGGGGAACAGTGGGGGACCTCTGCCAGAGCGAGCATGTGAAGCCCAGCCCTCAGAGCACACAGCAAGCAGCATGGCCACTGCATTTCAGATCCAGGAAACAGAAGCAGGTGGAGCTGGTAAGCAGGAGCCCTGAGGGAGGGAAGTGAAGAGAGACTGCAGAGCTCTATCCTCTGCCCCTGGAACAGGACTCTGGGGTTCTGAACACATTCAGATCCTGATCACAGTCTAGGCCCCCCAATAGAACAGCAGGGCCCCCCCCACCTCAGCCCCGTGGCAGAGGGTGGCACATATGGTCATTCACAGATCAGGAGGGAGGACAGAGCCTCACACACTGAGACCCTTGTGGGAGTGTCCCAAAAGCTCAGGAAGCACCCCCAAAACAGAATTAGGCTGGGAAAATGAGCAAGCAGAGAAAAAGGAGGAACACCATTGAGAAATACATTATCTATGATCCCAAGAAGGATCAATATACTCAGTCTGAAGATGAGGAAACACAAGCTCCTGCATCTAAAGACTCCAAGAAAAACAGAAATTGGGCTCAGGCTATGACAGAGCTCAAAAAAGACTTTGAAAATCAAATGAGGGAATTAGAAGAAAAACTGGGAAAAGAAATGAGAGAGATGCAGGAAAAACCTGAAAATGAAGTCAGCAGCTTAGTCAAGGAAATCCAAAAAAAAGCTGAAGAAAATAGCATGCTAAAAACCAGCTTAGGTCAAATGGATAACAGTGCAAAAAGTTATTGAGGAGAAGAATGCTTTAAAAAGCAAAATTGGCCAGATGGAAAAAGAGATAAGAAAACTCTCTGAGGAAAACAAATCCTTCAGACAAAGAATAGAACTCAGGGAGATTGATGAATTTATGAGAAATCAGGACTTATTACTTCAAAACCAAAAAAATGAAAAATTAGACAAAAATGTGAAACATCTCATTGAAAAAACAACTGATATGGAAAACAGATTTAGGAACAATAATTTAAAAATTATTGGAATACCTGAAAGTCATGATCAGGAAAAGAGCCTTGACATCATTTTCAAAGAATTACTACAGGAAAATTGCCCTGATATTCTAGAAGCAGAGCCAAAATAGAAATGGAGAGAATTGACCGATCCCCAAAAGCCAATCCCTAGGAATATTATAGCCAAGTTCCAGAACTTCCAAGTCAAAAATATTACAAGCAGCCAGAAGGACACAATTCAAATACCGTGGAGCTGCAGTCAGGATCACACAGGACTTAGCAGCAACTACATTACAAGCTCATAGGGCTTGGAATATAATATACCAGAAGGCAAAAGAGCTTGGAATGCAATCGAGAATCAACTACCCAGAGCAAGGCTGAATGTCCTCTTCCAGGGAAAAAGATGGACTTTCAATGAACCAGGGGAATTTCAAATGTTCCTGTTGGAATGGCCAGAGCTGAACAGAAGGTTTGATCTTCAGATACAGGACTCAGGTGAAGCATAGAGATTGGAGGAGAAAGGGAAAATATGAGAGACTTAATGATGATGAACTGTATGTATTCCTGTATAGAAAATGACACTGATAATACTCATATGAACCTTCTCATTTAATAGAGTAGGTAGAAGGAGCTTTTATAGTGGAAACACAGGAGAAAGCTGAATTTGAAGATAAAATATGGTGTAAAAATGGAGTCAATAGAAAAAAAGGGAAATGTAATGAAAGAAAAAGGAGAGGAGGAATAGGCCAAGATATTTCATACAATAAGATTTTTCTTTATTACAATGAGCTATTGCAATGATATGGAAGGGAGAAGGCAAGGGGGATTGAGGGAATCTTTGCTCTCATCAGAGGTGGCTAGGAGAGGAAACAGCATATATACTCAATAGGGTATAGACATCTGGAGTAAGGAGGGGGGATGGGGGAAGGGGGGTGATGTGAGAGATGGAGGAGAGGATGGACCATGGAGGGAGAGTGGTCAGATATAACACATTTTCTATTTTACTTCTTTCAAGGGGCTGGGATTGGATGGCCTGTCCAGGACCATAGGGCCAGGTGGATGCTGGGCCTAAGGGGTGGTATGTGGGCTCGGGGCCTCTTGGCCCCAGGACCAGGGATCTGTCTGTTGCACCACTCAGCTACCCTACAGCAGAGTCAGAGTGAAAGGAGAGAGAAAATATAGTGCATGGTAGTGGAGAAATACGAAAGGAGTTGTGATCAGCAATGGCAACGATGGAAAAATATGGAAGTAACTTTTGCGATGGACTTATCATAAAGAATGTGAACCACCCATGACAAAGTTGTTGGTGTTGGAACAAAGACTCAAGCACATTTTTTATTATTATTTTGGGGGTGCAGGGCAAATGGGGTTTGGTGACCTGCCTGGGGCCACATAGCAGTGTGATTGTTGGATGTCTGAGGCCAGATTTGGACCCGGGTGCTCCTGGCTCAAGGGCCAATGCTCTGTCTGCCACCCAGCCACCCCTACTGTTATTACTATTTTATTTTTATTTTGGTTTTTTTTTTTTTTGGTTTTTGCAGGGCACTGGGGTTGGGGTGGCTTGCATGTCACACGGCTGGGTGATTGTTGGGTATATGGGGCTGGATATGGGCTGAGGTGCTCCTGGCTCCAGGGCTGGTGCTCTGTCCATTGCGATACCTGGCCATACCTACAATTATTACTATTATTTTTTTAATTTTAATTTTTTTCTCTCCCCTTTACTTTATCACTCAAGCGAGTCTATATTTTTGGGGGGAGGGGATATTTTGTTTACTCTTAAACAAGAATATTTTATTAATGTATAAAAAATTATTTGTACAAAATGAGAATATTAAATATTTTTAAAAAATCACCTTCAGAGCTGGGGTTGGGGGAGATTCCTGGCCTCTCTTCTGGGGAACACTTCAAGGATCCTCTTTTCTGTGTTTCCTTTGGAGGCCAGGGGGCCAGAAGGGTCAAGCCCTACCAGTTTCCCCATCCTCAGTATGTTCCTCAGCCTCTAACCTGAAGCTGTGGCATTCCTGACCACAGGGCAGGGGCCGATGTAACTGTCACTAAGCACCTCTCTTCTGGTTCTACTCCCTTCACACTCTGCATCAATCCAGATGAGCCTCCCCAGGTTCTCCAAAACCATTCCTTTTGATTTGAGTAAGACCCATCTGTGCTCTGACAGAGCCCTCTGCCTTCTGCCCTCTCCATCTCTTTTTTGGACAGTGCTAGGGCACAGATTAAGCCTGGGACCATCGCTGGCTCTCTGTCATCTTCTGGGGAAGCCCTTCCCCCCAGGTCCACCCCTCTATGACTCTGCCCTCTTCAGCCCCTGCACTCTCCTGGTATGGATTAACTTCCCCTCCTGAGTCTGTTCAGAGGTGGTTGTCTGGGGCATCCAGCTAGGAGGGCTGGAGAGGGGCTCCAGGCAGGAGGGGACCCCATTCTCTACCAGGGGCAGGAGAGATGCTCCCAAACCCTCACAGAATCACACATCAGCCGTGGAAGAGCTATCGGTGACCCCGTGGCCCAAATCTGACATAGTAGGACCAGGAGTCCCAAGGCGACCAGAGTTTGAATCCAATCTTCTCCATTAGCTGGTGGCCCCTGGGCAAGTCACTCAGGCTTTGTCTTCTCTTTGATATACTCAGCACCGAGCAGAGTGTCTGGGACGGAAGGACTTCGCACCAATTTCTTCAGCTGTAAAACAGGAAGATGATCACACCTGCCTCCCGAGATTGTCGTGGGAATCATGTGCTCCCATTTGTCAAGTGTTGACCACAGGGCCAGACATTCAGCTGATGGAGAAACTGGAGCGGTTGGCCATTTACTTCTCCAGTTCATTTTACACAAGGAAGCTGAGGTGCCAAGTTATGTTTTTAATTAATATATGTGCAATAAACTTAATAATTTAGTTTCTAGGGATCCTTTTTATGGGCAGACTTGGACCTGGAACCAGTAATTTGTTTTAATCCCAAAAGGTCCTGTATTCTTTCCCTGAAGAGTGCTTATCCGTGTTAAGTATAATGAATTGATATAAATTGTACTGCTTTGTCAGAAGAATGGGGCACCCCCAAAACTAATCATTCAACTTAGTCATTCCCACAGGCCTGGAGAACACCTGTGTCATCCTACAAGTGATGTAATTATTTTATTATCCTGCATGGCAGGCTTGTCCTGGGAAGATCACTCCATCAATGATTGGTCTATGATCCCCTTTCCCCCCCCTCCCTCTCATGTATATAATATCTGGCTCCACAAGAGCAAGAAGGAGTCCAAGGAAGGAATGAATCCATGATTTCCAAATTGGTTCCTTACAAAGAAAGTCATTAATAAACCACTACAGATTTAACAGCATTCTGTCACACCCAAGTTAGCATCCCTTTCACTTATCTGGGGAGGTTCAAGGCCTCTGACCCCACTCCTCTAGCTGGCCCTTCTTTTCACTGAGGATCGTTACAGAATCCTCTTTCCTGACCAGGATGGCTCTGGGGTAAGGTTATTTTGTTTTCTTTCTGGGACTGAGCACAAGGATTGGCAAAGTTTTTGCATGCATTTTTTTTGTTTTTATTTTTATTGCTGTGCAAGTATTTTTTTTTTCAAGGCAATGGGGTTAAGTAGCTTGCCCAAAGCCACACAGCAAGGTCATTAAGTGTCTGAGGTGGGATTTGAACTCAGGTCCTCCTGACTCCAGGGCCGGTGCTCTATCCACTGCACCACCTAGCCACCCCCAGTGCAAGTACTCTTTGGAGTAAGGATTACTCAGTTTTCTGTTTGTGCAGCAAATAGGCTAACATTCACAACTTTGTGCACTTGGTTAGAGTTGTGGAATATTTACTCTTTTAATTTAAGTGGATTGATAGCACAGTGTGGATTACTTGTATTTGTATATTTGTCTCTGTGTATGTGTTGTTATATCTTTTAGGGTATACCTGGGTGTAATTGTTAGCTAAGTGATATTATCTTTGAACGTACACCTTTAAAACAGGATAGTTGTGTGGAAAAGTTGAAAGGGAAGTTAGCGCAATTCCTTTTTGCAAGCCCCCAGAAATAATACATGAGACCCAGCCTCTTGATACTTCATACTGCCACAGATTCTGGGGTAGCAAAAATCATCTTAGGAAAAAATGATTCCATTAGGAGGGTTTTTAAAGAAATACAGTGATAGAGGGACTCATTTCATAGGAGTTTCATTAGCTAAGCTGCACCAACTCCATTGTGCCTATCACCCTCAATTCTCAGGAATGGTTGAGAGTAATTGGGATACTAAAACCTCCCCTTGGCAAATTCTCCCTTGGCTCAAAAGCCATTAGCTTTGCTAGGCCTTAGCTCTAGACCACTTGGGTTCTCACAAGCTCAGGAGGTAGTAACAGGACTCCCAAAGCCATTGTATACATGGACAGCAAGTGTAGTAGCTAAGACTTCCTTCTCAGTACTGTACTTGGTGGGCCCAGAAAACACCAGGTATGTAACACCTTGTCTCACAGTTTCATTCTTGAGAAATTCCAACAGAGATACAGTCTGATCCAAGCTGGCGACTGGTTCAACTGGAAAGGAGAGCTCCGAGAACACTCTCTGGAGTCATGGTGGAGTGTCCCTTGGAAGTCCTGCTCACCAGCCCACTGCTGCAAGCTCTGGAAAGTGTCTGGATCCACCCAACACACCTTAAAGGGACAATACCACCCCACTTAGACTATGGAGTCCACAGGTGACCTGAGAAAATCAAATGGATCCAAAGCAGCCAACATCTGAGGTAGGACTGCTGTTCCCAAGACCTTGAGGCTGAGAACCAGCTGGAATCTGATGCAGACGGTGAACCCAAAAAATTGACTGTTCTTGCTCCTGCCACGTAGTTTCAATGACTCATGGAAATAGCATTTTTCCTAAATGCCTGAATATATTCAAGCTTTAAGCTTTTTCTTTTTACTAAGTTTTTGCTATTTAAAGATCAGGAGATCACCTCCCCATTTCCAATGACAAAAAGATGCTTCAGAAAGTTGAATGAATGACGACTGATTAAAAAGCAGTGGAATGCCAGCCCCACCAAGCAATGCCAAGTACAAAAGAGAGGTCAAGCCAGTCCCTCATCTCAAGGAGCAACCCATCTAAACAGGAAGATGACACCAACAACCAGGTTTCCTCTCAGAAGGAAATCTTGAATGGTCCCTCCTCATCCCTACCTCCAGCTCCCTTCAAGGCAAGGCCAATAGCCCAGCTCCAGCAATAGGACCCCAATTCAGCTTAATCTTGGTGTTTTCCCTGTTAATTATCTCCAACTCATTCTTTTTACATACTATTGTGTTTGGATAGTGACCCAGGTATAAAGTTTTTCTCAATTTTAAATATAATGGTATTCAGTATAGACTCCAAATGAAATATTTTTAGTCAATTCATACAATAAACATTTATTAAGCAATAACTTCATACAAAGCATTGTGCCAGATTCTCTAGTATTCAGAGATGACTAAAAATATACAAGTATGTGTTCTGTATTACAGTTAAATACAAAGTGCTTCATCACAACAGGGATGGTCAAGAATGACTTGAGATTGTCACATGACTTTGGCCATGAAAGAGCTGTATGGTTAAATACACCATGCTTTATCACAAGGATGGTCAAGGATGACTTGAGATTGTCACGTGACTTTGGCCATGAAAGAACAGTATAGTTAAATACAAAGTGCTTTATCACAACAAGGATGGTCAAGAATGACTTGAGATTGTCACATGACTTTGGCCATGAAAGAACCTGATAGTTAAATACAAAGTGCTTTATCACAACAGGGATGGTCAAGAATGACTTGAGATTGTCACATGACTTTGGCCATGAAAGAGCTGTATGGTTAAATACACCATGCTTTATCACAAGGATGGTCAAGGATGACTTGAGATTGTCATGTGACTTTGGCCATGAAAGAGCCTTATAGTTAAATACAAAGTGCTTTATCACAATAGGGATGATCAAGAATGACTTGAGATTGTCACATGACTTTGGCCATGAAAGAGTGGTATAAATACAAAAGTGCTTCATCAGAACAGGGATGATCAAGGATGACTTGAGATTGTCACGTAACTTTGGTCACGAAAAGATCCAGATACTTAAAAACAAAGTGCTTCATCACAACAGAGATGTGACCTGACTTTGGCCATGAAAGAGCTGTATGGTTAAATACAAAGTGCTTCATCACAACAGAGATGTGACCTGACTTTGGCCATGAAAAAGCTGTATGGTTAAATACAAAGTGCTTCATCACAACAGAGATGTGACCTGACTTTGGCCATGAAAGAGCTGTATGGTTAAATACAAAGTGCTTCATCACAACATGGATGATCAAGGATGACTGGAGAATGACACTTGACTTAGGCCATGAAAGAGCTGTGGTAGTTAAAGGATGCAAAGAGATGATATTCCAAGCATGTAACCACAATGAGCCAAGGCAAAGGAGTAAGGAAGCAAGAAAGCAAAGGGTGTGATTGTGAGAAACAAGTCCTTCATTTCAGAAGGTTCTTGGAGCATGAGAAGAGGACCAGGGGAGGATGAAAGTCAGTCAGGAGCCACTGGATTGAAGTGCCAAAGGACTGAAGCTTGGCTGCTCTCTATAGAAGGCTTATCTATAGAGGAGGCTGCATACATCATCTCCTTTGATTTTCACAATAAACCTGTGAGGTCCAAATAGCTAGAACAACCATTCTACAGATGAGAAAACTGGACTCTGAGAGTTAACATCCTAGCATCACAGAGTTAGGCTCAGACTAGGCTATGAACTCACTTCTCTCCTGATAATAGTCTTCTGCTCCCAGTGACTCTTGAAGATACTTCAATAACTAAATTTGATTTTTAATAGAAAGGCTCTCAATAGAAGAGAGTTATCAATGTAGAACTTCAGATAGCATCCAGTATAAAGCCTGGAGGCAACAGAGTGGTTAAAAATGCAAAAGAAAAGAATGAAAATGGAATGTTAGATTGGGCATTGGGAAACCAACTTACTTCCTGGTCACTAGTGTCTCAGTAAGTTACTTACATTCTTAGACCCTTTGTCCTTGTCTATAAAATATGGACTATGATGCTGATATCTGTCCATTTTCTGACATCAAGGAGGTAATGTGATGACAAGCACATGAACTGGATTTGAGTGAGAGGGTGCTGTGCTAAGTCACCTTCCTCACTTTCTATTCCAGAGTCATCTGGGTCCAGTGACCAGATATGGTTCAGGATGACTAGAGATGGCCCTGGATGTGAGGTAATCTGCAATCTGGGTTAAATGACTTGCCCATGGTCACACAGCTAATAAGTGTCAAGTGTCTGAAGTGGGATTTGAACTCAGGTCCTCCTGACTCCAGGTCTGGTGTTCCTAAGGATAAGGAAGGAGAAAGGATCCTGGAGGAACAGGTAGTCAGCAATGTTAACTACTTCCTATGGGTAAGACACAATGAAGTGGGGGGGGGGGGGTAAATGCTATTGTATTTTGACAATTAAGCCTGGCCTGCTGAATTCTAAGGAAGAAATTTCGGTAGAGTAATAGGACAGAAACAAAACTGTAGGAGAGCAACAGGGACATTAAGAGTTTCCAACATTTCAAGGGATCTAACAACAAATGGAAAAAAAAACAGGAAAAAGCAGTGGAAGGTAAACTGAAGATGCTTGAATGACAGGAAATGTTTGCAGGAGAATGGTCCTGGATCAGGCAGAAGGGAATAAGATAAAGAGTACAGAAGAGGAATCAATCTTATCAAAAAGTAGGGTAGTTTTCATCAGAGAATTGAAGATACTGAAAAGGTTTTGTGGAGAAGTAAAGATTCTGTCACAATGGAGCCTTGAGGAGACAGGAAAAGATCTGGAACATTAATTATCAGAAAGGTGAGAAATTTACTTTCCCTTCGGCATGAGATATCTTTCAGGAAAAGTATGTAGCTCTGGCAGAAACTATTTCCATATGTATTACATTCATAGACTCTCTTTTCAATATGGATAATCTGGTAATCATCAAGCTTCAAGCAAGTTTACCATCTCCACCAAGAACTTGATGTAGTAAAGGAAATATGTGCAGGACTTAAGTTTATAACTCATTATTCATAAAATATGAATATGAATTTTCTGATGTTGATTAAGTTGTATTCTTAGGAAGAAAGTCTTCTAATTCACTGCACTGATTTAGATTTCTCTCCATTATGACTTTCCTGGTGTTCAGCAAGTTCTATGGTCTGGCTAAAGGCCTTGCCACACTCATGACACTCATAAGGGTTCTCTCCAGAATGAAAGCTCTGATGCTGAGTAAGTTGAGCCTTTGAACAGAATTTCTTCTCACACTCATTACATTCAAAAGGATTCTCTCCAGTATGAGTTTTTTGATGTTGAAGAAATTGTGTGCTCCAGCGGAAGACCTTCCCACATTCATTACATTTATAAGGTTTCACTCCAGTATGAATTCTCTGATGTTCAGTAAATCCTTTGTTCCGACGGAAAGTCTTCCCACATTCATTACATGTAAACGGTTTTGCTCCAGTATGAATTCTCTGATGTTCATTGAGCAATGACTTCTGAGTGAAAGCCTTCCCACATTCATCACACCCATAAGGCTTCTCTCCAGTATGAGTTCTTTGATGTCGAGTCAGTTGGGAGCTCTGGCAGAAGGCCCTTCCACATTCACTACATTTAAAAGGTTTCTCTCCAGTATGAGTTCTATTATGTCGATTAAGTTCTGTTTTCTGACGAAAAGCTTTCCCACATTCCTGACACTCAAAAGGTTTCTTCTCAGTATGAGTTCTCTGGTGTGCATTAAGCCCTGTTTTACGGCGGAAGGACTTTCCACATTCCGGACAGTTATAAGGTTTCTTTCCACTATGAATTCTCTCATGTAGAGTAAGTTGTGTGCTATAGCGCAAGGCTTTCCCACATTCAAGACATCTGTAAGGTTTCTCTCCAGTATGAGTTCTCTGATGTTCATTAAGACCTGATCTCCGGGGGAAGGATTTCCCACATTCTTGACATTGATAAGGTTTCTCTCCAGTATGAATCCTTTGATGCTGATTCAATTGCTTCTTCCAGCGGAAGGTCTGCCCACATTCCCGACATTCATAAGGTTTCTCTCCAGTATGGATTCTTTGATGTTCATTAAGTCCTGTTTTTCGGCGGAAGGATTTCCCACATTCATGACATTTATAAGGTTTCCCTCCACTATGAATTTCCTCATGTTCAGTAAGTTCTGTGCTCTGACAAAAAGCTTTCCCACATTCATGGCATTTATAAGGTTTCTCTCTCTTATGCATTTTCTCATGTTTAATAAATCCTGTTTTCCGGGGAAAGAATTTCCCACATTTTTTACATTCATAAGGTTTTTTTCCAGTATGAATTTTTTGATGCCGAGTCAACTGCTTGTTCCAGCGGAAGGTTTGCCCACATTCAAGACATTCATAAGGTTTCTCTCCAGTATGGATTCTCTGATGATCATTAAGACCTGTTTTCCGGCTGAAGGATTTCCCACATTCTTGACATTCATAAGGTTTCTCTCCAGTGTGAACTTGCTGATGTACTTCAAGATGTGTTCTCCGACGGAAAGCCTTTCCACATTCTTTACATTCATAACGTTTCTCTCCAGAATATGTTTTATGATTTCCAATGAGGTTAGAATTATATCTGCAAGATTTCTTATAGTTGTTAAACTTAGAAATCATCTTCTTTGAACAGATTCTATTATATTTTCTTAGGGTTGAATACAGTCTGAAGCGATTTCTACATCCTACGCTCTGTCGCTGAAAAAACGTTTGCCCCCACTTTAAACTTGTGCCATTATTATTCTTTTCATGGCCTCTAACTTTATTGGGGCATTTTCGCTGGGAGATTTTAATTGGTGTAGAATATTTTTTCTCCTTGTTCTGTTGACTCTCTAATTTGGCTTCTCCCAACTTGGAAACACTGGGACCATCCCTTCTGAGTCTTTCTGAGGAAGATTTTTCTGTAGGAATGCTCATTTTTGGAATTAATTCCTTGGTTTCAGGCCTAGTCTCCCAATCTGAAAAAAAAAACACAAAAACAGAAATATCCTTTGTTCTCTTGTACTACCTAGTCTTTTTTTCCCCCTCAAAAGTCTGTACAGAAAAACAACTATCAAGCTTTAAAGAGTAGAACAAATAATAACCATATAGCCTTACTCTTTTATAATTGTTAAGAAAATGCTCAGCAAACCTTCAAGGTTCATATAAATTATAATATTATTACAGCAATGTATGTTAAAATTACATTTTTCATAATGGAAGTTCAAAGAGTAAGGAAACTGAATATAGGACTCTAAAAATAAACATGAGTCTAACAGTCTACAAACAAAGCTGAAAGGAAGATTAAATATAAAAACTAAAGTGAACTGAGCCACATCTACTATGTGCCAACACTGTGCTAAGTGTTGGGGACACAAAGCAAAAAACAAAGGCACAGTCCCTGACCTCAAGGAACTCATAGTCTAATGGGGAAACAACATGTAAACAACTATTTACAAAACAAGCTACTAAAAGAACAAATTGAAGATAATCAATAGACAGAAGGTTAGCTAGCATTAAGAGGGAAGAGTAAAGGTTTCTTGCAAAAAAAAGGGGGGGGTGGCTAGGTGGCGCAGTAAATAGAGCACCGGCCCTGGAGTCAGGAGGACCTGAGTTCAAATTTGGCCTCAGACACTTAATAATTACCTAGCTGTATGGCCTTGGGCAAACCACTCAACTCTATTGCCTTGCCCAAAAAAAAAAAAAAAAGAGGGAAAGAATTCACTGAAAAACAGAAAAAAATGTCCAGAATCTCATTCTGGGAAGGGCAAGGAAATCAATGAGACAGGATTGAAGCATTATCCCGAGAAAATGTGATTTGTCAGAAGGCCAGAAAAAGAGGGGCAGTTGAGAAAGGGCTTTGAACATCAGACCGAGCACTTTACATTTGTTCCAGGGGGTGACAGTGAGTCACTGAGTATGAAGGTTGCATGGTTGGACCTGGGCTTTAGGACAAGAACTGGAGTGGGGAGAGACTGAGGCAAGCTATTACAATAGTCCAGGTGTGAGGTGCTGAGGGCCTGCACCATGAGAGTGTCAGTGTCAGAGGAGAGAAGGGAGTATTTTGGGGCAATGCCACAAAGGAAACAACCAAAAGCACTAGAAATAGATTGGAGATAGGGATGAGAAAGAGTGACAAATCAAGATGACACCAAGGTTGCAAGCCTGGCAGACTGAAAAAAATGGTGTTATCCTTGATAGTATCAAGGAGACTTGTAGAGAAAGAAAAATAATTTCTGTTGTGGACACTGGGCACATAATTCAATTTGACATAACAAATAAGCTAGAAATGAAAGACTGGAGGTCAGCAGAGAGGTTAAGACTGGAAAATAATTCTGAAAATCATCAGTATATAGATGATAATTGAATCCATGGGAAGTGAGGAGATCACCAAGTGAAATAGCACAAGAAGAAGAAGAGAAGAGGGCCCAAGACAGTGGGACAGTTTAGCTGGTATGACTTGGATCATCCAGCAAATCCAGCAAAGGAAACTGAGAAGAAATGGTCTGATAGGCAGAACAGGATAGAGTGGTGTCCTAAAAACCGAGAGAGAAGATAGTTTCAAGGAAAAAAGTCCCTTTCCACCATGAAATTTTTGATATGCAGTAAGTTCTGTGCTCTGACAAAACGTTTTCCCATATTCATGACATTTATTAGGGTTTCTCTCCATCATGAATTTTCTGATGTACAGCAAGATGTGTTCTGGTCTACACTCTTTACTTCCATAAAGTAAGAAAAATCAATAATGTCAAAGGCTGTAGAGAAGTCAAGAAGGATAAAGAGCAAGAAGAGACCATTAAGTTAGGCAGTTAAAGAGAGCATCAACAATTTCAATTAAATGTGTCTGGAAGCCAAACTGCGGAGAGTTAAAAAGAAGGGAAGAAGAAAGGAAGAAAAGCACCAGTTGTAGATGGCTTTTTGAAGTTTTTCTACAAGAGGAGAGATGGAAGATGATAATTATTGGGAATGAATGAATCAAATAACAGTTTTTGAGGATGGGGGGAACATGGGAAGGAGCCAACAGATAAGAGTGAGGATGACAGAAAAGGCAATCTGCTAGAGAAGAGGGAATGAAAATGAAAAAGAATCACCTCTGAAGATGAAGGGTTGGCTCTGGCAAGGATAAGGGCAGGAGATAGATAATGGCAGAAAGCATCTGAGAAATGGGAGATGAGAAGGAACTCTCAGCAAAGGACCTCAATATTTTTCAGTAAAACATAAGTTAAAAGTTCCCAAATGAGAGTAGGGGATTTGGAAGAACCTCTAGAGGCAAAGAATGAAGCAAAGGATGAGGACAAGGGTCACTATCAGAAAATGAACAAGGATTGAATAATCCTGTGAGTCTAGGATCATCTGTTCCTGCCCTGCCTGCCTAATGTCTCTCCTCATTGAGCCAACCATCTAGAGAGTAATTTGGAACTACCCAAAGGACAATTAAATTGTACACACCCTTTGACCCAGCAATACCACTACTGAGTCTGTATACCAAAGAGATCACAAAAAAGCAGGAAAAATTCCATAACAACAAAAACATTCATAGCAGCTCTTTTGTTGTAGTGGCAAAGAACTGGAAATTGAGGGGATGCCCACCAACTGGGAATGGTTGAATAAGCTGTGGTATATGAATGTAATGGAGTTCTATGGAGCAATAAGAAATGATAAACAGGCAGATTCCAGAAAAATCAGGAATGGCTTGTATGAACGATGCAAAGTGAAGTGAGCAGAACCAGGAGAACAATGTTCATTTTAACAGCAACATTGTGTGATGATCACCTATGATGGATTTAGGTCCTCTCAGCAGTTCAGTGACCAAGGACAATTCCAAAATGCCATCCACATCCAGAGAAAAAATTGTGAAGTTTGAATGAAGATCAAAGCAAACTATTTTCATTTTTTAAAACATTTTTTGTTTCTTTTTTTATTTCTCATGATTTTTCACCCTTTAATTTTGATTCTTCTTTCACAAAATGATTAATATGTAAATATATTAAACAAGATTGTACATGCAGAACCTCTATCAGACTACTTGCTGTTGTGGAGAAGGAGGAGGGAAGGGAGAGGTAGAAAAAAGAAGAATCTTGAAATGTAATTGGAAAAACTAAACAAATAATTAAAATAAATTAAGAATAATTTTTAAAAAAATTAAGTTTCTCCTGGCTCTAGTACAGCTTTCATTATATGATCAAAACAAAGTTATCTTCCTAAAACACAAATCTGATGAGGTTACCCCCTGCTCCCATTCAATAAACATAGTGGTTCTCTGTTGCCCTGTTTGGTCTTCAAAGTCCAGCACAGCCTACCCCCCCTTACCTTACCTCTTCCACTACTATCCTGCAGTGTTAACAAGACTCTCCATCTCTTGGCTGCATGACTGTAACACTCCCCAAGTCTCAGATAAAAGTCCCCATCTTCTTTTTTCAGTCTCTGTAATGCTAGCAATCTGTCCTCTGCCACTCATTTCCAATCTATGCTCACAAATGAAGTCCACACTAGGTGTCAGACCCTGATGGCCACACAGAGAAAGGCAAAAAAGTACAATCCAGGAAGAAGACAACAAGTAACCAGGAACAAGCAAGACCCCAAAAGGCTGAACCCCAGATAACTAAGAGGATTTTAACCCAGGTACTGCTCCATATTAACTTAGGAATGCTTGCTGACTTGTTCACTTTATTTCACGAAGAGGATTCTAATCACATTTTAACAAGTCTCCTTTTTTCCCCTCTTTCAACTTATCCAGAAAAAAATAGCTCATAAGTTTAAAAAAAAATAGGCTACCATTGTAACATTACCATGATAAGCCTTCTATTTCAGGTAAATTCACCTGATACTCAGAAAGAACCTAGACATCACTGTGCATCATGACAAAGCCAAAGGGGTTTCCAGGTCCAGATAGCATTTAAATCACCACTGAGCATGAACAGTGGATAATAAAAGTCTCAGAGAATTGAATGGCCACCTGAAAAGCAGATCAGTCTCCAGAAAGTCACAGGAGCAACTAGAGTCAGGGATGAAATCCAAGGTCACCATGCACTTCGAGCACAAAGCCAAGAGGACTTGGGACTGGGACCAAAAGGCAACGACCAGCCGCAGAAGGGGCAGACCAAGATGCTCTGATAGGAAGAAATTGAGGGACCAGAGGAAGAGCAAAGAAGGCAGGGGAAAAAGCAATGATACATGCAGATAAAATATTGGTTATAGAAAAATCTCATCTTTCAAAAGGCTAAGAAACCAGCAAGTGGAAATGCTACTTTGAGTCTGATTTTGCCAATAAGGAAGACTTAGTTGTCAGGGTAGAAATGAGGAATTTTGGAAGTGTCCCATCTAGATTTCAAGAAAGGGTTACTAACTCAGCTACTTCCTCCACATGGGGCCCTGAGCTGGTCACCTCAGCATCGGTCCCATCCAGGAGCAGAGTGCTGTTTGTAAAGGCCAGGGAGCTTCCTGTGGATCACAGTTCTACAGGAGAGTCAGCCTAAGATGGAAAGGAAGGGGACAAGAATGAATTCTGCAGACAATTCCAATGAAGGTAAGGGGATCTGCATGCACAAGGACTCATTGATAAGACCAAAAGGGATGAATGAAGCATTATTGATGAAGTGCTTACTTACTGTGTCCTAAGTCACTTCCATCATGATGCCACTTCCATCCCTACCCAATGGCTTCAACTCCTCTCTCTCTCTCTCTCTACCAGTTCCTTTCCTTCTCTCATCAACCAATCAACCAGAGGAACAGAGACAAATAATCAAGCTCTTATTAATAACACTGCATCCAGGAAACTGTGTTGAACACTGCTAAGAAAAAGCTAAAAACAGCCCGACTTCCCAGGAGTTTCCATTGCCAGCAGCTGGAATGAGGAATAGGAGACCAGCTCAATTCCCCAAAGGAAGAGTCTTCTAGTCACCCACGGTCTAAAGCCAATTGTGAACACCTTCCTCTGCTGCCCCCTGGCTGGCCCTCTGGGGCTGGAGGTTCCATTTCTCCTCTCGCCACAAGCCAGCCCTGCCAAAGCTGGGGCCCAGCCTCTCTCCTTCAAATCAGACGTGCCCTATGCCCACTCACCCTCCCTTATCCTAGGTGCCTCCTCTGGTCACTCACCAGGTCCTCCTTTTTTGTTCTGCTTCACCTGCAGTATCCAGCACAGAAAACAAGACTCCAGACGTTATTTTGACAAGGCTAGAGTCCACTGGGTTTGTAACCTCTCTTCCCCTCCTCCCAGAGTCCCAAATCGCACCAGCTTTTCTGGTTGCCACACTGTACTGCTCATGTCCATGGAGACTGCTGATGCTCGACAGAACTACATGTGGCAGCCATTTATCCTTACTGAATTTCCTAGGATTATGCTGAGCCCAATAGAATGGCCTATTCAGGACTTTTCGGATCCTGACCACCTTCCACTGACAGTGACCCCTCCCCAGATTTGTCATCTGTAAAACTGGTGGCTCTACAGGATCGGATTAGACTCCTCAGAATAACATGCTGGCCCCTCGAGATCAGGAGAATCCCCTCCCTTCTCAATCTTGGAAGGCAGAACATGTGACTCCAGTCTTCTTCCATTATCCATTCATGGCTCTAGCTGGTTTCCACTCAAGAATAATAATGTACCCCTTGGTTAAGCTTCCTCTTACTTGCTGTCTTCCTTCACCAGATGGCTGATTTTTCTTATCTGGATCCTCAGGGTACTGCCCAGGGCTTGACCTGGACTAGACCCTTATAATGAACATCCAAGCTCATCCCAACATTATCCAGAACCCGGGCCCACTAAGAGCCCTAGGACCTCCCAGGAGACCTCATTAAGAACTTGGAGCCAACCAGCCATGACTGAATCCAAGAGCTCATCTTTTCATCTAATCTCTCTCTCTCTCTCTCTCTCTCTCTCTCTCTCTGATTCAAGTGGAGTTCAGTGATAACAACCACAGCATTCTCCTCTCACCCCACACAAACACAAGGCTAGTGGCCAGAGCAGTTCCCCAACTGCCGCCCTTCTGGAAGCTCGAGGGCTGAGAGGAGCCCATGCACAGCTTGCCATCGCTGTTCAGTGGGCAAACTGGCCCTCAGAGTTACCAGAAGGAATATAAAGGACTGGGACCTCACGTGGAGGCCAAGCTGAGGCCAGGATGACGCTGCCAAGTTGACAGTGTTTTTTTGTTTTCCCCAAAGATTTTATTTATTTGTAGTTTTATGATTTCCCCCCTAATCTTGCTGACAGTGTTTTTTAATAAACTTGTCTAAGTGACTGGTGTTTGTGTTCAAGTTACAGGCAGGCCTGGTCAGCCTCCTGTTAGAAAGAACTGTCCACTCTCCAGCCATTTACTGCTCTTAAACTGGAAGCTGGAAACAGACCTTTGCTTTTTTTCAAAATCTTCCCAGGATGCCATGATCTGCTTTACAACAGGCTCCAAGGAGGGGCCCAGGGTGCAAAAACCCAAAGCAAGGCTGCAGCGAGAGCTGCCGGCTCCTCAAGAACTGCCTTGTTTCGTCTCAAGTCCCAACCGTAGATTTGTCTGAGGCAGATTCAGAACAAGGCTTGCAGGGCCTCCCCACCATGACTCCAAGGATGAAGAGCTTTACTTTATGAACAAGGAAAAAAAGCAATAGATATCAAGATACCTAAGGGAACCACCACAAAACCACTAAAAAGGAAAGCTGGCAAAGTACAAAGAACCAAGTCTTCCCTCAAGAAGAGGAGGTTTGAAAAGATAACTTCCCCTCTCATCCCCTCCTCTCCAGAGAAACATGACAAGAATGCAAGGCAAGGAATACAAGTCATGGCAGAATTTTTGGATGTGATCAATAGTTTACCTGATTTTTTTCCCCTCTTCTTCCTCTTAAAAAAAATGATATGAGGAATAGTCTTTCTGGGAAGGAAGGGAAGGATGGAACTGGAAATCTGGGCAAGTAAAAACAGAAGACAGCAACCTAAAAAACCCACCTTTGAAGAAATGGAATCCTAGACAGAACCAGGAGGGAAGTTGATGCCCAGGAGAAAGTCAAGAAGATCATACCTTAAGCACAAAAAAGAGAAGCCTCAAGGGGCAAGGGAGGCAACTGGAAAGAGAAAAACAATGTATTCATAGGTAGGGTCAAGTGAGAGAGTAAGTCATAGGTACTAGGGCTTACAAATGCCAGGCCAAGTCCAGCGAATAAACCCCACCAAACCTGACTCAAGAGACTGAGCTTCTGATAGTTGGCTGGTTCTTGTCCTTCATTCCAGAAGACAACCAAAATGACATCACTATGGGCGGCTAGGTGGCATAGTGGATAAAGCACCGGCCTTGGAGTCAGGAGTACCTGGGTTCAAATCCGGTCTCAGACACTTAATAATTACCTAGCTGTGTGGCCTTGGGCAAGCCACTTAACCCCATTTGCCTTGCAAAAAACCTAAAAAAAAAAAATGACATCACTATTAGAGACAAGTTACCACATGTCTGATGGTGGCTGACCAGACCAATATGAGCTCTGAATGCTCTACCATAGGTTGGGAACCAATAGTCCCTGTGAACACTTGGGGTGTTTACTCTAAACTCATGTATCTCACACTTCCTGGAAGCTGCTGCCATTTTGCCTCACTCAAGGAACCCAGTCCCCTCTCTGATGAGGCCCACCATGCTGGGCAGTCCTGGATCAGGGTCTGCAAAACTTAGTCCAGAGTTTTTTCTTTCAGGATGTCTTCCTAAGCTTCTTATAACCACTCACCCCTCTGAAGAGTTGGAGGATATAGACAGGGCCAGGAACAAGCCTTCCAAGATTGGATAAGACAGAGGACCACTGTCCACTGCTATCAGTCAGCCAACAAGTGTCCATCAAGGTGTTACTGTACCAGACATAGAGTCTGGCACAAGGAATACAAACACAAACAGGAAGAAAGACCATCTGTGCACCCAAAGGGGCCTCCTACACAGAGTCCTGACAAAGTGATTCAGGAACGATTCATATAGGCAGCCCTGAGGGGGAAGGATCCCATCTTTTTGCCTGGGAGGGTCAGCCTCCAGGAGGGGCATCCTCAGGGCTAAGGGACGTCCAAACAAGAATCTAAAGAGGGTCAGCCTCCAGGAGGGGCATCCTCAGGGCTAAGGGACATCCAAACAAGAATCTAAAGTTTCCTAGTGATTCAGGGGAGCCCAAAGGGTAGTCCCAGGTGACAGGGAAGCCCAGCCAAGAGGGGTGAAGTCTTGGGAAATAAACCAAAAACCTCAGAAATAGATGCCTAGATCCTGGTCGAAGGCAAGGTCTTCAGAAAGAGAGCTTTGAGACTTTGAGAAACAAACAGCTGACTTCATTTTCTCAGATCACAAAATAGAACCAATAGAAGTGCCAGAGGACTCCCTATTGAGAGGGACTAAAGCACATTTGGGTTGTCTTTTTAGGGTTTTTTGCAAGGCAAATGGGGTTAAGTGGCTTGCCCAAGGCCACACAGCTAGGTAATTATTAAGTGTCTGAGGTTGGATTTGAACTCAGGTCCTCCTGACTCCAGGGCTGGTGCTCTATCCACTGCGCCACCTAGCTGCCCCCTCATTTGTTTTTACATAGTTACTGTGGATATCTGTTTTATTTGGCTATACATATTTGTAACAGACTTTGTTTTTCTTGCTTTCTTAATCTTTGGAGAAAAGCAAGGAGGGAGAAAGAAACTGAAATAGAAAATAAAATTAAACTTAATAAATAGAATAAAAGTGTCTGGAAAGTCACTCTCATTATTATATGATAAGAGTTCTGAAAATGCTAACAATAGCACTAAGAAGAAAGAAATTAAAGGTATTAAGATGGTGAAGAAGAGAAAAAACAACTTTATTTGTTGATAATATGAAGCTTTACTTGAAAAACCCCAGATCCTCACAAGTTAAAAGCATTTCTAGAAAGTAAAATCCCATTTCAAATAACTATAAAAAAATAAAATATCCTAATATCAGGAGACTCAATCTACTAAAACACACAAAAGATTATATAGCTTCAATTACAAAGAGCTCAAGGCATATTCAGTGCTCCAAGGTAGGGCTGTGAAAATATAATAAAAATGACAATACTAGCAAAGTTAATCTACACTTTTAATGCTATAGTAACCAAATTATCAAAGGGATGCTTCAAAGAACTTAATAAAAATAAAATTCATTTGAAACAAAAGATGCAGAAATGATGACAAAAAGCAGAAACAAAGGGAGAATAGCACTTCCAGAACTCAAATTGTACTACAGGCAGCAGTAACCAAAGAGATCATCTTATTTGTGTCTTGAGGAACCTGTAATGAGGGCCAAGAAGCAACAGCTAAAATCAAACATGAAACAACCGATAGATTTAAGATTGGAAAAGGAGTACAACAAGGCTATATGTTGTCACCTTATTTATTTAACTTATAGAATCTATACTAACTTAATCGTACATCATCTGAAAAACCAGGCTGGCTATATCTCAGATATGTGGATACTGCTCTGATGGCAGAAAGTGAAGAATTAAGAAGCCTCTTGAGGAGGTAGAAAAAAAGGATAAAAGCTGGCTTGAAGCTTAACATAAAAAAATTAGAATCAGCAACCAGACCCACTGCTTCCTGACATCGTGGTCTTCTTCCAAAATGAAGGATAAACATTATTATTATTATTATTTTATTATTATTCCAGGCATAGAGAAAACACATGGGAAGGCCTCCAGTGCAGACTCCATTTGTCTTCCAATGCAATGGCAATCAAACATTAAAGAATTCCAATCCGACTGAGCCAGGAGAGCAAGCTGGGATCCTTCCGAGGGGCCTCTCTCAAACAGATGAGCATCACTCTCTCAAAGACCCAGCCCTGCTGAAAAGGCAGTGGCTGCTGTCAGGTGCCCTCAAACTCACCCTCTGCCTGCCCACCTGCCACCTGGTCTGCAGCACACTGAGGGCCCAGTGATTGACAGATCCTCACTTCTTGCCCACAGAAAAACAAGTAAGAACTGGATACTCTGCCTTATTTGATTGGACTGGATATAAGTGGTGTGGGTTTTAATTATTTAATTTTTAATAAAAAATGTTTTACTAATGTTTTAGAAGGAAATAATGACAGAAGTTGAAGTTGTGCTGCATGCTTTCCCAGAAATGTTTTAAAATGATGCCTATGAGATGTTTATTGTTTAGTTTCCCACACTGGAATTTGGGACATTTCTTATTCCTTATTCAGCAGGTTTTGTGTGAGGGCATCTTAGTTTATTAAACTGGATATAACACAAAATGTTTATATGAAATAAATCATCATTTGACTTCTAAATACAAAGTACACCTCCTCTCCCAAGACCCAAAACAGCTAGATCAGTGGAACAGAAGAGGCAAGGGAGAATCTGAAACAATGGAACTTGATAACCCACTATTTAATAACAGAAGTTCTTAGGGAAAAATTCCCTATCTGATAGAAACTATTGAGAGAACTAGAAAGTAGTCTGGCAGAAATTGGGCTTACACTAACCCTTTATACCACACTCCACAATACCTTCTAAATGGATATACAAGAACAATATTAGAAGATTATTATATCATAGACCTCTCATAGCCATGGGCAACCAAGAGACAGAGGCAATTATCAAAAATAAAATCATTAGCTTTGATTACATGAAATTGAAAAGCTGTATTACTACATCCAGGATAAGTGGTCTAATGAAGAAAAAATCTTTGTATCAAATTTTTCTGATAAAGGTTTAGATTAAATGTATGACCAAGATATGCACAACAGATGTGTTCAAATGATTTGAATAATTCCCATAACTGCAAAATATTCACAATTATATGAAAAAATGCTGCAAATCACTAATATAAGAAATAACAATCAAAATCACTCTGAGGTTTCACTTCATCCTCTGCAAATTGGGAAACATGACAAAAAATGGTCTCAATATGTATGTGTTAGGGATAATGAAAAGAAAGAATCACAAAAAATACAAAATGATTCCTAGAGAAAGAGCCTTGAGGGACACTAAAGATTCAGATAAGGGAAAGGGAAGAGGGAAGGGGAGAGCATTTCAGTGCCTGGGGACAGTGAAACGACCCAAATGGGAAATAGATATGGACCAGTTTGACCAGGTCAGATGAGGCTGGGCACTTGTGAAGAGATGCCCCTTCCAATCTGAGATCTGGTGTTTTATCCTTGAGGGACCCACTTAAAGTTGATGAATTGGAGAGGGAAGAGACAGGGTCACTGTACCTGAAGATGACCCAGGTGGTTCTCTTTCTGCCCACTGATCAACTCTCCTGCATACTCCATAGAAGCCAGGAATGCCAGGCTCCCCTGACCATCATCTGGGTAGGTAATCAATGCTTTTGTGGTTGAGAAGGGTCATAGAACAACATCTCAGAGCAGAAGCCCCTAGTGATCTAGCTCTCCATCATGTGGACCTCAGGGCTGCATGGACTCAAGCTCCCCCTCACATGCCTAGGAGTAATGAAGTGCCCCACCCACAAGCCTGAGCTTGTGTTCCTGCCTCCCCCAGGAGCCCCTCATTCTGCTGAGCTGGAGAGAAAAGACTTGTTATGGGGTGAGGGGTGAGGCAAATGAAAGAGTCTAGGAAAACTCCAAACCCCGGTGCCCAAGGAACTGGAAGGAGGAAGAGTACCCTCAAAAGAAAACAAATGTTGGAGAATGGAAGGGTTATGGGGGGGAAATAGAATGTATTTTCCTTTGTTTTTATGTTTTCTTTCTTTTGTGCACATGACAAACTTCCACAAACACAAACATATTCATTCACAAAAAAAGAGAAAAAAATGAAGTGGTGAGTCTCCACTGCACAGCCCAGCT
Organism: Macrotis lagotis; assembly: GCF_037893015.1. Classification (NCBI taxonomy): domain Eukaryota; kingdom Metazoa; phylum Chordata; class Mammalia; order Peramelemorphia; family Peramelidae; genus Macrotis; species Macrotis lagotis. The sequence continues at coordinate 702,868,281 of NC_133666.1, forward strand.
CGTTAAAGTGTGGGTCAATGGAACCTGGTAACCCCAAGCCTACATCCTGGGCCGTTGCAGGGCACTGGCTGCACAGAGTCCATGTCCAATCTTCAGCAACCACTGCCAGTGAGGCCTCAATGGATTCACTGGGTTGGGATGGCAGACATAAGAAAGTACTCGTGAAGTAGGCTAAACATCCAAACATCCCTGCACATCCCCTCCACCATTCCCTCCTGCTCTGCCTTGGCTCTTTTCCTTTTCTTTCTTCAGGTACCCCCATCTTCCCCAAGCCCATCTGGGGGCACAGATAACGGCCATCATGCCCCATGTGTCTGACACTGTATGCACAAGTGGTCTGTGCAGGGGCACTGGGTCTTCTGGAGTGGCGACTGGGCACCTACTGGTTAGACTTCTTAAGTCTTGACAAGGCATGGTCTTTCCATTCTTATTGACTCTGGATGCACTGGAAGCTCCCTCAGTTCTATGCCTGACCTGGCATCAGTTGAGCTTTCTGCTACCTCATCCCATCTCCTCCTTGCCATGCAATATTACTTTACATTCATGAGCCATCATTTTCATGCCACCCTCCAGTCCATGGGCACCCATTGGACGTCCAGTTCCGTTCTTTCTAGATTGCTCCGGTCTCCAAGAGGGGACCCTGCTTTGGTCTGTTTGTGTTGTCCTGTCCCACTGGAAAAGAAGCTCCTTGAAACCATTCATTCATTGCTTTCTTCAGTGGTGGTTGAGTTGCAGAAAGCAGGCTAGGATATGGTCCAATGGTTCCAGTTTTCAAATAGATACTTCAAATATGTAGGAAAAGTGACTCCACTGCCATTACTGAGATGCTGTGAGGCCAACCCCCAGGAAGTTACAGACAGACCCAAAGTCCCCTAATGTAGGGAGGTTCACCACAAGAAACCAAGGGGGTGACCATTCGTCAGGGAACAGTCAAAGGCTCAGCATAATGGGGGAGGCAGCACAGAAGCCCCTGCACACAAACAAGCTCTCCCTGTAACTTGGTGGTAATCTCTAAGGAAAGGCACCCACCATCAGTAACAGAGAAATCTCATGGTCCAAACCCCCTTCCCTCCAGCCCTGACTCTGCCTCCTGAAGGCTGCGCCTGCTCCAGACCTCCTCCTCTCCCTCATCCCACATAGTCTAGCACCTGCTGTGTCCACCTCCATGACATCTCCTGCATCCAACTCCACCACCAGCTAAGCTGGCCTTCCTCTTCCCCAGCGCTCCCTTTCTTTTCTCCATGCCTTGACCCTGGCCGGTCCACATGCCTCCAGTCTACTTCTTCCTTCCCTCTGTGTTCCTGTCTTCTCTAAAACCAAGCTCAAGCACCTTTTTCCAAATGAAGCTTTTACTGAATCCCCCATCCTTCTCAAACTCCTAGTTTGTACAGATCTGTATTTCTTGGCACCAGATGTCGTCTCCATCTGTACATGGACTTGGCCTCTTTTCTATGGGCATTAGGAAAAGGGTTAAGGTTAGGAAAAGGAGGGAAGCCAGAGGCTGAGGACAAGGTCAAACACCCAGAAGAGGCTACATCAATATTTGCCGATTGATTTGAGATGGAACAACAGCAATTAAGAAGGACCCAAGTTCAAGTAGAAAGAGGGCTCCCTGCTCTGCAGGAGCTGAGGGACTGTCAGACACAGGCCCAGACAATGGCCAAGCGGGTGGGCTGGTATCTCTTACTCACCTTGCCGGCGACTCTTCCCTGAGCCATCTCCCTCAGGCATCCACGGGGACTCCCCTCGTTTCAGCAGGTCAATCACCCTGGGATTGGAAGTTTCAAGTCCTATTGGTAGGAAATGGAAATTAGGAGCTTGAACACCATCCAAACTCCTGCATCTCTGCTCAACGTGGAACCACACAAGAGCCCAGAGGGCATTGGCAGTCACTGCGGAGACACAGAGCTGCGCTCCTCAGAACGGAAAATGGGCAAAGAACAACTATGAGTTCAGGAATAAGTACCAGTGGGGTGCTGGGATACAGTCCCAAGGAAGGGAAGCAAAACATTCCATCTAGTGCTCTCAGGCTACAGGGCCCCACAGCCTCAACTGGCACTCTTTGGGTCTTTATGATGAATGCCCCTTCTAGCTGCAAATCTAGGATCCTGGGGGTGTCCTTTTCTGGAGCACAAAAAGATTAACAATGTGTTCTTCCCTCTCTACCCTCATCTCCTCAACTTCTCCCCTCTGTCCTTCCTACTATCTGAGCCAAATACCAAAGACTTGATGTTCAATACACTCCTTGAGAAGTACATTTCCCTTTTGGTGGGAGTTCCTGAGAAGCCTCCTTACCCAGGCAGATCAGGTTCCCATAGTTCTCCAGCATCACCTCCCGGTACAGCTCCTTTTGAGAAAGGTCCAGGTACCTCCACTCCTTCTGGGTGAAGTTCACGGCCACATCCCGGAACGTCAATGAGTCCTGAAACAGCAGAAAACATTTGTGCTTCCCTAAGGATTATTCCCGATGGACTTGGGAGGAAAGGGAAGTCAGCAGCAATTACAGGGAGTGGTTCGCAGCCCTTCAATCATCCAAGTGGTCCAAATGGATCTTCCCTCCAGATCACCAGGAATGGGGATGACCACACACAAATCTGTGGAGCCAGAGACAGAACTGGGGAGTCATCTCAGAAGAGGGGTCAGACATGGACAAGGGGAACTGGGGTAGGAAAGGCTGAAGGAGGAGAGAATAGGGGAAGAGGTGAGGAGGGAGGGAAGGGAGATGTGAGGGGAGAGTTGAAGATAGGGGAGGGGAAGAGAAGAGTTGGTGGGGCAGGAGGGGAGAAAGGAGATGGGGAGGGGTGGAGATGTGGGAGGGAGAGAAGGGAGAAGATGGGGAGGAGAGGAGTTGGGAGGGGGAAGGGCAGTAATGGGGAGGTAAAGAGAGGGAAGAGGAGAGGGAAGGAGGAAATGGGGGAAGGGAGGTGACAGGGAGAGAGGAGAGATGGGGGGAGAGGAGGAGGGAAGAGAGGAGATTGAGGGGGGAGGCCCCCAGAAACAGAATTGGGAGACAGAGTACTCAAGGATCAGTAAGGGTTCCCAAGAGACCCCAGTGAATGGGAAGACTAAGTGTCAGAGAGGCAAGCGGAAGAGTAATGGGATGAGTGGCACCCCTAAGGTGAAGGGGACAGCAGAGGGGACGAAGGTGGAAAACCTCCAGCAGGCCACTGGTGAGGCAAACTGGAGCCTGGCAGAAGAATCCTGGGCCTCCATGTGGACCCCCTTTGATGGGGCTATACCCCTGCTGCACTGATATCCCACCAACATCCCCCAAAAGGGAAAAGGACCTGTTTGTATGGAAACTATTATAGCAGCTCTTCTGGAGAGGGAGAACAAGTGGGACACTATCAGAAAAACCTGTGGGAACAGGATGCTAAAGGCACCACCAGCACCAGGGGCTAAAGAACTGGGGAAGACTTGACCCCAGAGGCCTCCTGGAGAGATGCACACACCTCCAGACAGCTTGAACTTGGGTGGCCCAGGCCAGTTTTTGCTCATTTTTGTTTCTTTCTTTCTTTTATTCAAGGTTCCTTGTACAAAGTGACTAACATGGAAGTGTTCCACACAACTGCATGTGCATGCCCCTTTGGCTAGTTGCTTCCCATCTCAGGGAGGGAGTGACTTTCGAGACCTTAGAGAACTTAGGATGGGCATGTTTATAGTCATGACAAAGTCTGGAAGGACCCTGAGGCTTGCTACAGCAAGCAAAGAGAGTGCCTAAAAGAGTGGATCAGGACTGGTGGCCTGGGAGGAGGGTGGGGAAGGGAAGCAGCCTGGGAGGTGTGCCAAGGGTTGACTGGCGACAGAGAAGATACCTGAGCCAGTTGACTTCACTACACACTGCCAGTTCTCCTGGCCCCTCGGCCCCCAGGACCCCTCTGTTCCTGGCCCTAGCCAGCTCTGCCAAGTCTCTGGGCCCATTCCTCAGTACTTTATTCCTGCCCCTCATTAGGTGCAGGGGCCCTAGTGCTGAGGACCTCATGTCTTCATTGACTAATTTCCTGTCACTACCTTTTCTAGTTTCAGCTTGGTTTGGAGCCTTTCTACATCTGAAACTACTGAAGTTGCCAACTGCACAAAGACTTTGGGACAGCCTGCATCTCTGCTGGTCTGGGTTTAGAAAAGGGCCAGAAATTACGCCCAAAGAGCAACAAAAATGCGCATACCCTTCCATCCCAGCAATACACTACTGGGTCTATACCCTGAAGAGAACATGAAAAAGGGCAAAAACATCATTTGTACAAAAATATTCACAGCAGTCCTGTTTGTGGTGGCAAAGATTTGGAAAATGAGTGAATGTCCAACAACTGGGGAATGGCTGAACCAACTGTGGTCTATGTACATGATGGAACCTTCTTGTTCTATTAGAAACCAGGAAGGACAGGATTCAGGAAGCCTGGAGGGATCTGCAGGACTCATGCTGAGTGAGATGAGCAGAACTGGAGCACCCGTGATGGCCTCGCCCATTTCACCAGCAACAACCAGGGACAATTTGGGGGATCTGCCATGGAGGCTCCCATCTGTGGAGGTTAAATAAAGACTATCACCTTCAATCTTGTTATAAAAAAGTGACTTTTGTATCACATCATTTTGCTATCTCTAATATTTTATTTTCTCCTCAAGGAGATGATTTCTGTCCTAAGACATTCAATTTTGATGAATGTATAGCATGGAAACAATGTAAAGACTATCAGACTGCCTTCTGTGGAGAGGATGGAGAAGGGAAGGGAGGTTGGGGGAAAAAGTGTAAAATTCAAAACCTTATAAAAATGATGAGTGGAAACTACTATAGTAAATAACTGGAAAACAAATAAAATATTAATTTTTTAAAAAAGGAAATGGCCAGAGTGGGGCCAGTCAGAAAGAGCAGGTTTCTCTCCCAGGAGCCCTGGCATCACTCAGGGCCAATCCCTTCCTCTGGCAATCTCAGTCTCCTCCTCTCCAAAACGGGGGCATGATCACTGGTGCTACAGACAAGTCTCTGTGTAGATTCAAATGCCAGCCGAGGAAACCTGCAAGTCTAGGCCAGAGCAATGGGAGAGGGGTGCTGTGCAGCGCCCAGAGCATCCGCCAGCCACCTGGCATCTGAGGCTCCTGGGTGACTTGATCACAGCAAGGGTTCTACCTCCTCAGGGGTTGGAGGACGGTCGGCAGTTTGTGTCAGCATGAGTTCCTCTTCTCAGAGCCCCCGAGTTCTCTATTCTAAAAGGAGCCAGTTAGGAGGAACACCTCAGCTTCTTGAGCTGAATCCCACTCACCTGGGAGGCCTGGGCAGTCGGGGACATGGGGGCCATGGTCTCTTCTGGGAAAGAATGGTGTCCTCAGGAGGCCCAGCTGGGAAGAAAAGCACACTATGAGGAGGGCTGGTCCAAGCAGAGGCCACCCTCCGTCCTCCTTGGGGGAATCCTGACTCAGGAAACACTGATTGAGCAGCTCCAGATAAAAAGGCAGGAGAGTCTGTGAAGACAAAAGGGAAGTTGGAAAGAAGGTGAATCTTCCAGAGAAGAGCTGGAATTCTCTTGGGGGTGCTGAACAAAAGTAAGGATGAAAATAAACCCGACTGGCAGAGGGCAGAGGAGTTGAGCCTGTGATGACTGGACACGGGTTACCTGAGGGCAAGTCTGTGTCCAAGTCACCGGACTCCGGGTCTCCCTGTGCTCACCTGGAAAATGGGGAAAGTAAGAGGACCTGCCTCCCAGAGGCACAGCGAGGAGCCAGCGGGAAGCCTGGAGCCGGGGCACCCCAGCAAGGGCACCCTAAGTGCCCACTCTTCTCAGGATGGTTCCGGGGGGCAGAGGAAGGGGAAGAGAGGGAGGGGGGAGGAGGAAGAGGAGAGGGAGGGGAGAAAGAGTAGAAGGTTGAGGCAGGGAGCAGAGGAGAGAGGGGAAGGGACATAGGGGGGAGAGGGGAGAAGAGGGGGAGGGGAGGAAGGGGAGGAGGGAAGAGAAAAGAAGGGGCGAGGGAGGGGGAAGAATGGAAAGGAAGACGGAAGGGGGAAGGAAGCGAGGAGGAAGAAAGAGGGAAGGGGGAGGGGAGGGGCGGTGAGGGCAGCGCGGGGGAGGGCGAGGTTAGGAGTTGGGGGAGGGGAGCGGGGTCGGGGGGGAGGGGAGCGGGGCCCCGGGGTCGGGGGCAGGGGAGAGGGGGGGAGCGGGGCCCCGGGGTCGGGGTGGGGGGACCGGGCCCCCGCGGCCGCGCCCCCTCCCCGCTCCGGGCCGCACAGGCCGCCGGGCCTCGACCTCCTGCGCCGGCTGCGCCACAAGCCCGGGGCTCGGAGGAGGGCGGGGCTTGGGGCCCGCTGGCGCATGCGCCTCGGGGTCGGGGTCCCGCCCCCGCCCCTCCCCGGAGGCCCGGTTTCCGGCCCCCTCCCCCCGCTCACCGAGCCCTCTGGGCGGCGCCGGAGCCGCCGAGCAGCGCGGAAAGGAGCCGTGACGCACTCGGTGGAGGCTCGCTTCCGGCCGTCCTCCGGGCTCCATGGCAACCGCGTCTCGTGGCCGAGGAGCATCCTGGGAAACGTAGTCCCGGCCCTTCTCGGAGCGGGCGGACCCGCGTCTTCCTGTGGCCATGGAAACGCGAGGCGGGGCTCGGCGGCCTTTGGGGTTCGGAGCAGAGCGGCCGTGGGGACCGCGCCGGCCCGGCTCTCCGAGCAGCGACCCTGCGGGCGCCGCCTCCTCGCCCCGCCGCGTGGCCCGGAGCCCGCGGCCTCAGGCCGCTCCGCCACCGAAACGGCCGTCGGGGTGTTGAGGCAGCTCGGGCCGGGCTGAGGGGCGCGCCCCTCCCCCGCCGGCCCCAGTGTCCCCCCGTGTAACACGAGGGCCCCCAGCGCAGTGCGGCCCCTGGGGAGCCTGAGACACGCGCCGGCAGCATCCACCAAGGACCCCCGAGGAGACTCCTGCAAACAGGCGGATTGAACAGAAGCCGGAATGTCGGGGCGCCCGGCACCCGCCCAGGTGCATGAGAGTGCTGCTCGGCCTGCTGCCTTGCCTGGATTTTTGCATTTTACAACTTCTCCGCTCTCACTTCCCTCCCCCCACAGAAGGCAGCCGGATCGACTTGGCGTTGTTTCCAGGCTGTACACTGATGCTGAGAGAAATCAGATCCTTAATGAAAAAAGAAAATAGAAGAGATAGCAAGATTACGTAAGAAGATCCCTCTTTAAAAACATTAAAGGCAATAGCCCTTGGTCTTTGTTCACACTCCACAGCTCTTTCTCTGGACACAGATGGCATTCTCCATCGCAGACAGCCCCAAACCGTCCCTGGTTGTTGCCCTGATGGAACGAACAAGTCCCTCGAGGTTGCTCGTCACCCCCATGTTGCTGTTGGGGTGCACAGTGTTCTTCTGGTTCTGCTCACCTCACTCAGCATCAGTTCATGCAGATCCTCCAGGCTTCCCTGAAATCCCGTCCCTCCTGGTTGCTAATAGAACAATAGCGTTCCATGACATACATAGACCACCGTTTGCTAAGCCAATCCCCAGTTGAAGGACATTCACTCAATTTCCAATTCTTTGTCACCGCTGCTATGAATATTTCTGTACAAGAGATGTTTTTACCCTTTTGCATCATCTCTTCAGGGTATAGACCCAGTAGTGGTATTGCTGGATCAAAAGGCATGCTCCTTTTTTGTCCCCCTTTGGGCATAATTCCATATTGTTCTCCAGAAAGGTTGGATAAATTCACACACAGCTCCACCAACAATGTAGGTAACGCTAAACTACCTTCGTTTGCATCCTTTTTCATTTAAATCCCTGGAAATTCTTGACTTTTTTAGTTCTCCATATGAATTTACTTAGAATTTTTTCTAAGTCATTAAATTATTTTTTTGGAATTTTGATTGATAGGAAACTAAATAGTTCAATTTAGAATTGTCATTTTCATTATTAGCTTGACCTATCCATGAACAGTTGGTATTTGCCCAGTTATTTAAAACTGATTTTATTTGTATGAGAAGTGTTTTGTAGTTGTTTTCTTAGAGTTTCTGAGTCTGTCTTGGCAAATAGACACCCAAGTATTCTATATTGTCTGAAGTTACTTTGAATGGGATTTCTCTTTCTAGCTCTTCATGCTGTATCATATATAGAAATGTTGAGGATTTATGAGGGTTTATTTTATATTTTTCCGATTTCACTAAAGTTAATTGTTTCTAGTAGTTTTTTTAGATGATTCTTTTTTGTTTAGGTTTTTCAAGGCATTGGGGTTAAGTGGCTTGCCCAAGGTCACACAGCTAGGTAATTATTAAGTGTCTGAGGTCGGATTTGAACCCAGGTACTCCTGACTCCAAACCCATTACTCTATTCACTGTGCCACCTAGCCACCCCTAGATGATTCTTTAGGATTATCTAGGTATACCATCATGTCATCTGTAAAGAGTGAGAATTTTGTTCTTTCTTTCCCAATTCTAATTCTTTTAATTTCTTTTTCTTATTGCTAATACAATATGGAATAGTAGTGATGATAATGAGCATCCTTGTGTATGTCCTTGATCTTACTAGGAATGCCTCTAGCTTATCCCCATTGCATATGATGCTTGTTGATGTTTTCAGATAGATACTGCTTATCATTCTAAGGAATAATCCATTTATTTCTATGCTCTCTAGTGTTGTTAGTAGGAATGGGTGCTGTATTTTGTCAAAGACTTTCTCAGCATCTATTGATAAAATCATATGGTTTCTGATAGGTTTGCTATTGAAATAGTTAATTAAACTAACAGCTTTCCTAATATTGAACCAACCCTGCATTCCTGAGATAAATCCTGCTTGGTCATAATGTATTATCCTAATGATAACTTGCTGTAATTGCTTTGCTAAGATTTTCTTTAAGATTTTTGCATCTGTATTCATTAGGGAGATAGGTCTATAATCTTCTTTCTCTGTTTTGACTCTTCCTGGTTTAGGTATCAGCACCATATTGGTGTCATAGAAAGAGTTAGGTAGAGTTCCATCCTCATATATTTCCTTTTTTTAGATTTTTTTTTTTTTGCAAGGCAATGGGGTTAAGTGGCTTGCCCAAGGCCACACAGCTAGGTAATTATTGTGTCTGAGTTTGGATTTGGACTCAGGTACTCTTGACTCCAGGGCTGGTGCTCTATCTACTGTGCCACCTAGCCATCCCCATCCTCACCTATTTTCCAAAGAGTTTATATAGAATTGGAACCAATTATTCCTTAAATGTTTGATAGAATTCACTTGTGAATCCATCTGGCCCTGGAGATTTTTTCTTAGGGAGTTCAATAATGGCTTGTTGAATTTCTTTTTTTCTGAGATAGGGTTATTTAGGTATTTAATTTCTTCTTCATTTAACCTGGGCAACTTACACTTTTGTAAATATTCATCTATTTTACTTAAATTATCAAATTTATTATTATACAGTTGGGCAAAACAATTCTGAATTGTTACTTTAATTTCCTCCTCATTAATGATGAGTTCACCTTTTTCATTTATGATACTAGAAATCTAGTTTTCTACTTTCTTTTTTTTAATCAAATTTACCAGAGCTTTATCAATTTTATTGGTTTTTTCCTAAAATTCACTTTTGGTTTTATTTATTAGTTCAAAAGTTTTCTTCCTTTTGATTTTATTAATTTCTTTAATTTTCAGAATTTCTAATTTGGTATTTAATTGGGGGGGTTGATTTGTTATTTCTCTAATTTTTTTAGTTGAATGCTTAGTTCATTGATTTCCTCTTTTCTCTATTTTATTCATGTAAGTAGTTGAAAATTAATATATCCTCTAATAACTTCCTTAGCTGTATCCCATAAATTTTGATATGTTTTTATAATTTGTTGTGTGATCCACTCATTCTTTATAATGAGTTGTACGTGATTTTTATTGCACTATGACCTGAGAATGCCTTTCTGCATTTGATTATATTAGGTTTTTATGCCCTAGTACATAGTCAATTTTTGTGTAAGTTCCATAGAAAGTATATTCCTTTCTATCCCCATTCTTGTAGAGGACCATGACATCAGGGAAGTGATCCCATGACAAGTACATGAACTGGATTTGAGTAAGGGGGATCTGTGCTAGGTCGCTAGCCTCATTTTTCCTCCAGAGCCATCTGGGTTCAGAGGCCAGATCCAAATCAGAACAACTAGAGATGTCCCCAGACACACTGGGGGGCCTTGACCTGTTTGTTAAAGCCAGGTCTTTGCCAGATCTCAGACAACCTCCATCCAGTGATTGCATATATTTGATAGGACAACAAAAGGAGGAGGAGAAAACAGGAAGGAGCATGATAACCCTTCCAGATGGGGAGGAGCAAGGTGATGGCAAAGGCCCCATTCTTTTTGCTTAGGAACCCCCAGTCTATGAAGACAGGACCCCAGCTGCACAAGCACTTTCCCTGCCTGGCACAGCTTGTCCCACCTCCCAGAGAAACACAGGAGTACATATTAGGTCATCTGGGGGGGCTTCACGAACACCTTCAGGACCCCCTGCATGCTCTGGCAACTCAGAAAAATAAGTTCAGGGGACATCCCCACCATCCCCAATCAAAGGTGACCCCTGGGCATGTCCACAGAGAGCACAGTTGGTATAACAGTTCTGTAGATGCTGCCCCAATTACAAATCAGCACCGGAACCATCAACCAAGCCCAGTACAAGCCATAGTGGAGCCAGATCCAGAGATGGGCTAGAGGTGGGGGATCATAAGGACTGCTGGGGGTTCACTGATAAATGAAGAAATCACATGGCTCTCTAAGAAAAAAAACTTGATTAAAAAAGGTTTCTGCAAGTGAATAAGCAATATGCAGTGTTGGCCAGGTAAATTTTCCTTTTTTTTTTTTTTTTTTAAGGTTTTTGCAAGGCAAATGGAGTTAAGTGGCTTGCCCAAGGCCACACAGCTAGGTAATAAGTGTCTGAGGCTGGATTTGAGCTCAGGTACTCCTGACTCCAGGGTGGATGCTCTATCCACTGCACCACCCAGCTATCCCCAGGTAAATTTTCCTTTGAAGGTTAAGAGAACTCTTAATAACCAGGCAAAGGAAGCTGTGGTGAGGTTGGGGCAGGACTGGAAGGAGTTAGGGGAGGGGTCAGAATAGTCTCAGGGAGGGACTTAAGAATTTATATCACCTTAACGAAGACCTGAGCTTGACTGGGAGGAAGGGTGTCTGTTAACACAAGGTATTTTAGCCTCACAGAATTTATATGACATTTGTCTCTGGAGAGATTACTTGAAGACACTAATTTAGAATGGATTGTATACCAGACTAGTACAGAGTCAATAAAAAGAATAGGGAAAGTTTAACAGTTTTTAAAAATTAACTGTTCTTAATGCTGAGCAAGATGAGCAGAACCAGAAAAATATTGTACATCCTAACAGCAACATGGAGATGATGATCAACCCTGATGGACTTGCTCATCCCTTCAGTGCAACAAGCAGGAAGAATTTTGAGCTATCTGCAATGGAGAATACCATCTGTATCCAGAGAAAGAATTATAGACTTTGAACAAATACCAAAGACTATTACTATCAAATTAGGAAAAATGCATTTTATTATTATGTAATTTTACTATCTCATACTTTATTTTTCTTCCTTAAGGATATGATCTCTCTGTCATCATATTCAACTGACATCAATGTATAACATAGAACCAATATAAACAATAAAAGAATGCCTTCTGTGGGGGGTGGAGGGAGGGAAGCAAGAATGGGGGGGGGGATTGTAAAACTCAAAGTAAATAAACTCTTTAAAAAAAGGAAACAAAAAAAACAAATAAAAAATTAACTTCTACAACATGGGGTGATGGTCAACCATGATGGACTTGCTCTTTTCAGCAGTACAATAATCAAAGACAACTCTAAAAGACTTGTGATGGAAAATATTATCCATATCTAGAGAAGGAACTGGGGTGTTAAATGCAAGCAAAGTTTACTATCTCCAATTTTTGAAAGTTGTTATATGTATTATATCATTTTTCTCTCTAATTTTTCCCCATTTGGATTTGATTCTTTTATAACATGATTAACATAGATCTATATTTAGCACAGTTTTACATATATAGCTTATATTAGATTGCTTTCTGTCAGGGGGAGAGGGAGAAGGGAAGGAAGGAGGGAGAAAAATATAAAACTCAAAACTTTGCCAAAAAATTGATTGCTGAAAACTACCATTGCACGTTGTTGGAAAAATAGATAATTTGATTAAAAAAATAACTTTTAACAGAGTGCCTATTTGAAACAGGGTTTGTTCATTGAGGAGGGGACTTTGTTTAGGTAATTGGATTTTGCCTGTAAGTACAGAAAGAAAAATATAATTCAAAAAAAGAAAAGGATTATAATATGTCTTTTAATACAGAAAAAAGGCAGGAAAGATTATAATATATCTCTCTGCCTCTGTTCCCCTGCTTCAGTAGGAAGAATGACCCAAATTAGGGACTAATTTGAAGGGGAAAAATCACACAATACCAAGATAAACAAGAGTACTGAATATTCAGATGCAGAAAATACAAGATAAAGGAGTATCAATAATAAACACATTAAGCCCCCCACAGTGTAATACTTCCAATATCCATTTAGTCAGCACTGGCTCTCAGACCTTCCATGCAGTCTTCAATTCTTCCACATTATCTTTCCTCAGGGCAGTCTGAAAAACATCCTGACTTCAGAACACCCTCCATTGGACTCCCCATTCTGGCTGCAAGACCCTTGTAGAATTTTTTCAGATGTTCTTCCAGAATCTGTTACAAAACATCTCAGTGAGGTCTCAGACTCTTAAACTGAACTTCAATAATTAGTTTGTGTTGGGAAAACCATCTCAAACCTTGCAGTTCTAATCTAATCAATAACAGAGCTAAAAGGGGGATGCTAATGTAGAAACCCAGAATTTACCTGAAAACTTCAGGAAATTTAGTTTACAGTGCCATTTCTGTCTTACTCTAAACCCTGTATCTGACATGAACACTGGTCATAACAAGCTAATGACTTGCTATAGTGATATTTGTAAGACACCCAAATAGCAAATCAAACATTTAAGTACCTCAGAAGGCCAAATTCACAAAATCTTCCAAATTACAGATATATTCATTTGTACTTGTACTTCAATTTTTATTCAAATTATTTTTAATTTCACAATATTTAGCAATTAACTGTTAATTATTTTAGAGATACAAATTTAAGTACCATTCAATTTAAATTAATTCTGATTTAATACAATTATTTAATATTTCCATTGCCCCCCGTCCATAGGAGAAGCGGAAATGGACAAAACATAGGTCAAGAAAATGTTTCACAAGAAGATAACCCATGATATACAAATGAAGTCATATAAAAGTCATCGGGTTAACTAATAGCAAAACATTCAGCATAGCCCTCAAGAAATCAAGTTCAAAACAGTACATATTGTATAAATTATTTATAATAAAGTATGTGTGTCCCAAAGGACATGTAGTACAAATAGATGTCATTTTCATATTAGTAATAAATTTAGATAAAATTGACTTTTCCTTTGATGTAAATATTCTATGTTACTTCCCTCCAAGAAAACTGATTGTACTAAAATTCTCTTCTTCAAACCAAAATGATGTTTCTGATTTAATTTCATCTATTAATAGTCTAATAGCTAAGTGCCTCTGTTGACCACCAGTAACAATTCCACCTCCTAGCCAGACTCAGGAATAAGTAGTTGGCAAACATTCCTGTTGAATGGATGTAGCTCAATGGGGTGACTGAGCCATTAAGATATGGCCTTAGGCTGTGGCAACGTCATGTCATTCTCTGGGCTTTTTCCCAGATGCAGATATCTATTTGTAACAGTTTAGGATCACATTCCCTCTGAGTAGTTTGTGGCATTTCTCTCGAACCAGGCAATTATACCTAAATTTAAACCTCACTAATCACAGTTTAGAATTGGACACAATTATTTTCCCTCTCATGGAGTTGCAATGAGCAATGAATGTTTACTTGAACTCAAACAAAGATAAGAGATTTCACATAGTATTTTTCACTTGTTTTTCTTCAGTTTATACCCATTCTGATAAAAAGATCAATCATTAGAAATCATTTCTACATTATCATAAACCCATAAATCCTTAGCAAGCCAATTTCATTGTGTAGGAACATCATAACCCAAACTAACTCATTTTCCAGGGATGAAAGCTGTGTCCACACAGATGGTTTCTAGTAACCTGGAAAGTTTACAATAGGGACCCCAAAGAAGGGAGCAAGTCTGATGTTGTTGGCTGCCCACCCCATCTACCCCCATTGCTGCTGTGGGTTGAGTTCTTTGACATTCCCATCCATGCTAGGTAGAATAAACTAATTCTGCTGTACCTCTTCAGACTGCTCTGAATAAAAAGAATCAAACCAATTTCAGATTTTAATATGACCATAATCCCAAATAACTCACTTAATAACACTCTTATACTTTCATAAGTAATAGCAAAATAATTATAGATGCGACTTCCTCTTAACTACAGTTAGAGGTGGAAATGTGAAAATACTGCAAAACAGGGTTACCCAGTGGGCCAGAATTCATCTTGGATTAAAGTCTTTGTAAAGTTCTCTAGTTGGATGGGATCTCACCTAGGATCCAAAGGCATGTAACCTGGGAATTTGGGTAATTACATCCATCAACAATACCGTCTAGAGACTGTACAATAAATAAGATAGCCCTTAAAAATCTATATTTCTATTGACTCACTGTCTCTCAGTTTCCTATTGGTTTCACTATTAAGGGAATACCTCAGAGACAGCTAGGTGGTACAGTGGATTGGCCCTGGAGTCAGGAGGACCTGAGTTCAAATGTGACCTCAGATACTTAATAATTACCTAGCTTTGTGACCTTGTCGCTTAACCCCATTGCCTTTCAAAAAAAGTCAACTAAAAAAAAGGTAATAACATAATATCTAGGGGGAATTTTGACCATAAGAGAAAGCGGAAACAAACGACAGCTTGTCACCCTGGTTGTTTGGCACTTTTTCTCTTTATATTATGTGTTTATTTACTGAAGTAACAAAAATGAGGAAATTCAAATGTAGTATTTCATCAAAGGTATAATGAGTTTTAAGAAATGAAAAAATAAACGTTACAAATATAATTCCATCAATTTTTTCGCCCATGGATGGAATGAACGTTACTACCAGAGCTTAGAAAATACTCTTGCACAGATGAGCATTTAAAAAGAGTAAGGAATGTAAATTTGTGATGGTACCCACCTTAGAGAGAACCTTGACCATGAGTGCCAATTTAACAACTAGTTTGCCAAACTCAACATAAAATTAGATATTGGTTCTTCTAAACTGTTGTGAACAGGCTGAATCTCAACACTGTAACCTATTTTATATTGCTTACTACCTCAGAGAGTGGGGAGGGAGGGATAGATTTTTGAACTCAAAACTATAAACAAACCCATTGATAAACATTGTTTTGACATGTAATTGGGGGGAAATAAAATATTATTTTAAAAAATAACCCTGCTAGGGGTGGCTAGGTGCCTCAGTGGATAGAGCACTGGCCTTGGAGTCAGGAGTACTTGAGTTCAAATCTGGCCTCAGCCACTTAATAATTACCTAGCTGTGTGGCCTTGGGCAAGTCACTTAACCCCATTGCCTTGCAAAAAAAAAATAACCCTGCTAAAAAGAAAGTAAAGTTATACTGGTATAAGGTACTGTCCTTTAAAAGTTTTGTATAAAGAAAAATAACTGAATCAAACTAGCAAAAGATAGAACATCTTGCTTCTTTCATAGATGAATATAAAATGGAAAAAGAGCTAGATCAGTTAAAAGAAAAACAAAACTGATAAAATCTACATGGGATTCAATGACCAATTAGGTGGAAAATGAACTGTGCCCCAAATATGAAAGTAAGCCCCTTGTAAAGGATGGAGGGAGCTCTTATCAACAATTTGTAAGAATGTGGCTGTAGAGGAGTGGGTTTAACAGGCAAGAGGACTCTTTTGGGGACTAACAATTGGCTGTTGCTTCAGGGCAGTGGGATCTCATGGCTCATTTGCCAGTAAGTCCAGTCCCAAAATCCATTGTCATGGCTTCCAACAGAAGCATAAACTACAGCCTGTTTAGCCAATTCCCTAACTGAAGGGTATCCCCTCAATTTCCAATTCTTAACCACCACAAAAAGAGCAACTGTGAATATTTTCATATAGATAGGCTCTTTCCCCTTTTTAAAAAATTCTAGCAAGGGTATTGCCGGATCAAAGAGTATGCAGAGGTTCAAAGCCCTTTGGGAATCATTTTGGGCAGGGGTATCATCTTTCTTATAGGTCCCACTACTGCCAGGCTCAAATCTTCGTTGTGTCTCTCACCCACTGAGTAATTTTTTTTCACCGAGTAATTTTTTGGAGGGGTTAGGTTTTTGTAAGGCTAATGGGGCTAAGTGGCTAGCCCAAGGCCACACAGCTAAGTAATTATTAAGTGACTAAGGTCGGATTTGAACTCAGGTCCTCCTGACTCCAGGGCCAGTGCTCTATCCACTGCGCCACCTAGCCTCCCCACTGAGTAATTTTTAAACATTCATTTGTCATCTTAGGTCTCCCCAGCCTTTGTATAGTACTGAGCTTAGTAACCATTGTGCTATTCCCTGGTCACACAAGGAAAGACATAAAGATGGTCTTTCCCCTTCAGGGATCTTCTGTTCAAATGGGGAAGGCAATAGTGAATAAACACATAAAACTCCCTGTGTTATAAATTTATGGAAGTAATCTCTGGAAAAGCATAAAAAGTGGGAGGAGACACTTAAAGTCTGTAAGATGGCAGATATAAACAGAGTCCTCAAGTTGATGCCTACAGGATCTAGACTGTATAAAGGAGTTCCCTAGCAGAATAGACCTCTTGTATGATTTTGAAAGGCATTTCAAGGCATTCAAAGTCTCCCTCTTTGGTGCCTGCTGAGGCGTGGCTCCAAAGCAAAAGTCTCATTCCCTAGGAATCTCCACCTAAATTATTTTAGATTGCTCATTTAAATGAAGGGATAAATGAAGGTTAATCAGCATGGTCTTTAAGAATTTAAAGGTAGACTGGTATAGTATAGGAACTGGTATAGTGTAAGACTTGGAACAAAGATGACTTCTGTTTAATGGCATGTGAACTTAGGGTAGAGGAATGCCCAGGTCATTCCCCAAGGCTTCCCCCAACAAGCCATCTTCTCTATGAGCACATTGTAGAGAAGGTCCTGGTGATTTGGGGGTCCAGTAGCCTGGAGAGGAATGAAATGCCTGGGCTGGCTTGGGTGTTCTTAGAATGGAAGCCCCTGGAAGAGCCGCCATGAGAGAGGTCCCTGGGACAGAAGCTGGTTTCAGTATTAAGAACTTGGGAGGGGCAGCTAGGTGTTGTAGTGGATAGAGCTCCGGCCCTGTAGTCAGGAGTACCTGGGTTCAAATCTGGTCTCAGACACTTAATAATTACCTAGCTGTGGTGGCCTTGGGCAAGCCACTTAACCCCATTTGCCTTGCAAAAAAAAAAAACCTAAAAAAACCCAAAGAATTAACCCTAATTATGATTCTAGAAACTAGCTGGGGACCCTGGGCCAATCACTTCCATGGGGATGAGAGCACCAATTCCATAATTATTGGGAACAAATCATATTTGTAAAACATTTAGTTCAGTGCTCAGCACATAGGAACTGCAGAATAAATGATTATTTCTTTCCTAAATTTGGAACATGGCTATACACAGGAGTAGGTGGAGACCTTGAGTACTTTTCAATGGTCTTTGAGAGGGCAGAATGGAAAGAAGCATGAGCTGAGAATGAGGCAGTGGCATAGGTGGTGCCAGGCTCTCCTGAAGAGATGAGGCAGTGGAGACCCAAAGAGACACTGGAGAGAAAGAAGGGCAGAGGAAATGCTTAGTGATTGGGTCTGAGGCCTGAGGAAAGTTCCCAGCTGCCTCCCATATTCTTCCCGTGGGTGTGTGTAGCATTTACTATCATATCCCCTTGTTTGTTTTCCTTTAAGCTCTTCCCTGTATGCCGATTTTCTTTAGATTTAAAAGAGAAAACAAGATACTGTCAGTCATAAAGGCTTGTCTTACATTTCTGTATGCTTAGTCCATGCTGAGAATATGGAATGGGAGAAAATCAAGAATGAACCAGAAGTTGAAAAAAAATTAAATTAGAAAAATGAGTGAAACGTGTGTCTGAATGTTACTGTTTTCCAGTCCACAGTGGTTTGCACATGGTCTCCCCTGGAATGGGCTGCTTACGGCTGACCCATGTGTTTCCCTTTTCTTTATCCAAAGCACCTGGGGCACGGTGAGCATTTGTCACCTGTACAGCTGTCATCCTGATCAGCCTGGAGACTAGAGACAGGTCATTTAACCTCGATTTGTCTCCTTTTCTTCTGTGAAATGGGTTCAATAAAACTTCTCCCCTGCCACTACCTGTCTTGGTTTTCTTGTGAACAGAGCAGTAAAATTGAAATGGGAACTCATTGCTGGTGTGAGGTTTTTGATCTTATCAAAAATAATGACAACACTTAATAATGGCATTTATCCAATGCTTTCAGATTGGCAGAGCAACTCTGGGAGGCAGAAGGTATTATGATCCTCATTTTACAGAAGAGAAATTGAGGCAGACAGATTTTGTGACTTGCCTGGGGTCACACAAAAAAATGCTCCAAATCACAAACAATACAAATACAAATACAAACACTCCTGAGCTTTCGAAGGAATGTCAGGCTGGGCCAAGGGTGGAGGAGTTGTAGGAAGACAGATCTGCTAATAGGCTGTAGGCAGAACTGGGAGTCATTTGGGATCATGCAAATAGTAACTAAAGTACATCTTAGTGGATCCAGAGTTTCCATTACTAGACATATCCAAGAGGATCATCAGTGAGAAGAAAGACCCATAATTACTCACCTAAATTAAATGAGGTATTTGTTTAAGAAAAAAAAGCAAACCTCTAAGTGCTCTAATTGCTTGTTATTAGGGAATAGGGAGGACTATACAAGGCTAGGAACACTTGCTTTGTTTGTTTGTGTAGCAGGTCAGGTGCAACCAACACAGGGCCTGGAATTAGGAAGATCTGAGTTCAAATGTGATTCTAGAAACTAGCTGGGGACTCTGGGCCAATCACTTCCATGGGGACGAGAGCACCAACTCCATAATCGCTGGGAATAAATCATATTTGTAAAACATTTAGTTCACTGCTCAGCATATAGGAACTACAGAATAAATGATTGTTTCTTTCCTAAAAGCTAGTCCAACTAGGAAATGGTAAAAATAATGCTGGGCTACTGAGGATCCACTAAACTGGGGGAATATAATTAATTGATGGCACCACTTGCATTGGCTGAGCCAATGGTGGAGGCTCAGACATGGAGTCCCTATCCACACTACCAACTCTGGATTGGTCTTCAGCTGCTCACTCCTGACCTTCACTTCACTCACCTCCTGGGAACCCTGCCTCACCTGCTCACTGACGTGAGACGGCCAGGGGATTAACCTGACCTCAAGATGCCCTTGGAACATCATTAATCCAGAAGGGAGTCAGCATCCCTGGCTCACCCCCAACCTTCTCCTTCAGTGTGCCAGAGAACCCTGAGGAGGGGTGAAAGATGACCTCCCTGCTTCCAGGGTAGTCCTGTAGTTCTAGTGTTTCTAGCTCCCTAGGGCTTGCAATATTGAATAGTGATGGATTTCCAAGCTCCTTAGCTTTGTTTGATAAAATAGCTTTGCAAAATAGAGTGATGTCAGTCTCCTCATGAATAGTGTCATTATGTAGGGAAAAGGTTTGGCTTTGATTGGGGAAGAGGATGGTGCTCAAACAGCATTTCAAAAGAAGATATATGCCATTCCCCTAACCAGGTCTGCTGGCAAGTAGAACATATCCAGAGGAAGAACCTCAGGGCACTAATGAGTTTCAGTAAACAATTTACCAATTTTATTTTTAATTTCTTATTCATACATTTAGTTGTTCTCATCTGCCCATTTCACAGGGGGAAGTATTCATATGGTTGGGGTAGACTTCCTTCTAACTCACTGAAGGATCTAAGGACCATCAGTTACCCTCAGCCTGGTGTAGCCTATCTGACAAGATAGTTTTACCAGGGTTGGCCTCTGTGCGTGCTACAGCTTCTTGGAGCCTCAGATGAGAGTTGGGTGAAACATCAATACTAAAGATGGTTCAGTAGCCTTGAGGGAATCAGCAAACTTTCACAGCCAAGGTGTTCCCTGAACATCCCATACACCCATCATTCACTGTTTTACCATTTTACTTTATCATCGTGATCTTTGAAAATGAAGGACCATCACCACCAACTTATGTTTAACCTGGCCTGAGCTCTGTGGGTGGTAAGGTGTGTAGCATTTCAGAGTTACACCTTGACCAGAATTAATTAGTTTTATCAAATTTCCAGATCCCAGTGATTCTACATTCCTGGGTCTCTATCAGTGATGGCAGTATGCTGCTAGGACCCACAGCAATTCACAAAAACATTCCTTAGAAATAGAGGTGATCTCAATCCTACATGTGCACATACCCATCTTTTTTGGGGGGGAGGGGGAGTTGGAAGGCAATGAGGTTAAATGACTTACCCAAGGTCACACAGTTTAGCAAGTATTGTTTCTGAGGTCACATTTGAACTCAGGTCCTCCTAACTCCAGGGCTGGTGCTCTGTCATCTAAGGACTTTTTGCCCAACTGTTGATCCATTAGAAACTAACATTTAAGTCACATTAATTACCCCAAATCTGATCTTTATATGTATGTGCCCATACTTGTGGGCCATCTTGGGAAATGTGATCACAGACTTAGGTGACATCTAGTGACCAACGTGAAAATAGCAACACACTCATGTGGCTTTTGCTTCAAGTTTTGTGATCCATCAAAATTATGAACTGGGATCCAGGACCAAGGACAGAGTTTATCAATGATGCAATTCAGAAGGGCTAACACAGTCTTTCATGGATCTTGCCAACGACCCCCAGTTAACTATTAACTCAACCAGGATCGGGATCTGTAACAAGACAAAGAGACTGTCTTTTAACATCTGCTGGAAATGTCATTGCAAGTGGGGAATTCATCAAAGATCTATTGTCTGCTAGGACATTTCCCACAGACCTGGTCATTGTTCACTGTCTACAGGAGGGAACGATTCTGTCTTAAGAGAGAGCAATCTTGGTCATGCCACTGCTGAGCTTGCTTCCCAGGAAGGCCTAGTTCTTTCCTCTGATGACTCTGAATTGAAGATGGGAAAATGGGGTCTGGTTGTGTGCAAAGGGCAAACCACTCCTCCCCTGGAGCTGCTATCACCATATGTTCTTTTTTTGGTGTGCCAATGGGGTTAAGTGACTTGCCCAAGGTCACACAGCCAGGTAACTCTTAAGTGTCTCAGGCTAGATTTGAACTCAGGTACTCCTAACTCCAGAGCCAGTGCTCTATCCACTGTGCCACTTAGCTGCCCCCTCACACAACTTTTGAACACAATTTTACAAGTTTATTTCATGTGCATGAGTTAGACCTTGTTATAGTCAATTAACTCACCTGATGGGAAGAGGCTTTTCCTGACTCTTGGGCCACTGCTGCATTTGTTTCAAAAGACACTCCTGAAGGAAACTGATCCTCTCATTGGACCATCAGGTATGCATTGACTGACAAAAGCACTCATTTTACTAATTCTGCAGCAATTACAGATATGTTTTGGTGTATAGAGACCAACTGAGTCTTGGGGTAGAATGCCCTGACTCCAGGGCCGGTGCTCTATCCATTGCACCACCTAGTTGCCACTAGGGCTTTCTTGATAAAGATGCTGGAGTGGTTTGCTATTTTTTTTCTCCAGTTTGTTTTACAGATGAGGAACTGACTTGCCCAGAATCACACAGGTAATAAGAGTCTGAAAGCAGATTTGAGTTCAAAAAGACATCTTCCACATTCCAAGTCCAGTGCTCTGTCCACTAGCTGCCTCTACAGCACCCTGACAAGCTATTCATGATTCAACAACTTGGTTT
Source organism: Macrotis lagotis (assembly GCF_037893015.1). Taxonomy (NCBI): domain Eukaryota; kingdom Metazoa; phylum Chordata; class Mammalia; order Peramelemorphia; family Peramelidae; genus Macrotis; species Macrotis lagotis. The sequence goes on from NC_133666.1 coordinate 702,890,174, forward strand.
CAAAATAACCCCCTGTAGAATAACGAGCAGGCACTTCCCTTTCACCGAAGATCTGCAGCGTGTGCTTCCCTTGGGGTCCCTTTCTTCTGAAGCACCAGGAAGGTCACGCTTATCATCTTGGTGGTCACCGCTGCTGAGGAATGCTGGTCTGCAAACCACAATTCTGAGTCCAGAAGTCCAGTCACACACTCATTAAGACCCTGGGGTCTACATGGGGCAGGAGAACAGAGAAAATCAAAGACAAGCTCAGTCCTTGGTCTCAAGGACTTCCCAGAATTACAGAGGACTATCCAACCAGAACATAGAATCAGTTGGACATGATGAAGAGCTTGAAGGCACCTGGAGGGACTCAGGGCATTGGGAAAGCTTCCTAAAAGTGAAGACATGGCTGGGCATGGAAGGAAGCCAGGAGAGAACTCCTGCTCAGATCCCAGAGACAACTGTGGCCTGAAGGTCCAGGCTCAGGCCCAACTACACAACTCTGCAGATCCACTGCCACAGGTGGGCAGCCAGGGCTGGGATTCAGCCAGTTTGACGTTGAGTTCCCAGGACCAGTTGTTAAAATAGCACTTATAATCAAGGTTCTCTGTAAGGGGGGCGCCGGGGCAGCCGCTCGATGTGGGAATCACAGTTGATAAATTAAAGCTTTGGTTCCCATATCCCTGGTCATGTAGCTGTTGGCACAAGTAGTCATTTGTTTGATACAACAGAGAGCCCATTTGGCGTGCCCAGGACACCTCAGGGAACGGCATCTTGTCCCAGACATGGATTTCATCCCCTTCAGGTATGTTTTAGTCTTTTTTTTAATGTTCATCTGCACAATAGTGTTCTCTTAGGACTGGTAGTCATGTTCATTCATTCATTCATAGGAGAAAAAAACTTGACAGAATTATGCTTGTAGGGGCATCTAGGTGGCACAGTGGATAGACCCTGGAGTCAGGAGTACCTGGGTTCAAATCCGGTCTCAGACACTTAGTGATTACCTAGCTGTGTGGCCTTGGGCAAGCCACTTAACCCCGTTTGCCTTGCAAAAAACCTAAAAAAAAAAAAAACAAAGAGAAAAAAAGAAATATAAATAAATTTTAAAAAATTATGCTTGTAACATTTATTTATTTATTTTTCATCCCTTCAAACTCCTTGTACTTGCAACTTCAGGAAACAGAGACACAAGGTAAAGAGGGAAGGCCAAGCAGCCAGGAGGTGAGGCAGTGCGGCGGGCTCCCGAATGGGGTCCCAACGGGAAGCGGGGAGCCAGGGGCGGCAGGGGTCTCCCAAAGAGTTAGAATGGGGGAGGTGGGTCCTGCCGAGGCCCCTTCCTTGTGCTTCTCTCTGGCACTTCGCGGGTCCTGGGCACACAACCGGGGCCGTGTCTTTGCCTCCCACCGCGTGGCGGCCCCATCCCTGGCAGCACGGCCCTCCTGGGGGGCAGTGCCAGGAAGACGAGGGAGGAAAGACGCGGAGAGGGTCTGTGGGGGGCGCAGTCCGCAGTCACTGGGTCCATGGGGGAGCCAGGATGGGGCGGCTTCCCGAGAAGGCACCTGGAGGGACAGGTGGGGCAGGCCCAGGGAGACTTCGGGCCCACTAGGTGGCGCTTGAGCCTCCGAACTACATTTCCCAGAAGGCTGTGCCGACCTCTGCCCCGACTTCCGGGGGGAGGGTTGTGGGGAGAGCGGCACGGCTTTCCCGTTTACGTCACTTCCTTTCTCCGCTGGGTGGGCTCCGCGGCCTTCCAGCCGCGGTCCGAGCCTTCGGGTCCAGGGCCGGGGTGGATGAGGGCCAGAGCCGGGCGCCGGGCGGGAAGAGAGCGGTGGAGCCGAGGCTCCAGGCGGCTGCGGGCCCTGGGGCAGAGGGAGGGGGAGGGGCACCGGCCAGGTGGCGCGTGCGCAGTCCGCTCGCCTCGGGGGCCTCTGCGGCCACGCTCTCCCGCGCGCGGGCACGCCCATTGGCCAGGACGGAGCCAATCAGGAGCCGCGCCGAGCGCTCTGCCCCCGGGGGCGTGGCCGCCTCCCTCCTGGGCGGGGCCGCGATGGCAGGTGCCCTCCAGGTGAGGCCGTGGGGGGCGGGGCGGGGGGGCTCCCCTCCCTCGCCTGGGCCCGCGGGGGGCGGCCCTGAGCCCCCCACCAGCCCCCCGCGCTGACGTGCGTCTGCCGTGGCAGGAGGCCGTGACCTTCCGG